>NC_140166.1:4297494-4364994 GCF_963971535.1 Notolepis coatsorum | reverse complement strand
CGTCCGCAAACTTCACTATGGAGTTGGAGCTGAACTTGGCCACACAGTCATGTGTGTATAGTGAGTACAGCAGGGGGCTCAGAACACAGCCCTGCACACTAAAAACAGATGGGTCAATTCTATAACCCAATTTCTTGGTTAATCGTGTTGGGTTAAAATTATGGGTTAATTCTCTGAGCATAACCATTATTTGGGTTATTGAGATTTAATTTTGACCCAATTTTTACCCAATTTGTGAGTTATAATAATTATGGGTCAATTTTCTGAGACATAACCCATGTGTTGGGTCAGAGAGCTGGGTGTTTCCGCCGGGATCTGCAAAGCTACACCCCTCCCCCACTGGGAACTATATGTTCCAGTCAGTCAGACGGTCATGTTCACAGTCAACACGGTCCCACGTTCACAGTCAACACGATCCAACAAACCCTCTTCACGATCACGGAAAAGACTTCACTGACTCAAGGTAAGATCTCGTTTCGTTAGCACAGTATTTATATCTCAACCCATCCATTGTACATATTGCATCGTGTTAACCATGCACTGTGAACGTTGTGGAACTAAATTAGCTAGCTCTTCACAGCTATCTGTCGCGTCATCAGCTAGCTAGCTAGCTAGCTATCCACCGCAAGTTGCAACTTAGCTACTCATTTCTATAATCGGTTCATCTGTAAAAATATGTGGTAACCTCTATTAATAAATAAGCCACACGACACGACACATAAATCATTACCGTTCAAGCATGCTACCGAAAGTGACCAAGTCTATGAGTATTACAAAGGTTCTGGCTAGTAGCTAGGCCTAGTTAACCAGTACTAGTAACGTTACTGTTATTGCTAATTTTACCGTGTTTTGGGTTGTAATGATACCAGATTAACTGGAGACTATCTATAGCTGTGTAACGTTATATGATTGATATCTTTATTAACCATATGTGTGTAATAAAGCTGTTGTCCTCTCAATGCGGTGACATAGCTGGTTCGCTAGCTAGCTACATACTGAGATTTAGCGCCATTTTGCGCCATTTTGAGGTCTACATTTCCATCATCTCTCTAATGTCCCGCGATTCGGGCATCAATTTACAACATCCTATACTAAATTAAGCAGTAGACTGCGGAAGCCAGACATGTGGTGAGGCATTTTACACCTGAAATCAGTCCTAAATATTCTAGGCTGCTATGTCAGCAAGTATACTTGGCCTATCGTTCACACGTGGCTGAGTACTTAGGCACGCATGAGGCATTAATTAATTGCAGATGTGTTCATTTCCACATTGCTTTCTCTTTTGTTTCAGGCCAGTCTTGATGGACAGCTTTGTCGCAGAAAAGCTTATTGAGTGGCAATTGCCAGAGCTCACAGACAGTTTTAAAGGTGAGAATTTTGACTTTCTTGACCATGAAAATGTTTCCATGACAAAGCAGTATTGTATAGGGTTTCAACACACATGCAGGCACACACACATTATTCTGTTCTTCATCTTGGTTCTCTGGTCCTGCCAGCCTGGTCCTGTGTTGGAGTTAGCTGCCACTGGATGGCACTGAAATTACTGTAAAAGTATTTTTGTTTTCTGTCTTTGTCTTTCAGATCAAGATATCGATGAGGAGGCATTTCACCTTTTAGATGGCGAAACAATCCGGAACCTCATCCCCAAAATAGGCCCCAGGCTCAAGTTTTCAAAACTTTACAGAGAATTTGTAAGTGATCACTAAGTGTTCTAACATCAAGGCAGATGGCGTATACATGCTTTAAATGCAAAAGGCTAATTCCTGGTGATGCCAAGTCTCTCTTTTCACATTTACGATTAGCACACAATATAATACAAGACTGATGCAGAGGGCTTCCAAGGTTCTTTAAATCATTCTTACTTATTACAGAGGGCTTGTTTCCCACATCACAAAAGCCATAATCAAAGCTGGTGATACGATAGTTTAGCTTATCTAGTGAGATAAGCTTTTGTTCTATGAGTGCATTTAACACAAGTTTAAATTCGTATGGCCCTACCCCTTCGAGGATGTCATGCATTATGTCCAGTGCCATATTGTCCGTAACATGATAAAAAGACAGACTGTTGAGGACACTGTCTCTTTTAAGGCCTGTCTGAGAGGGGTTGTCTGTCCGTAAATCCTCTGCGTGAGTATTCACATCTCGGGACAGCGTATCGTCTACCTGTGTCTGTACTTTAAAGACATCTCTGTGTATTTTGCATAAACGGCACACATGGTTCCCCGAAAAACTCTCTATGTAACCAAGTATTGCGTTCAATCCTAAATTGTCTCCCACTACCTGAACAACGGCAAATTTGACAACGCCTTGGAAGCTAGGCGTGTTAACAGTTATGCCATCCCTCTCAAGACACTTTAGTTCTTCCACAATAGGGCGCAACACTGCATCAATGCCATAGGTTTTTGCATCATCTGATTTATAGACTGCCAACAAGAAGTGTGACTGCAAATTGGATAGGATGTCTGGTGGCAAACTCTTCAAGATAAAATATATAAATCCTAACTTGTGAACCCCAGTCTTTGACCCGAGGGGGTTCACAGTTTCACAATCATCATTGTATAACAGCAATGGGATTGACACCTCTTTCAAAAAGAGTGGAGGATTTTTACAGAAATCTCCATCAAATATATCCTGAAGAGCATCACTCTCTCTCTGTTGCCATTCCATCATGGCCTGTAAAACACCAGGAAGCTCCAGTATCTTGACCAGAAGACGCTTTAGTGGAATACGATGAAAGGTATCAGTCAGAGCAACTTGTCGAACGGTGCCAGTGGCAGAGTCTCTCTGCTGTACAAAGGTTTGGTTATCGGAGAAACACTCCTCAATTGGCTGGATGAAGTTCCCAGAGTTAGTAAAATACCTAATCTGTTTATAGTCTGTCTCCAGACCCTCGAAAGGGTTAGCTGCATCTAAAAAGTCCTGCCTGCGCTCCTCTACCTGTGGGTTTTGATCATGCCCAAACTGACTGAAAAGCGACATGGTCTTTGTTTGTAGTCTGCTCACTAAATCTCCAATTAAACTTGAGGTTTGCTGAACCACAACATTTATATTTGTAAAGGTCTGGGAAGATTTTGATCTAAGATGAGCTATAAAATGGGCTACTCTCTCTGTGATTCCCTCTTGCTCTAGTTCGTCCCATTCATCATCATTATCTTCATCTTCCTCCATGGCTTATCGACATCAGATAATGCAATGCTACAGTTTCATGTGTGGGTCTGTGTTAAGCCACAACACAGAAATTGGTCCAGGGTATGCTACCGTTCTGGCTCATTTTGAAGGCTATAATGAAATTCAAAGTGGTCTCACAGGAATCCCCCTTTTTTTCGCTGAATTGTATGTACCGGCCAGGGTCACTGTTAAGGGTACAACATACAGACCAGGCATGACAGTGTTTATGTCCTATGACCAAGATGGAGAGCCTCAGTTTGGGCTTATTAAAGCCATTTTGGTTTTAGAGCCATCTGTAAAGCTAGTTGTTCAGAGGTGGGAGACAATGGGGTTTGAAAAGCATTTCACTTTAACCTAAAATGCCTCTAAGCTGATAACCTTTCTTTGCTGCAAAAGGCTTCGAATGCTGAGCCACCTGCAACAAGCCTTGTTGCTACCATATCCCCCATGGAGGATTCTGCAGCTTCTGGATCAAGCCAGGAGGTCTCCACCGTAGAGGAATCGAGGGCAGCAGACCAGATTGTGATTCTACGACCGGTTCCACTATTTGTAAGTTGTTCAAGAAGCATGGATGGATCGGGAAGCACTTGGAGCCAGTACATATCTCAGAACTTCAATACTTAAACTAACTCATCTATACTCTTGTCAGTATTTAGACCGTGGCTATGTAAGTTTTCTTCCTCCAGCCGAGTTCATAGAGAAATGGAACATTTGATGAGTAGTAATATTAGTAGAAAATAAGGAGTCATTTTTCTCTCGCATCACATACAGGACACCCAATGTTAACCCGTTGAGTAACAAGTTTTTCTACAACTCAAGTTCAGACCTATGTTGCTCTATTTCAGTAGCACTAAAAGTGAGTTTTCTTTATTGTATCAGAAACTTCAGAATGTAATCTTTCAAAAGAGACCAGGATCATGCATGTGCTATAAGTATAAAGTATAGTATTTTGTGTTGTGTTTGTAAATAGCTGTTTAAAAAAAATTTATGGCATTTTACAATACAACACTTTCCATTCCTGCACGAAAATCAATCAGATCCAATTTGATTGTACTCCAGGTACAGGGTTGATGTATTTTATCCCCCCCCTCCCTGCTCTTTGTTTCAGGTACAGGACTTTTTCCATAATTTAAGCATAACATTGCAAAGGGTGACAGAGTTCTATCTTGTCTTGGCGCCTGACTGGAGGGAAAGGATCTGATTGTAATAATGTGCTAAGTCCTACTGGTGAAAATGGGTTACGAAATTGGAGATAATTTTTAGATAGTTAATTTACAATGTGTTGTATATATGTTTCTATAGAATCGACCCTGCCAGAAGAAAGGGCCCAGCAGCAAACGGAGTGGCTGAAACATAACCTGGAGCCCTTCACTCAAGTTCAGGAGTACATGAAGGACACCGTCCTCTACAGAGCCAAGTGGATTCGGGGAAATCACTCCAAGGACATAGAAGAGGTCATTACGGAGTACCCTCACCTCACCAGCCCAGGCATGGTATGGATCTACTGTAACATATTGCATCTACAAGATTTTGTACTGCTTTACTGCCCTGTTGGAACACTCCCCCAGATATTTATAGATCAAAACACATATATACTAAGGCTGTCAAAGTTAACGCGGTATTAACACGGTATCGCCCGATTCTATTAACGCCACAATTTTTTTTAACTCACGATTAACTTTTAAGATTTTTTTTTACTAGACTATAGGTGTATTATTGATGCTCTCATTGATACTATGTTTGTTTCTGAAATGTGTGTGTGTGTGTGTGTGTGAGATATATAGAGAGAGAGGGGGGTGAGAGAGAAGGGAAGGGGCAAGAGAGAAAGAGAGCTGGGAGAGTGTGTGTGAGAGAGAGAGGGGGGGTGTGTGCGATTACTCAGCCCTTGTGTGGGTGAATGTAACAAGTTCCTAACATTTTCTTTCCCCTATTATTTCATGTACACTTTATTCATTGGTTTAATGAATTTTCTTTCTTTTAAGTTATTTTGTGCATCAATCTGTTTTGAATTTGATGCAAATTTGCAATGCATGAGGGTCATCCTTTTGTGTTAAATGACTGCATAACGAAAGCATTTGTTGACTCGCATGTTGATAAGAGAGTATTAAAACTTGGAACTTGAAAAAGATCCGTTTAAGGTAGAAAACATTTGATTAATTTGTGATTAATCGCGAGTTAACTATGGACAATCATGCGATTAATCGTGTTAAATATTTTAATCGATTGACACCACTAATATATACATATAGAAATACGGGACTTAGCGTCTACCCATCTCCCTCCTCCTCCATCTCTTCCCCCACCTTCCCTCCTGCTACTTCACCTATTCCACCTCCTCCTCATTTGTACGTTTTGCGTTACGTACGGCTGTCCTTAAGAATGCTACATGCTTGGACTCTGGTCCCTCAATATTATATATAACGTGCTGGAGAAACTCCCATGCATGAACACACTGCCTGGGGTACTTTATGTCAAATACATAAAATGCTTTAAAACACGTATCAACTGCCCCGAGCATTGTGCTTTCAGGGTGTGCCCGACCTGCATAGATCACGAATGCCTGAGCACAACATGTGTGTGCGATTACTCAGCCCTTGTGTGGGTGAATGTAACAAGTTCCTAACGTTTTCTTTCCCCTATTATTTCATGTACACTTTATTCATTGTTTTAATGAATTTTCTTTCTTTTAAGTTATTTTGTGCATCACTCTGTTTTGAATTTGATGCAAATTTGCAAAGCATGAGGGTCATCCTTTTGTGTTAAATAACTGCATAACGAAAGCATTTGTTGACTCGCATGTTGATAAGAGAGTATTAAAACTTGGAACTTGAAAAAGATCCGTTTAAGGTAGATTTTTTTTTATTAATTTGTGATTAATCGCGAGTTAACTATGGACAATCATGCGATTAATCGTGTTAAATATTAATCAGTTTGACATGAAAGCACTTTTTGATGTCCACACGCCGTGACATGTATATGCAACAAGTGTAATAAATGTTGAAGTTAAATGTATTCTACGCCTTGGTCTGTTCTTTTCATTGATTTCAGCACATTTAGACTGTTATACCTTTCAATCAAGCATCTGTGCCAACCTAATGTAGTGTACTAACTATAGCAGTTGTGTTAATAGGCCCTTTTCACAGCAGCCATCTTGACACAGCAGGGTAAACCTACATCCTGTGAACCAGACTGACACATGTGTAACTAATCATGTTGCTGTGTCCATCTGTTGGTCAATCGTTGTCAATCTGGCTCACAAGATGGCTGCTGTGAATAGGGTCTATTTGACCCTTTTGATGTAACCCAAGATTCAGTCAAAGCAACTATTTTGACCCTTAAAATGGGTCGTTTGTATAACCCAATACGGGGTCAAATCAACTAGGAGGTTGGGTTATTTTGACCCTTAAAATGGGTCGTTTGTATAACCCAATATGGGGTCAAATCAACTTAGAAGTTGGGTTATTTTGACCCTTAAAATGGGTCGTTGGTATAACCCAATATGGGGTCAAATCAACTTGGAAGTTGGGTTATTTTGACCCTTAAAATGGGTCGTTGGTATAACCCAATATGGGGTCAAAGCAACTTGGAAGTTGGGTTATTTTGACCCTTAAAATGGGTCGTTGCTATAATCCAATATGGGGTCAAATCAACTTGGAAGTTGGGTTATTTTGACCCTTAAAATGGGTCGTTGGTATAACCCAATATTGGGTCAAATCAACTTGGAGGTTGGGTTATTTTGACCCTTAAAATGGGTTGTTAGTATTCGTTTATTTGACCCAAGTTATGGGTCAAATGAAATAACCAATAATATTGGGTCAAATTAACCCACACACTGGTCGGGCCCTTTTTGACCAGTGAATTGGGTCAAAAATAACATAAATTGGTTTTTAGAGGGGAGCTCCAGTAGCTCACACCGCGAGTGCTATTTCAGCGCCCTGGACAACCGTGCTCGTCACGGATCTGGGGCTGAGCGAGTTCGAATCCCGGACTGCAGCCGTGCCTTTCCCAGAGTGTCTTCCCCCCCATCTGAACCCTTTCAGCCTGCTTCTGTCGGTCGAACTTGACCAAGTATAAATGCGATAAACGTATAAAAGAGCCAGGGAAATGGCCAAAGTTAAAAAAAAAAAAAAAAATGGTTTTTAGTGTGTGGAAAACCCGATGCTCAGGGTGATGGTGTTGGAGGTCTGACCCCCCACCCTGACCGCCTGGAGCCTTTCACTCAGAAAGTCCAGTATCCAGGCGCTCAGAGCGGAGCTCAGACCCAGCTCGATCAGCTTGTCCACCAGTCTGGTGGGGACTATGGTGTTGAACGCTGAGCTGTAGTCAATGAACAACAGTCTCTCATAGCCCCCCTTCTGACGGTCTAGGTGAGAGAGGGTGCTGTGCAGTACTTGGGAGACTGCATCATCAGTGGACCTGTTTGGCCTGTATGCAAATTGCATAGGGTCCATATCACTGGGGAGGGAAACACAAATGTGATCCTTGACCAGCCTCTCAAAACATTTCATGGCCACAGAGGTGAGTGCCACCGGTCTGTAGTCATTGAGACCTGTTGGGGAGGATTTCTTTGGTACCGGGCAGTGGCGAATGCTCATGGAAGCCAACGGAAGCCAGCCCTCCCCATTATGAAAATATGAATTAATATGATTAATATGAAATATGAAAAAAAGAATTTTTTATTAAAATATATATATATATTTATATATAGTTTACAATAATAATAAAAAATCATTATTTTTCATCTGTGTTATATATATTTTTTTTAAATGTCTCCCTCTTCTCCTTCTCACTCTCTCTAACACACTGTCAGACTCACTGTGCTCACTGCAGCAGAGGAGAGCTGAGGCAGAGGGGAGGGGTGTCTTTCTCCAGCTTCCAGCATGTGATTCATGTATGTGGATTCCAAAACCAATACTAGCCAATAAGATTCGAGCTTACTAAAGCCCTGCCCACACCTTAAAATGGGGCTGTCAACAAACTAAGCAGCCTAGCCTCTGCCCAATTGCCGCCCTGGAGGCGGGGCAGGTCCAGAACGTTTCCACCGATGGACCAATCAAATCACATTAAAAGCTAAACGTGATGACGTCATCGCCTCTGTGAAACTGTGTTAGGGAAAATATACATGCGGCCATGTTCGAATCAAAACAACAAACAATACGAGGGAACCCCGGAGATAGCTAGCTAACGTTATGCAAGTCTTAATGTCTAAACAAACAGCATTGTTTGATTGATTGAAATTCGGATTCCTCTCTCGGATTAATTCATTGAGGAGACCTGAAATTCGCTCAGCTGCAGAAGAGTTTAGGAGAATACCCACAGGACTTGGTGTCAGGATCTGAAGGATCTGAACTTTCTGGACAGTCCGCTGGCGCCCCCGGGTGGTCTGTTCGCGGTGCTACAGGCCGCCACCTTTCGTATGGACTTTTGTGTACACATATTGTCAAGTCAAGTCAAGTCAAGTCAAGTCAAGAGTTTTAATTGTCACGGCATACAGGTATACAATGAAATGCGGCTGGTCTTGCCCGCGACGATGTGCAATACAGTGGTACAACATATAATAGAATCCAATAAAAATACAGTGGTACAACATATAATAGAATCCAATAAAAACAACAGTGCAATAAACAGGTAACATGGTGTGCCATCTCGGTATCTGTACATAGTATTTACAGAGCATATAGGACATGCTAGGTAGCTTTAGTAGTGCAATACACTGTTCCTGTTGTTTTACTCATTTAAAGTGGCCTTTCCTCTGGCCATAAGTGTGCGTGTGTGCGGCATGAGTGTTAAAGTGGCTGCTAGTGTGTGAGCGTGCTCAGCGTGCGTGTCGTGTGTGTGCTTGTGTGTGCTTGTGTGTGGATAGTTCAGTTTCTGTGTCTCTCAATGTTCATTGTTCAAGGCTCTGATGGCCTGGGGGAAGAAGCTTAGCCTAAGCCTCTCCGTCCTAGTAGCTGGGGTTCGCAGGCGTCTGCCTGACCTCAGCAGCTGGAACAGGCTGTTATTGGGGTGGTGGGGGTCTTTCATTATCCTGCAGGCTCTGGATTTGCACCTCTTGTTGTATAGAGCCTGCAGGGGAGGTAGCGCAATACCCGTGGTACGCTCGGCTGAGCGCACCACTCTCTGTAGGGCCTTCTTGTCCTGTGCCGTGCTGTTCCCATACCAGGCAGTGATGTTTCTGTTGTCTGTCTTGCTCCCTGTGTATCTCCCATTAGTCCAGATGTTCTAGTCTCCCTTGTATTCCCTGTGTTGTTCTGTTACAATGTTTATTCCTGCCTGTTAGTTCAGTGTCTAGTCTCCTTCCCTTGTATTCATGTGTCCTGCCTGTCAGCCCCCAGCTGTTCCTTGTTGTCTAATTAGTACCTGTATATATTCTCCCCGCCCCTGTCTTCCAGTGTTGCGTCATTGTTTGTTGTTTTCCCGTCAGTACCCTTCCGTACTGTGTGTATCGCCGTATCTCCTGTGTCAGTACCTTCCCGTATTTGTAGTCCATGTTTTCCAGCATTTCTGAGGTTTTGTTTTCCCCTGTAACGTGTGCCTTTTGACTATGCTCAAGTAAAACTATTATTATTATCGGAACGTCGACCCGTTGCCTCATCTCTCTTACTCCACATTGTCCCGCGATTGAATTCTACACTCCTCTCCTAAACTCGGATCCTCACACTTGGAGAACTTTGTGATTGTGGACGTTGCTTGACTTTACTTTGCAGCCGCAGCGTCAGCTGCAACAATGGTGACTGTTTCATAAGTGATGCCGCTGTGTGTGTGTGTGTGTGTGTGTGTGTGTGTGTGTGTGTGTGTGTGTGTGTGTGTGTGTGTGTGTGTGTGTGTGTGTGTGTGTGTGTGTGTGTGTGTGTGTGTGTGTGTGTGTGTGTATGTGTGTGTGTGTGTGTGTGTGCGTGTGTGTGTGTGTGTGTGTGTGTGTGTGTGTGTGTGTGTGTGTGTGTGTGTGTGTGTGTGGGGAGCCATACTGTATATTCTGCCGTGTCATATACTGTGTTATCGGCGGCGCCGACTCGCTGAGTCATACTGTACTGCCACAGGCTACTGTATACATGTATGTTCTGCCATGTCAGCAATATCTTGCAAGACGCTGAGAAACGCTCCGACGCCATATCTCTCTCTCTCTCTCTCTCTCTCTCTCTCTCTCGCTCTCTCTCTCTCTCTCTCTCTCTCTCTCTCTCTCTCTCTCTCAGTGCATGCTGGGAATGAGATTGGAGATTGGAGAGATTGGAGGTTGGAGGTGTAGTGAGTTTTTTTCTATCTTTATCTGTCTATTTTGTTAATTTGATGATGGGATATTGTATTATAGTGTAGTGTTGGGTTGCTGTGTGTTTTGGTGTATATAGGGTTAAGTGGGAGTGTTTTGTTTGTTTGGCAGTCGGCCAGGCTGTTTTGCTGGCTGACGTCAGACGCCAGTATGGAGTTTGCCAAAATGAGCAGGAAGCATGGTGTAAAGATTAATGCTTCTAATGTGTCCGTAGAGGATTGCAGCTTGGCAATAGGTAAAGTCGTTGGACATAAAAGTGTGAAATCAGCCGCGAGGATGAACGGTGGAGTTGTCATTTTCCTAGACTGTCTTGAGAAGGTGCACTCGGTTGTTGAATCAGGAATCAATATCGAGGATGTGTTTATTACAGTGGAGCCTCTCTCCACACCAGGCAGAAGGATTAATATAAATAACATCCCGCCGTTCATAAGTGACAAAGTACTGATAAATCAACTTGCAAGATATGGGAGGATAATTTCCCCGATAAGAAAACTGTCATCTGGATGCAAATCTCCGTTGTTAAAACATGTTGTGTCACATAGACGCCAAGTTTTAATGATTCTCGAGAACAACAGAGAAGAGATTGATTTGGTTTTAAAATGAAGAGTTGATGATTTTGATTACGTCGTTTTTGTGAACTCTGGAAACTCAAAGTGTTTCAAATGCGGGGAAGAGGGACATCTAATCCGAGATTGTGTGAGGGAAGAGGGGAGAGGCGCACAATTTCAGCCTGCGCGCAGTGCAGCAGGGACAGTGATCCCTCTGCAGGCTGTCAGTAGTGCAGTCGAAGCTGTGCGTAGTGCAGGTGTAGAGAAGGGAGGGGTGGGAGCTGTTCCCCCCTCAGAGGAGCCTCAGCCCCAAGAGGAGCAAGGCACTGCGCGCAGCAGCACAGGTGGAGAGAAGGGAGGAGTGTGACAGAGCAGAGCTGCGAGCAGTGTCAACAGTGTCCCTCTGCAGACCGTCAGCAGAGTAAACAGTGTCCCTCTGCAGACCGTCAGTAGTGCAGCCGATAGTATCCAGATGCAGGGCCACAGAGTCGGTGCAGCAGGTACGGAGCATAGCATTGGTACAGAGGAGGGAGGAGTGAGGGACGCTGGCCCCCCCTCAACCAGTGGCGACTGTGGGGTAACAGGGGTTGATGCGGGTGGTGCAGGTACAGAGGAGGGAGGGGTGGGAGACGCTGTTCCCCCCTCAACCAGTGGTTGTGTAGGTACGGAGGTGGGAATCAGAGATGCTGCCCCCCCTTCAACAAGTGGCGAGGTAACAGGGGAGAGCAGAGGTTTTTTTGTCCCCCCAAGCCCAACACCGTGTCAGGGTAAAAAAAGGAATAAAAAAAATATGACAAGTGAAGTAATAGGGGAAAAGCTGAATGGGGTGGACAATGTAAACAGTCAGACAGTGGATGGCGTGGTGGGAAGTGATGGAGGGGTGGGCTCTCAGGATAAGGAAGGAGTGACAAGTTTGGTCAAAGAGAGTCAGGAGGGTGTAGAAGACACAGGTTCCTCTCAGTCCAGCATGGACGAGGATGAGGTTGAAAGACAATGGGGGGATGACATCTCGAGTGTTGAGGAAGATGAGTTCCCAAATGCTTCTCAAGTGTCTGATTCACAACGTGTCAAAGTGGAAGATTTTTTTGAAGATTTAGAGATGTTTATTTTTTCAGCAAGGACTCAAATGAGGTTGAAGAACAATGGGGGGTACACTTCCCAGGAAGTTTTTAGACTGAGAAAAATTGTGCAGAAGCTCAGAAAATTGGATAATATAATGTTACCATGATAATGGAGCCTCTGATGTGTGGAGCATGGCTGGACATTCAGGAAGGGAGTAGACCTGGGCTTGGACAGTGTCTGCAAGCAGTTGGGACAATGACACTGAAAGATGGTGTGGATGTAGCCGGGTCAGAGGAAGTGGCTTCTTTATTGGGGCTGAGGACGGCCTGTCACAACAGGGTCTGTCTGGACGATTGGACTGAAGCGCGGAGCGTCGGGGAACAATACCTGTTGCAGGATTATTTCGGTGGAACGGAAGGTCCTGATGAAGGGGATTTTTTTTCATGCGCTGGATATAAAAACTGAAACAAATGGACTGACGGGACCCTTTTGGGTTGCTCATATGTTGTTCTTGATGACATATTATGTGTTGAATGGAAGTATGGATACTTTTTTTCAATGTTTTTTGTTGTGTTGCAGAAGGACAGGTGTATTTTAGCATTTTTTTTATTGTGAGATCTCATGTGGTTTTAAGTGTGATGGGGACACATGTTGCCCGATATAATTTGTAGTTAGTTATTTAATTGTATTGACATACACATTGTACATTGTAATGAGAATTATGTAAATAAATGTTTTTCTAAAATCAAAAAATCTCTCTCTCTCTCTCTCTCTCTCTCTCTCTCTCTCTCTCTCTCTCTCTCTCTCTCTCTCTCTCTCTCTCTCTCTCTGATTCATAATCAAACCAGACCTCCTGCAGGCAACCACTGTGTGTGTGTGTGTGTGTGTGTGTGTGTGTGTGTGTGTGTGTGTGTGTGTGTGTGTGTGTGTGTGTGTGTGTGTGTGTGTGTGTGTGTGTGTGTGTGTATATATTTGTGTTGTGTGTGTGTAATATTCAGAAAGAGAGGGAGAGAGAGAGCGAGGGAGGGAGAAATATATTATATATATTATTTGGCTTAAATATGAAAACAATTCTACAGTCCCCTCCCCATCATATGTATATACTCTGTCAGGATCTATGGGTAACGGTACTGTATATTTGAATATCGTATATGTCACAAATGTAACAGTACTAAATACCTGATTGATTGATTGATTGATTGATTGAAAAGTTTATTAACAGATTGCAGAATGGGTACAGTACAGTACAGCTCAATACATACAATTGTTAAGGGGATGCAGACCAGAGAAAGACTTTCGTCTTGTTTACATCAGGGTCCCCCATCAGGGTCCCCCCTGTATGTCATGTATGTCCCTATGCCATAAATGTCATGTATGTTGTGTATGTCCCTATGCCATAAATGTCATGATGTCTTGTATGTCATAAATGTCACTATGAATTGAAAATGGGGGACCCTGATGTAAAGAAGACAAACGTCTTTCTCTGGTCTGCATCCCCTTATAAAATTGTGTGTATTGAGCCGTACTGTATTGTACCCATTCTGCAATCTGTTAAATAAATAAAAAATAAAGTTTGACTGGCCGCCGAGCGATACTGTAGTGTACATGGTGACTGCTTGACTTAAATATAAAATAAAAATAAAAAAAATAAAAAAAATATTAATAAAAATATTAAATAATTTTTTTAATATAATTTTTGGGCATCCCCTGTTATTGTACCCACGCGACGCCACTGGTACCGGGATAATGGTAGACATCTTGAAGCAGGCAGGGACCACTGACTCCGCCAGGGATAGATTGAATATGGTGGTGAACACAGGGGCTAGCTGGTTAGCACAGGACTTAAGTATGCGTCCTGTTATTCCGTCTGGGCCAGCAGCCTTTCTGGTGTTCACCTGCATAAATGCTCTTCTCACACTGTGTTCCGTCAATGAGAGAGTGCCCCCCGCGGATGCCCCCCCCCTCCACAACAGCCGGCGCGCCAGTGACGTCACTAGCCGGTGAGCTAGCGTTGCTACTGTTTGCACCAAACCGTGCGTAGAACGAGTTGAGTTTGTCCGCGAGAGAGGCGTCGTCGTTCCCCATTGAGGGGGCGCTGACTTTGTAGTCAGTTATTGTCCTCAGTCCCCACCATAAGCCTCTTGTGTCATTCTGTGCCATTTGTGCATCCATCTTGTCAGCATACGTCTTTTTGGCAAGTTTAACAGCCTTGCGCAGAGTGTAGACTGTTGTCTTGTACTCTTCCATGTTTCCTGTCTTTCTGCCCAGGTTGTAAGCAGTGGTGCGAGTATTCAGAGCTGCTCTGATAGTACTGTCCACCCACGGTTTCTGGTTTGGGAACACCCTCGCCTTCTTTGTGGGGACGATACTATCAGCTAAGGTTGCTATGAAGCTAAGAACAGTATCTGCGATCTCGCTGACGTCACTGGCACTTCCCTCGAACATTCCCCAGTCTACGTCCTCTAGAGCGTCCTGAAGCGTGGCCTCTGATTGGTCGGACCATCTCTTTACCTCAGGAATGAGGAAAATGGAGTCATGGTCCGATGTGCTTGTAGCTCCCGCTAATGGAGGAGCCGGTACAGCCTTGTAGCCGGCTCTGAACGGGGTGTAGCAGTGGTCGAGCGTGTTTCCTCCTCTGGTGGAGCAGGCGATGTGCTGAAAAAAGGATGGCATCACTTTCTTCAGATTCGCCTGGTTGAAGTCGCCGGCAATGACCATGGCTGCATCTGGGTGTTTGATCTGGTGGATGTTGAGATGCCCCTGTAGCTCCGCCAGGGCCCTGGCGGTGTTCGCTTGGGGAGGGATGTACACCGCAGTCATAATGACCGCGGTAAACTCTCGGGGAAGGTGAAATGGGCGACATTGAATGGCCAGATGTTCCAGGTCCGGCAAGCATGAACTGGAGAGTATCTTGATCTCCTTTGGGCTTACCCAGCCGTTGTTGGTCAGAAGAAAGACACCCCCACCGATGCTCATACCGGAGGCTTCTGTACGGTCCGCTCTGAAGACGGTGAAGGAGTCCGAGGGAGAGACGCTGTGGTCCGGAGTCGCTGGCTTCAGCCAAGTCTCCGTGAAGCACATGATGTTACAGTCCCTCACCTCTTGCTGGAATCTGACCCTCGCCCGTAAATCATCCATCTTGTTCTCTAGCGAACGGGCATTTGCCAGAAAGATGGATGGGATCGCCGGACGGTAAGCAGATCTTTTTAACCTTAATCTGATTCCGCTTCTCCTACCCCTGTGTTTCTTCTTTGTCCTGCTGCCGTATTTGTCCCGCCTGATCTCCGGTGGCCAATCTTGTGTGTGTGTGTGTGTGTGTGTGTGTGTGTGTGTGTGTGTGTGTGTGTGTGTGTGTGTGTGTGTGTGTGTGTGTGTGTGTGTGTGTGTGTGTGTGTGTGTGTGTGTGTGTGTGTGTGTGTGTGTGTGTGTGTGTGAGATATAGAGAGAGAGAGGGGGGGGGTGAGAGAGATGAGGAAGGGGCAAGAGAGAAAGAGAGTTGGGAGAGTGTGTGTGTGAGAGAGAGAGAGAGGGGGGTGTGTGATTACTCAGCCCTTGTGTGGGTGAATGTAACAAGTTCCTAACGTTTTACCATTGTACACCGTCTAGCGGGATGGTGTCAAGAGAACCGCCTCTCCCTGAACGTCAGCAAAACAAAGGAGATGATTGTGGACTTTAGGAGGTCGGGGGTCAGGGACTACAGCCCCCTCAGCATCGACGGGGCACCGGTTGAGAGAGTGAACAGTTTTAAGTACCTCGGAGTCCACATATCCGAGGACTTGACATGGACCACACACATTGACAGTGTTGTGAAGAAGGCACGGCAACGCCTCTACTTCCTCAGGCGCCTAAAGAAGTTCCAAGTCAGTCAGAAGATCCACTGCACAAGACCGTAGCAGACTACAGAGAGTGGCCCGTTCAGCCGAACGCACAATTGGAGGGGGAATTCCCACTCTCCAGGACATTTACAACAAGCGGTGCATGGGTAAGGCTAAGAGAATTATCAAAGACTCCAGCCACCCAAACAACTGTCTCTTTGAACTGCTGCGGTCAGGCAAGCGATACCGGAGTCTCATGGCAAGCACAGAGAGACTCAGAAGAACCTTCTATTCCCAGGCCATCAGGATGCTCAACGAACAATAACACTAAGTAACAACCATCAAATGCACTCACAGCACACACATCCACACGCACACACTTACTTTAACCCTTGTGGCTCCCTAAAACTTCTGACACTCACTGGGTTTAAGAGATTAAATGATCAAAGCCATATAATTTTAACTGTTTACTATTAAAAAATTCCCCATGATTAACATTAATAGCCTAATCTCAAGATATCTGTAACAAATTACAAATATTTCCGAATTTTACCCACTTAAATTCGTTTTCGTTTGATACCACGTCCGTTTTTATTGAAAAAAACTGAGAAACGGTCATATTCATCATATATCCATACATTTTTAATACCACATTACAGCGTGTGTAAACTCGACAAAATCCCTGTGAATAAGAATCTGCCATTATAAAAAAGAAAAGTTGACTAATTCGGTCAGAAATAGCGGAGACGCTAAACGTTAGTAAGCGCTGATTATTATTATTATATTCTGCGGGCGAGCATTACTCAATCTCCCGGTATATTTCTGAACACAGATCGCTGTCGGCCGAGTACCAGAGCGCTTCCGCGAATGGAGCTGTAGTCACAGTCCGGCATAGAAGCGGGGGCGGGCCTGGGGGGCTCGTTTTTCAGCGTGTGACACACGATAGAGGAGAGGGAGCGGAAGCGAGGTGGATGATGTGGTTGTTTTGTGTTGAGCGCTCTCTCGCACCCCCCCCCCCCCCCACCGGAGCAGCCTGGTGCCCTTTCAGCCACATTCCACAGCATAATCACCGCCTCCTGCCTGCTTAGTGGCCGGCAAAGTAGGCTGTAGAGCAATTGTGCTAAATCGTTAACAGCATCATGCCTCGAAAGCTTGATCCCTGACAGTGTGTAAAGAGATTGCATTTGATAATTCTATCTAGAATTGAACGAATGAGTGCAGATTAAAAAATGCGTTTTAACATGGAAGTGGAGCTGATGAAAATGGACGCCAGGCACAAGCGTGTACCCCTATAGTACTAACTTTTGTTTTAGAGCGTTTTAAATCATAATCTTTTGACATAATGAAAATATATGTAAAATGAAGATACAGTCCCAATTTCATGAAATAATAAAGACAGACACCGCTGTGCTCACACACACAAAAAAAGTCAAGAAAGTAGAAAACTGCAGCACCCACTTTACCCACTTTAGAACACATAAACACACTTTATATTTATTGGTAAAGAATTTGCACTACAACCCATACCTCATTACACCTTACTGTAAATTGTACCTAAATTGTACCTCATCCCATTTCTGCTTTGCACTGTATTGTATATTATTATATTGTATAGTATATTGTATGGTAACTCAGTTACTTCTACTCTGCATTGAACATTGTATATATGTACATACTGAACACTTGTGTCTACGTACTTGACTTCTATTTTATACTTGCTATACTTATTTTATACTTATCTATTTTTGTCTAGCACAATCTCTGGAGCGTAACAGAAAGAAGCATTTTGTATAGAAGTATTCTGTACTTCTGTATGACAACTAATAAAGAAACTTGAACTTGAGAAACTTGAACTTTAAATTATAATTATCTTTTAAGTTATTTTGTGAATTTGATGCAAATTTGCAATGCATGAGGGTCATCCTTTTGTGTTAAATGGCTGCATAAAGCAAGCATTTGTTGACTCTCATGTTGATAAGAGTATTAAAACTTGGAACTTGAAAAAGATCTGTTTAAGGTAGATACAAAAATACAAAAATAAATGCGATTCATTTGCTATTAATCGCGAGTTAACTATGGACAATCATGTGATTAATCGCGATAAAATATTTTAATCGATTGACAGCACTAGCTATATGCTAATATTGTGAAGAGTAGAGACACTGTTATTAATGTTTTATGCTAATAAATATTTTAAAGAGTAGAGACACGGTGTGATTATTACTATGATTGAAAATCAATTTAGACGAAGACATACAAAGAAATAATTATCACAATTAGCGATTTATTTTTGGCTGGTAAAAAATCGGTTTGGCTGGTAAAATAAATCATCTACTCGCCAGTTGGCTGGTAAGCCAAAAAGTTTGTTTCCTCCCCTGGTCACATACATACCAGGGCATACAATGAAATACGGGTGGCCATGCCCGCTTTGATTGTGCAATAATACTAAATAATAAAATAGACATAATAAACAGGTAATAAAATAGACATAAAATAGGCATGATAAAATAGACATGCTAAAGTCCTGAGATAGTGCAATACAATGTTAGCTACGGAAGGCAATGGGTCCTCCTATGTACACTACTGTACAATATACAGTTTTTACTCTATATCCTTATGCTATACTTGCTATATCTAAACTATACTATACAAGAACCTCATCAGTTCTTGCCTTAAAGTGCTGATGAGGAGAAAAGAGGAGAAAAGAACAGATGAGTAAAAAAGAGCAGATGAAAGAAAAGAACATGAGTAAAAGAAAAGCAGAAAAGCAGATAGACGAGAAGAAGATGTGCATTTACTGTATGATCAGAAATCTTAATATATAATGTACTTCTTTCTGTGGATATGAGTCATGTATTCTGGGTCATAGGAATAATGATCTCAACAGTGACTTCAACCAGCTGCTGACTGAATCTGAGTGAGTTTATAACCAACCCCAAACCAAACCAGTGTCATCACCAGCAGCCTGGGTAACCTGTCTGCCCTAGTCAAGCCCTTTGTAAAAAACCTGGGCGTGCTCTTTGACCCAGAGTTTACTTTCAATAGGCAGGTAAACTCGGTGGTGAAGGGGTGTTTTTTCCAGCGCCGGTCCATAGCCAGGATCAAGGCCATTCTCTCCCCCTCAGACCTTGAAAGAGTAATTCACGCCTTCATATCCTCACGCTTAGACTATTGTATCTCCCTGTACCTGGGGCTTAATAAATCAACCATAGCCCGCCTACAACTACCCCAAAACGCTGCCGCTAGACTGCTCACAGGTACCCAGAAGAGAGCTCACATCACCCCTGTTCTTGCCTCCCTCCACTGGCTCCCGGTGCGCTATAGAATAGAATTCAAGGTTCTCCTATTAGTTTACAAAGCCCTTAATGGTAAGGCCCCTGTTTACCTAGCAGACCTCCTCACCCCCTATACCAACGTCAGGGCCCTCAGATCGGCTGACAAGGGTCTCCTAACTACCCGTAGGTCAAATTTCAAGTCTAGGGGGGGCTTGCTTTTGCTGTCGCAGCCCCTGACCTCTGGAACAGCATCCCCATGTCCATCAAATCTGCCCCCTCCATCGAGTCTTTTAAATCGAAATTCAAAACCCACCTCTACCGCCTGGCCTTCCCCGACTCACTCTGACTCTTGCCTTGCTTGTTGACGTGTTGTTTTGTTTCCTTGTCTATCCGTTGGTTGTTTATATTTTCTGTTTATTCTATACTTTAGCACTTTTCTTTGTTTCTAGCTATGTGACTTACTGTGAAGCACTTTGGTTGATAAGTGTCATGTCTAAATGTGCTATATAAATAAATTGTATTGATTGATTGATGGATAACAAGTGTGATTAAAAGTGTCAGTAGAGGCAAAAAAGATTATGCACGCCCTGAACCACAGCCTTGACCACAGCCCTGGCCACAGCCCTAAACCACAGCCCTGACCATAACCTTTACCACAGCCCTGACCACAGCCCTGACCACAGCCCTGAACCACAGCCTTGACCACAGCCCTGACCATAGCCCTGACCATAGCCCTGACCACAGCCCTGACCACAGCCCTGAACCACAGCCCTGACCATAGCCCTGACCATAGCCCTGACCACAGGCCTGACCACAGCCCTGACCACAGCCCTGACCACAGCCCTAACCACAGCCGTAGACGGTGTGGGCTTAGCCCCGGACTCCTAACTCCTAGATCCACCCCTGGTTCATCGTTGTTCCTATGGACACAGTGAATAAACATGCCTGCACAGCCATAAAGTGAAATATTTAAATAGTTCAACTCTTATTTGTGAAATAGGCTAAAAGGATAGGGGTAACAATTAATACAAGATTATTTATTCAATAATAATATGGCAACAGAAAATACTCGATTGGGGCTTTAATCCCATATGATATGACCCACATTCATTGTGTTTTCCAAATAGAAGCATTCTGATTCTGAATAGAAAAACAAGCATCAACCTTATAGCTGATGTTTCAATAACAACTTGGGTCAATCTGTAGAGAGCGGGCAAAGTTTCTCAGCTTGGAGCCGTTTTCTTTTTTTTTTCTCCCTCTTTCCACCCTTGTACGTCCACCTGGGCTACCAGTGAGAGTGGAGCAGTTCCCATAAACACTCTGGCTTTATTGTCTGGGCCAAATACGGCCCGCAGTCATTTCATCAAACACTCCCCTTTAATGAGAGATGACCTCAAGCCATTTTATAGGCCATAAAAGCACACCTTGTAGCAGCTGTTGTGCTTGGCGAGACCGGGCCTACAGGCAGGGGGCGGAGGAGGAGGGAGGAGGAGGGAGGATGCATTAGTTAGGCAGACAGAAGAAGAGTACGAGGAGGTAGAAATATATATTCATAATTCATTATATGCTAATATTAAATCATTTTGATACTTTGAAAGTGGAACTATTTCATTGCCAATGAATATTAGGCTTGAAAAATACATTTGCCGGATTTAACGTGACATCCTTTAATCAAATGTTATTTAGATTATGTGTGTTCACATCTTGTATTGTACAATAATTGTTGCAAAAGAACAAAAATAAATCTGGTATAAACCACAACCACATCTGGTCTCCTGTCAATACAAATACAAATAATGTTGTTGGTTGAACACATACACATACAGATAATGTTGTTGTTTGAACACATACAGATAATGTTGTTGGTTGAACACATACACATACAGATAATGTTGTCAGTTGAACACATACAGATAATGTTGTTAGTGGAACACATACAAATAATGTTGTTGGTGGAACACATACAGATAATGTTGTTGGTTGAACACATACAGATAATGTTGTTGGTGAAACACATACAGATCATGTTGTTGGTTCAACACATACAGATCATGTTGTTGGTTGAACACATACAGATTATGTTGTTGGTTGAACACATACAGATCATGTTGTTGGTTGAACACATACAGATCATGTTGTTGGTTGAACACATACAGGGCCCTATTCCCCGTACCTGGTTCAACTAAGTCGATCAAAAGTCCCATTATCCAGATTCAACTAACCCGATGTTTGAATCCGGGATTTCCCTGTTCCTCAAACGCTGATTCAGTCTCGTTCATTCGAACCAGACTTGATAACCAGGATAAGTGCGCGCGGCTGCTTCAGTTGAAAAGACAGCAGGTGTCGATTGCAGAAATCCTGATTTTCTAACGGCATTGATTGATTGATTGATTTAAAACTTTATTAACAAGATTGCAGAATGGGTACAATACAGTACGGCTCAATAGCCTCGCCGACATGTTAAATGCATAATCTATAGGCACATTTTAAGTCCCTCATTACCCCAATCAATCAGATTATATTTATTTAAATGTAACTGCTGGCAATAGGCTTAATGGAATGAATAATCGAATGAGATCTTGCTGGCGAAAATAATTATTTCAACTCTTTCAGAATAAGTATACAAAAACAAGCCCAAAGATAAAGAGTATATCTAATTGATACGAATTAATAGATACTTATGAGGATATCTGTACTGTATGCGGTTTGGTATCATGTAATATAATAAATACATCGTTCCTAAAGTTTTCAGGCCGCGACCCCCGAAAAGGTGTCAGAGAGCCGCGACCCCCACTATTATATAGAGGTGGTTGAAACATGCAAACGTTCACACGCACACATATGCATTGGAGGCTTTTAACACGCACAATAACTACACAAAATAAGAATAATCAAACAACCATAAAATGAATACATATAGCGTGTTTCATTTAGAAAGCTATAATGTTCAACTCACCTAATGAGATGGATGGGCATAGTCTGGGTTTAATTTTGGAGACAGCGCCTCGGAGATCATCCTCCACATTCATTCAGACGTGATCTGTACTTATTTTTTTTATAAGTCAGTGCAGATAATGTTTTTTTCGAATAGGTAGGTATAGCTGTGCGTATTCCCCCTCAATTGATATCTAGTCGGCATCGGAGGTGGGCAGCGATCTGGGACGCATTCTCCATCAGAAACAAGCGCGCCTCATCCCGCAGCTCAAACAGGTGTCGTGCAGTATAGGAAATCCATAGGCTGAATATGATTTATTATCAGAATTTTAGGTCTATTATTTTACATTTCAAAAGCATTTATTTTACCAGTTTAATTATTTTAATTGTTTTTAATTATAGGCCTATTTCACACATTCTTTGAAATCAATACATTCTGGAAATCATCTCGCGAAAATATTATTCAGAATGGTATAATGGGATCAAAGAGCACCTACGGGAGGCTGCAATTCGAAACTGGCCCCCGTAAATGTCCAAACACACCCTCCCACCCACCCACCCCCTCCCAATGTACAGTTTCCTCCCCCTCGTATATATATTTTCTGTTAGGATCTCTGTTTAACAGTACTGTATATTTGCATATCTTGTATGTCACAAATGTAACAGTACTGTATATCTGTATGTCATGTATGTCATAAATGTCATGATATATCTGTATATCTGTATGTCATGTATGTCATAAATGTCATTATGAATTGAAAATGTGGGACCCTGATGTAAACAAGACGAAAGTCTTTCTCTGGGTCTGCATCCCCTTAACTATTGTGTGTATTGAGCCGTACTGTATTGTACCCCATTCTGCAATCTGTAAATTTCCAATCAATCAATCAATCTCTGAGGAAGGGAGCTGCCATTTTGTTCCGAGGGAGTGGCCAGCTTATATCCAGCTAACTCAACTAAACCTGCTCTGGAGCAGGTTCAAACTTTTCGATCTGTTGCCATAGCGACTTAGAAAATCCGATGTTGGGGAACTGAAATGTCTGGCTTAAGTCAAGCTATGCTGAAAATTATCCAGCTAACTCAGTTAGCCAGGTACGGGGAATGGGGCCCAGATCATGTTGTTGGTTGAACACATACAGATCATGTTGTTGGTTGAACACATACAGATCATGTTGCAGTAGCGGCTCGTGGATGCTTCGCCACTAGGGGCGCTATACCAAACATTTTGCAAACATGTACAAGGCACGCATTGGCGAATATTATCACCATTGCCATCGATCAATATATGATCAGTCAGTCAAATGCAACCACGTTTCCAATAGCCCAACACAAACACGCACAGCTCTCTCTCTCTCTCTCTCTCTCTCTCTCTCTCTCTCTCGCTCTCTCGCTCTCGCTCTCTCGCTCTCTCGCTCGCTCTCTCTCTCTCTCAGATGATGTCAGATCCATTCAATAATAAACACATTTGTAAAGCTCGTCATTTTAAACAAGTTACCATTCATTGTCTGAGTGGTTATGCCCCACACACGGCGAAATTAGAGAGAGAGAGAGAGAGAGAGAGCGAGAGAGAGAGCGAGAGAGAGAGAGAGAGAGAGAGAGAGAGAGCATTTTAGTACCGTTACATTTTCAACAAGATTGCTGCTATTTAAACACTTCATGGAAACGGGGTTAAACGTTAACCTTATGTCGACTGTAGTATTGTATGACCTTGACATAACGTTTATATACATTATAGTAATTATAAAAGTGGCCAGCTAAGCTAACGGAGCTAACAGCTAGCAGTAGCTAACGTTAGCTGAAAGCTGTAACGTTACAACGAATCAGCTGTTGATATTATGCGGCATCAGTAGACAACGTATCATGTATTAAACTAGAGTTAAGATCGCTAATCTACCTTGTTGTTGGCTTGTTGATAAAGTATATCCACTCCATGGCATTGTCCATCCAGCCTGTGTTGATGTCCATCCATTGTCCATGCATGTCCCAGTCCCTCCACACTGCATCCATATATAGCTTGTTGTTAGCCAACAAGTACTGTGTGAGTGAAGAGCTGTGTCTTTGTCCATTTCCGCCTCGAACAGCCTGCAAACTACCTGGTGTTCTATCGCCATGCTCTAAGACAAACTCTAACCTTAACCAACTTTGAAAGAGTGCCTAAG
The DNA here is from genome assembly GCF_963971535.1 of Notolepis coatsorum. Lineage (NCBI taxonomy): Eukaryota > Metazoa > Chordata > Actinopteri > Aulopiformes > Paralepididae > Notolepis > Notolepis coatsorum. The sequence continues at coordinate 4,340,766 of NC_140166.1, read as the reverse complement.
CCTAACCGTTGAAAGAACTTGCCATCACGCTCCAAGACAAATATTTGCATCACACAACACAACAACAGCATAAACTCATGTTGCAAACTGCGGTTACGGAAAGTACTGCGTCGGCCAATCAGAGAGCTTTTAGACGCTCGGCTGCTTGCTAGGTCGTTTCAAACCAGCGCCCGAGTTCCATCATAATACATCATATTCAACGCAAAGCGCGTGGCTGCGACGGATACAGCGATGAACCAGTGCACGGCGGGCACGGGCACTCCAGGCGCAATTGCGCCTAGTCCAGAGAGAAATACGGCGAGGAGAAATGCCTGCGGCTACGTAATGAAAAGGTCTATATCAGACAGAATCGTCACTTCCTGTTCAGGAAAACTATTATTATTCTTTGTAAAATTAAGTTATATTGTGCATTGGAAACACAAACATACTTAAAATGAGTAAATATTATTCATTTTAAACATGTTTATATTATTTATAGGGCTATAAAACAAAAAACTAAAAAAAAAAATGTCTTCTTCTCTCAATTAACAGGTGGGTCGGCGCCCTAGCGCCCCCGGTGGCGAGCCGCCACTGTCATGTTGTTGGTTGAACACATACAGATCATGTTGTTGGTTGAACACATACAGATAATGTTGTTGGTGGAACACATACAGATCATGTTGTTGGTTGAACACATACAGATAATGTTGTTGGTGGAACACATACAGATCATGTTGTTGGTTGAACACATACAGATCATGTTGTTGGTTGAACACATACAGATCATGTTGTTGGTTGAACACATACAGATCATGTTGTTGGTTGAACACATACAGATACAAATCAGCGCAATGCTTTCATTTGCAGACACACACCATTCCAAATATAAAAAATATCTCCACTACTCTAAATCAAGAAAAAGACGAATGACTACAAGTATCTTTTGAAGGCGGACATGGTGGTCATGTCAGTTTAACAATCAGACACTCAAGCGGTATCCGCTCATCCTTCCTCATGTATGGAAAACACAAATGTCCTATTTAGGCTATTTATCATATGTATGAATAATTCATTAGATGATAGTCTTTAGAAATTAAATCTTGAACATGCACCTATTTGAATTTGACATGAGCATGTTTTAAAGATTAGTTTCAGACATTCATATTATCTCTCTCTCTCTCTCTCTCTCTCTCTCTCTCTCTCTCTCTCTCTCTCTCTCTCTCTCTCTCTCTCTCTCTCTCTCTCTCTCTCTCTCTCTCTCTGGTCAAGTATATACACTAATTCTAATGAAACAACAATACAGTGGGATGGATTCAACAGTCACAAACAGACACGACAGGACCTCGGACAAGAGGAAGGAGTGGTCCAATGTGTGTGTGTGTGTGTGTGTGTGTGTGTGTGTGTGTGTGTGTGTGTGTGTGTGTGTGTGTGTGTGTGTGTGTGTGTGTGTGTGTGTGTGTGTGTGTGTGTGTGTGTGTGTGTGTGTGTGTGTAGGTGTGTGTGTGTGGGAGTCCTGGTCCCCACGGGCACGAGCATTGCAATCAATAGAAAACAGCTTGCTGATATGCCTGGTGATTTTTTTTTTGAGAAAAAAAAAGGTCCCCTGGAAGTAAATTTTCAAGACTTTGTGTGTGCCCTTGTGGTTACACACGGTATTGCGGTGTGTGAGTTTGCTTGGCGGGGTCCGGTTCCTGAATCTGTGTGTGTGTGCCCTTGTGGTTACACACGGTATTGCATGTGTGCGCTCTTGTGGTTACACACGGTATTGCAGTGTGTGTGTGTGTAAGTAATTTGTGCACATAGTACCACTATAAAAACAATAGTCCTCATTTCATTGGACTGTAAATTTAATTACTGTATTCAAAGGATTGAAAATGTTATTAACAGATTGCACATTACACACTGGTGCTGTAGAGACATCACATTACACACTGTGTAGTGCTGTAGACATTGATTGATTGATTGATTGATTGATTGATTGATTGATTGATTGATTGATTGATTGATTGATTGATTGATTGATTGATTGATTGATTGTACATTTTATTAACAGATTGCAGAATGAGTACAATACAGTACGGCTCAATACACACAATTGTTAAGGGGATGCAGACCAGAGAAAGACTTTCGTCTTGTTTACATCAGGGTCCCCCATTTTCAATTCATCATAACATACATTACATACATGACATACAGATAGACAGTACTGTTACATCCAGACATTTATGACATACCAGATCTACAAATATACAGTACTGTTTAAGAGTACAATGTCTGTCATATATTGTAGACCCTGGCGTTGGAAACTCTGATTAATAGACAGTTTCTAAGAAGAGAGTACTGTTACATTATATACATTTGAGAGTATATACATTTGAGGGGGAAGAAACTGTACATTGGAGGAGGTTGGGTAGGTGGGGTGGGGGGGGGGTGAGTAGGTGGGGTGGAAGGCGGGGACTCTGTCTGTAAATAAACAGTACTGTATATTTGTATATCTTGTATGTCATAAATGTTATGATTTGACTGCCTCTTTGAACTGCTCAGGCAAGCGATACCGGAGTCTCAGGGAAAGCACAGAGATACTCAGAAGGAGCTTCTATCCCCAGGCCATCAGGATGCTCAACGACAATAACACTATGTAACAAACCATCAAATACACTCACAGCACACACATCCACACGTACACACTCACTTTAAATAAACAACTCACTGTAGCACCCACTTTAGACACTTTAACACACTTTATATGTATTGGTAAAGAGATTTGCACTACAACTGATACGTCATTGCACCTTACCCTAAGTTGTACCTCATCCCACTTCTGCATTGTACTGTATATTGTATTGTAACTCAGTAACTTTTTCTCTACTCTGCATTGTATTATTGTATATATCATGCATATTGAACACTTTTGTTTACACTTTCTATTTTATACTTATTTTATACTTATCTATTTTTATCTAGCACACTCTCAGGAGCAAAACAGAAAGAAGCATTTCATATAAAAGTATTCTGTATTTTTGTATGACAACTAATAAAGAAACTTGATTAATTGAAAATGGGGGACCCTGATGTAAACAAGTCTTTCTCTGGTTTGCATCCCCTTAACAATTGTGTGTATTGAGCCGTACTGTATTGTACCCATTCTGCAATCTGTTAAATAAAATGTTCAATCAATCAATCAAACCATACAAGCTAGCTGTCTAGTTAGCTTGCATTAGCTCACTCTAATTAGCTCGCTAGCTAGATTGCTAGTTAGTATGATAAGCCAAAAGCTTATTGTAACTGAGGGGTTACAAAACCCTGACTGTATTAAAGATTGTGATAGATTAAACCACTGCTAGTTATGTACTTTAATTACTGGCCAGACAGTACATCAAATATAGATGGTGAACACCCACAAGAACACGGCATTGACAAAGAAATAGTATTTGAGGGTAATTTATTATTATTAGGCAACATTAGGTTACAGAATGAGAATTAGGGTCGCGCTTGTATGGCGAAGAATATGCGTAAAGTCAGTCAATAGCATGAGTCACTAAGAATAGCAGGAATCCTACGATGGGTCTAAGTTGACACCACCTGTCGTATAGTAGCAACTAGATAGGGCAACACTGGTATCGCCTGGAGACAATGGGTTCCCTCCGGGGGTGTAAGGCCTGGAGGGTAGAGGAATGTTCGGGTACTCTGTCTGATTCAATGAGGAATAAAGAGACTCCAGGTACAGGAGTCGGTCCTTGTAAACTCCCTTGATCAGCAGCAAAGTAATAATTGTAATCCAAATGCTCGACAGCATTGATGACAGCTATCCAGCCTCCGTCCACGAGGCCAGCCCGAGTTGTAATCCTCACGAGGTTGAATCCCAAACGATAGTGGAAATCAACGATGCTCTTCTCCGGGTACCACGTTCCAAATCAATATAATCCAACCAGTAATGGTTCTGCAATCGCCGACGTCGATTCTCCTGTGTACATGTCCAACGGTTCTCCGCCTAGGACTCCTCGGGTGTGGGCAACGTATTTAGGCCACACACCCTGGCTAAGTACACTAGCTAAAGACACGACGAACCGCTGGGTAATGCTACACACGAACGAACTGTGGCCGCACGATATACAATAAATGAACGACTATTTACTTCACATTAGATTAGGTCGAACTCAACGTTACTTTACTAAACTATTCGCACGTGGTTCTCAATGCTCTGTTAGACGCAAGGTTGCTCACTTCACTGCACGTTGACTCGTGGTGAAGGTGGGTAAGGTACTGAACGAGGCTGAACTACTGGTGTGCGCACCTTGCGCTGTATTTATACTTAAGTGAATATCTAGTCCCAAACCGCAGTCTTTGTCTGGTATCAATACGCTGACTCCGGGCATGTCCTGACATGCCTGAACTTGTCTTTGAACCTGCCGTTGGGGGCCTGCGCGCTGGCGCCTGGGGGCGCTGTCCAATAGGAGAGCGAATATTACTCTGGTTTGAACGCAGGTAAAGGGATATTCCGTGTATATATATAAATAATATACAAAGTATATCAAACAATAAAGGTAGATTCTCAGTTTAATCTGGCCCTTCACAACAGCCGCCTCCTAATTAGTCCGCACCTAATTAGTTAAAGGAGACAGATTAATAATCCAGTCAACTGCTCAATGTCTGTTGTGGGGAGTAGGGCAATCTACAAAGTCAGTGGGTCATGATCGTCATCAGGGGAGTCAGGGAGCCTCGGCAACTCTATCAGCCTCGCCACGGGTCGGGTGTAGGTCCGCCCCTGGACAATAACTTCTGCCGCTCTGACCTTTCCGTCGGCACCAGTGATCACTTTGCTTACGCGGCCGGCCGGCCACATAGCTCGGGGTAGTGACTGGTCTATGATCATAACGACTGTGTCCACTTGTAAGTTGTCTCTATCCTTTACCCATTTCTGACGGGTTTGGAGAGACGGTAGGTAGTGGAGGAGGAAACTGTTCCAAAACTTGTCAGCCAATATTTGACTGTACCTCCACATTCTTCGGCCGTTCGCTTCTTCAGGTCTGTACACCGTCTGTGGAAGCGCGGGGTCCAGCCGCCCAATCAAGAGAGTGTTGGGGGTGACTGGGTCGACATCTGCTACATCACTTGAGACGTACTCGAGGGCGTTGTGCTCGCCACTTGCGACAGTCTAGACGAGTCTGCTGGAAGCGACGTACTGCTTCTCTTCCATTCAGTATCCAATAGCGACGTCGGATCTCAGCGAAGACTCTCTCTGCCCCAGCGTGGTGCACATCCTCGTCGTATTTCTTTATGATGAGCTCAGTGACCTTGTGTCGGCTGTTGAGGACTATAGGAAACTTGACGTCATCCGTTAAGTCCGGGGCCCTTCTCAGATGACCACCCACCCTGATGAGGCCATGGGTGTCGCGCTCAGGGGCAAAGTGGAGCAGTCTGCTGTCTGACGGGATTGGCTTTGTTCCCTGCAGGCAGTCTAGCTCGTCGGGGAACGAGTCTCTTTGGGCTCGCTGTAGCAGAAGGAGTTCTGCCTCTGCGTAGTTCGATGCGTCAATGTCGGTAGTGGGGGGAACCTCAGGGTGGTGCCACAGGAATGTCTTTAACTGCTCACTCTCAAAGGTGAGGCAGTCGTCTATGTTAGGGTCAGTGGGGACTGGGGTGTGCGTAAACCCACAGAACATAGATTTCTTGATCTCTGCCTCCTCTCGACTAGCCTCCCGAGGGGTGGGGGTAGGCCACTCTTCCTCCGGGAGCTTGAGGAACTCAGGACCGTCACTGTAGATATTGTGACGTGTGAGGTCATCTAGGGACATCCCCCGTGTGATGACATCGGCTGGGTTCTGTTTCGTGTCCACGTACCTCCAGCACGCTGATCCTACCAGGTCTTGAATCTCTGTGATTCTGACTCCCACGAAGACCTTGTATCTACAAGAATCGGACTGGATCCATGTGAGTACGGTCATGGAGTCTGACCACAAGATTGTTCTTTGCACCGGGATGGTGAGTTCACATTGGATTAACGTGGCGAGTTGCGCGCCTACCAGAGCTGCGCAGAGCTCTAGACGCGGGATCGATTGTTGCTTGCGGGGGGCTAACCTTGAGCAAGCCAGGATGAAGGCTGTGTGTATTTCTCCTCCCTCCTCTCGGGCCCGCAAGTAGGCCACCGAGCCGTAGGCCACTTCCGAGGCGTCACTGAAGACATGCAGGTCCATCTGGCACGTCTCCAGCCGCACTGTGGGTGGGAAGTAGCTCCGGCGTATGTTCACATTTTGGAGCGAGCTGAGTTCTCTCTCCCACTCTCTCCAGGTGGAAGCTAGGTGGTCGGGTATGGGGTCGTCCCAGCCCTGTTCCTTGTCCCACAGCTCTCGTACAATCATTTTCGCCCGAGTGGTGTAAGGTAGGATACACCCCAGCGGGTCGTATTGACTTGCGAGTGTTCTGTATACGCTCCGTCTGGTGGTCGGTAGAGGGGTCGACCTTCCCTGCTCCGTGGTCAGGGGTGTGTATTTGTAATGGAGCGAGTCTGTTTTGAAGCGCCAGACTAGGCCCAATGTCATTTCCTGTGCTTCACCTGGGGTGGTCGCCATCCAGGTCTCGCTGCTTGCTGCCTTTGTCTCTGGGGAGAGGCTGCGAAGTACTTGAGGGTCACTGCTGGCCCACTGCCGGAGATCAAAGCCGCCTTTGAGCAGGAGGGCTTCGGCTTCTTCTGGCGTCGAGACGCTTTGCAGACAGTTGTCCACGTAGAAACTCCTCTCTACACTTTGTCTGACCTCCTCGTCAGCTTCAGGGTCTTCTGTCACATGTTTTTGAAGTGCGAACGTAGCACAGCATGGGCTGCATGTGGTGCCGAAGGGGAGGACCTCCCATTGGTAGATGGATGGTTGCTCATCTTTGATCCTCTCTCTCCATAGGAACCGCAGCAGGGGCTTGTCCTCCTCCACTAGTCGCACCTGCAGGAACATCCCTTTGATGTCGCCGCTGATGGCCACCTTGTCTTGGCGGAAACGTAGTAGTACGCCGAGGAGAGAGGGGCCGAGTGTCGGGCCGGGCAAGAGTTCTTTATTCAGATTCTGTAGTCCGATCTGGTAGCTGCAGTTGAATACAATGCGATCCTTGCCGTTGTGTTGGACCTTGTGGTGGGGCACGTACCAGGATTCAATCGTCTGGTCGGCCTCTTGAATGTCAATTTTCTTTATGTGTCCCGCTGTGATCAGCTTGTCGATCTCAGCGCGGTACACAGTGGCTTGAGTGGGGTCTTTGGCTAGACGCCGCTCGGTGTTCAGTAGATATCGCTCTGTCGCTTCTCTTGAGGCATGGAGGGTGGGCATACCCTCTCGCCTCAGGAGTGGAGTTGCGTATCTCATCACTCCGTTGACCTCGACTCTCTTTGTCTTCTGCTCGAGGAGGGCTATGGCATAAGTGTCTTCCTTTGAGCGAACGAGTTTCTTTTCATTCTTAAAGGGCATTGCGTCTAATGTCCATAGCCTCTCGACGTGCTGCAAGAGGGTGGTGTCTTCTTCGTTTATCCTCGTGTAGAGACAGCGAGTGGCTGTCGGTCGGTTGGAAGACCCGGAGAGGGGGCCTTGTAGTGTCCAACCCAGGCGGGTCTCGACCGCTGCTGGACAGCCTCTGGGCCCGATGTGGACCCGGTCCGTTGGGACGATGAGGTGTGCGTGGTCGGATCCTATGAGCAGGGTCGGGGTGGCGTCGTCGATGAGCGGTATAGGTAGTTGACGTAGGTGCACGTATTTCTCCATCAGCTTTGGGATGGGGTAGGTGTACTGTGACAGGCCTCTGTCGTGGCTGGTGAAGGCGTTAGTGATGCTATACTGCTTCTCGGGCTGCCCGACCGCTGCTATCGTGAAGGAGACATTTTCACCCTTTATGGTCTTCAGGTCTCTTCTAATGGTACGTGTAACTGAGGGGTACAATTCCCTGACTGTATGGTTAGATATGATACTTACTACCACTACCTCTTGTACTTTAGACTCTGGCCACCCAGTACTAGGTATAAATAATTATGATAAACACTCCCACCTGATGAAACGGATCCAACACAAATGTACCAAGTCGAAAGTCTGCGTTTAATAATAATACATAGCAAAAGGTATGTACAACGATCACTTAATTACATTTATGATTTGAAATAGTATGCACTTTTATGGCAAATGAGTATTCGTAGGTAGATCAATATCGAATGTCCAATCTCTGATTGCGCAGGAAGCAAATATACAACCTGGAATATTTAGGGAACAATAGCAATGATACTTGAATGATTATATAGCTGGATACACTAGGGGGAGGTTCCGACTGCTTGTAGGACAGCTGGAGGGGGGGGGTAGAGTCTGGCTGTATCCCGTCTGGCCGAGGGTATCCTGGGAGAGCCCACAGTCGTGCGACCCGGTGCCCAGCGATCCTCGATCCACAGATGAAAGCAGTTGGACTCTCTGTGGCCGGCGTCCTCCGGTCCACGATGGAGAGACGTGAGGCGACCTCGTCGTGTAGAGCGTCTTCTCACCTGTCGTCCTCTCCGGGGGGGGTATTTCCAACACACCGCAGTGTTGGCCTTTATCCATAGAATAATCAAAGTACTCAAAGCATAATCCAAGCCGGGGAAGGCTAGCCGTCGTCGGTAGAATAATCCAATATACAGGTCCACTCGCTCTTTGGCCTGGAGCTCCTCGGGTGCAGCTTCACGTGGGGTCAACCACCCTGGATAAGCGTCCAGCTGATGCCCGAAACGATGGGGGTGCTGATTACTATAGAACTCTTACCGCACGAGGCACTACATATGAATAGACTATTATTAGCTTAATAGAATACGTCCAACTCGACGATATAGTGCCAAATATGACTATTCAAATATTAATATACACGATGTCTCAATGCCGATACTGGGCCGAATTGGCCTTACTGCCCACACGTGGTTCGCGGGGAGGCTTTTGCGTCTGTCACTCTGTTGGAGGGTAAGGAACTGGACTAAAAGAAAGCTCTACTTTAATAGCGCAGTATATATACGCACTATGAACAAATAGTACCATTAGTGGTGCGGTAGACATATTCCTACGCGGAACTAGGACTTGTCCATACATGTTGAGCGGTACGATTGAACCTGGTCTGAGGGGTATGGCGACCTGGCACCAAGGTCTCGTCCAATGGTAGAATGGAGACTATTATGGGATGTTCAGTAGACTAGAAGGGATATTCAATGCATATTGTACAAGGAATATACAAGGGATATCAGGGGATATACAAATACAATTAAATATATATATATAAATAAATATATATATTCGGTTTAATCTGATCCTTCAGAACAGCCGCCCCCTAATTGGTCCCAACCCAATTAGTTAAGCAGAGACAGATTAACCGCACTGTCTACCACTCAAGGGTTCGCTGTAAGGGTCAGTCAACTCACAAAGTCATAGGGTCATGGTCATCATCGATTGTGTCTGGGAGTCGGGGCAGTTCTATGAGCCTCGCCACAGGACGGGTGTAAATGCGCCCCTGGACGAGTACTTCAGCTGCTCGGACCTTGCCATCGGCACCGGTGATCACTTTGCTTACGCGGCCAGCCGGCCACATAGCTCTGGGTAGTGACTGGTCAATAATCATGACGACTGTTCCTTCCGTCAAATTGTCTCTCTCTTTTACCCACTTCTGGCGGGTCTGTAGAGATGGTAGGTAGTGCAGTAGGAAACTGCTCCAAAACTTGTCGGCTAATACTTGGCTGTACCTCCACATTCGTCGGCCGTTCGCTTCTTCAGGCTGGTACATTGTCTGGGGTAACGCGGGATCTAGCCGCCCCATCAGGAGGGTGTTGGGGGTGACTGGGTCGACATCTGCTACATCACTGGAGACGTAACCGAGGGGCTTTGAGTTCAATACTCCCTCAATCTCCGTGAGGACTGTCATTAGGACTTCTTCCGCCACAGTCTGGGCCCCAAGTACTGCGTACAGGGCTGTCTTTATAGAACGTACTTCTCGTTCCCAAGTTCCACCGAAGTGGGGTGCGTTTGGGGGGTTGAATTGGAAGTCAATCTGGGCTGGAGCGAGGTGGGTCTTAAGTTCTGGGCCCATAGCTTGGAAGCTCTCCCTCAACTCTCTTTCTCCGCCTTTGAAGTTTGTCCCGTGATCGGACAATAATGTAGACGGTTTTCCTTTCCGTGATGTGAATCTTCGGAAGGCCATAAGGAATGAGTCTGCGCTCATGGTCGGAAGGAGCTCGATATGTATCGCTCTGGTGGTCATGCATTTGAATACAATACCCCACCGCTTCTCGGTGCCTCTTCCTTTCTTTATGTGCAGCGGGCCAAAACAGTCCATGCCTGTTGAGTGGAATGGCTTGTCGCCGAGTCGGAGGCGACATGGAGGTAGGTCAGCCATCCGTGGTATGCTGGGCTGCGCGCGCCACTTTCGGCAGTCTAGACAGGTTCGCTGGAAGCGTCGCACCGCCTCTCTTCCTTGAAGTATCCAGTAACGACGTCTGATTTCCGCGAAGATTCTCTCTGCTCCTGCGTGGTGTACATCCTCGTCGTATTTCTTTATAATCAGCTCTGTGACCTTGTGTCGGCTGTTCAATACGATCGGGTACTTAATGCCATCCGGTAAATTGGGGGCTCTCCGCAGGCGACCACCCACTCTGATGAGGGTATGTGTGTCACTCTCGGGGGCCAGATGAATCAATCTGCTGTCTGATGGGACGGGCTTTCCTCCCTGTAGACAGTCTAGTTCATCGGGGAACGAGTCTCTCTGGGCTCGTTGCAGTAGAAGCAGTTCTGCTTCCTCGTAGTCAGCTGCTGACATATCAGCGGGGGACTTAATCTCTGGGTGGTGCCGCAGGAATGTCCGTTGCTGCGCACTCTCTATGGTAATGCAATCGTCTATGTTGGGGTCTGCGGAGACAACAGTGCTCAATCCACAGAACATGGGTTTCTTATTCTCAGCCTCCTGGTCACTTGCTTCCCTCGGGGTGGGCGTGGGCCAATCTCCTTCCGGGAGCTTGAGGAATGCTGGTCCGTCACTGTAGATGTTATGACGGGTTAAGTCATCTAGGGACATTCCCCGGGTGATGACGTCAGCTGGGTTGTGTTTTGTATCAACATAGCGCCAGTTTGCTTCTCCGGTTAACTCTCCGGTTAACTCTTGAATCTCAGTGACTCTGACTCCCACGAAGACTTTGTATTTGCATGAATCCGATTTGATCCAGGCGAGTACTGTCGTGGAATCTGACCACAGGATTGTTCTATGCACCGGAATGGTGAGCTCACGTTGGATGAGCGTGGCTAGATGCGCTCCTGCGAGGGCTGCGCAGAGCTCTAGACGTGGGATAGACTGTTGCTTGCGTGGGGCTATTCTCGAGCGGGCGAGGATGAATGCTGTGTAGATCTCTCCCCCCTCTTCTTGGGCCCGCAAGTAGGCTACTGATCCGTAGGCGACCTCGGAGGCGTCACTGAAGACGTGTAAATCCATTTTACATGTCTCTGGCCTCACCGTGGGTGGGAAGTAGCTTCGGCGTATATTAACGCCTGGGAGTGAGTGGAGTTCCATCTCCCACTCTCTCCAGGTGGATGCAAGATGTGCGGGAATGGGGTCGTCCCAGCCCTGGTCCTTGTCCCACAATGCTCGTACAATCATCTTTGCCCTGGTGGTGTACGGTAGTATACATCCTAACGGGTCATATTGTCGGGCGAGTGTTCTGTACACACTCCGTCTGGTGGTCGGTATTGCCGTCGACCTTCCCTGCTCCGTGGTCAGGGGTTTGTGTCTATAGTGGAGCGAATCTGTTTTGAAGCGCCACACTAGTCCTAGTGTCATCTCTTGGGCTTCTCCTGGGATTGTGGCCATCCAGGTCTCGCTGCTCGCTGCCTTGTCCTCGGAGGAGAGGCTGCGCAGTACGTGCGGATCGCTGCTGGCCCACTGCCTGAGATCAAAGCCGCCTTTGATCAGAGAGGCGCGGAGTTTAAGTAGGAGAGCCTCGGCTTCTTCCTGGGTCGAAACGCTTTGTAGACAGTTATCTACGTAGAAGCTGTTCTTCACACTATGTCGGACCTCTTCGTCCGCTGCTGGGTCCTCTGCGACATGTCTCTGTAGTGCAAATGTAGCACAGCATGGGCTGCATGTAGTTCCGAAAGGGAGGACTTCCCATTGGTAGATGGCTGGGTGCTCATCTCCTGGCCTCTCTCTCCATAGGAACCGCAACAGGGGCTTGTCCTCCTCTACTAATCTCACCTGCAGGAACATCCCTTTGATATCCCCGCTGATAGCCACCTTGTCCTGGCGGAAGCGGAGTAGTACGCCTAGTAGGGAGGGGCCGAGTGTAGGACCGGGCAATAGCTCTTTATTCAGGTTTTGGGATCCGATCTGGTAGCTGCAGTTAAACACGATGCGGTCTTTGCCGTTGTGATGAACCTTGTGGTGAGGCACGTACCACGATTCAGTCGTCTGGTCGGCCTCTTTAATGTCAGTCTTTGTGACGTGTCCCGCTGTGATGAGCTTCTCAATCTCAGCGCGGTATACACTTTCTTGGGCGGGGTCCTTGGCTAAGCGCCGCTCTGTGTTTAGTAGGTACCGCTCTGTTGCGTCTTTCTTTGCGTGAAAGGTAGGCATCCCTTCCCGCCGCAGGAGTGGCGTGGCGTATCTCAACACGCCGCTGACTGGGACTCTCTTTGTTCCCGTCTCGAGGAGGTTAATGGCGTAGATGTCGTCTTTAGAGCGAATGTCTTTCTTTTCGTTCTTAAAGGGCATTTGTTCTAAGGTCCATAGCCTCTCTACATGCTGCAGGAGTGCGGTGTCTCCCTCTGTGACTCGGGAGTGGAGACAGCTAGTGGCTGTGGTTCGGTTGAGAGATTTGGCGAGTGGGCCTTGGAGAGTCCATCCTAGGCGGGTCTCGACTGCTGCAGGACAGCCTCTGGGTCCGGTATGAACCCGGTCTATCGGGACAATGAGGTCTGCATGGTCGGAGCCTATCAACAGTGTCGGGGTAGCACCGTCTATGAGTGGGATCGGTAGCTTGCGTAGATGTACATATTTCTCCATCAGCTTGGCTACGGGGTATGTGTACCGCGAGAGTCCTATTTCTTGGCTGGTGAAAGCGTCTGTAATCCTGTACCGTCGCTCGGGCTGGCCGCTTGCTGCGATAGAGAATGAGACATTCTCGCCCTTTATCGTTTTCAAATCTCTTCTTATTGTCCGAATTGTCATTTGGTTTTCGCTCCCCCGCAGCCCTAGCTGGGCCGCAGCGGACGCGAGCAGAAGGGTCTTCTCTGACCCGTCATCAAGGACGGCGTAAGTGTCCATGACTTTATTCTGGTAGCTCAATGTCACACGGACTACCTTTAAGAGCACTCTGGCTCCGCTGCTGCTGGCGGGGTCGATGTACATGACGCTTGCTTTGCTGCTTGATGGTGCGGGTGGAGGCCGCCGTCTGTTACTGTCGTGGAGTATGTCCAGATGGGCTCCATCGCACCGACTGCACTTTTTCTTTAAGCGGCATTCGGCTGCCATGTGTGATCGCGCACAGCGAAAACAGCGTCTGTTGGACTTTATCCATTGACTCGCTTCCTCCGCATTCATCTTGGGGAATGAGTCACATTGTGACAGCCAGTGTTCTTTCTCACAGTAGGGGCACACTATCTTCCACTTCTCCTTTCTTGAGGGGGTACTGTGGCTCCTACTGCTTGGCACTGACTCCGATTGGTGCATGACAGTCACCGATCTTCTTCCATCATTTAGTCTCCTGGTTCCTTCTCTGGAGCCAGGGGTGCTCCGTCCGAATGTATCTAGCCGTAAGCTGCTGACTTCTCTCGCCAGGAAGTCGGCTAGATCGAGGAGGTTCGGTTCGGGGCCATTAGGGTCTCGGTGGTCTCTCTGCCGCCTAAAGCGCTCCTGTCGGGCGGGCGGTAGCTTCTCCAAGATCCTCTCTACATTTGAGTTGGCGTATAGTTCATGCCTACCCTTTTCCCTCTGCGCTCCCAGCATCCCTACTAGGGACTGCACTCTGATGGACAGGTCGTCCAGTGCTCGATTGTCTGTTGCTGGGGGTAGGTGGTCGATGTGCCTGATCTCCTGGATCACGTAATCCCATATACGTCCATATCTCTGGTCCAACGCTACCAGCGCTGCGGTGTATGGGGTCGTGGAAGGGGCGTAGGCGAGCGCTATGTTGTGCGCGCGGGGTACCTTTAAATGCTTCAGTAGTATCGCGTATTTATGGCGTTCATCAATGACATCCACCAACATTGTCTCCAGACACATGCGGAGCTCCGTATACTGGGCCCGGTTCTCCTGGGTGAAGTCTGGTACCATAGGTGTGCCAATGTATGACGCGGATTGTTGATACATCGGCGAGCGTTGGGGGAGAGGCCTCCTAGGCGAGTCTCCTCCTGCTCCTTGGCGTGGGCTGGTACCGGCTGTGTACCATGGCCCGCTGGTCCAGGTGCTGTTCCTCGGTGCGGGTCGTGCGTCGTGCTCACCCGTGAATAGCGTCGGGGGTCTGTAGCGCAGCTCCGCGGGGGTATAGCCTGGGCTGTACTGGACCTCCTGGTCCGGTAGAGTACTGTGCTGTCGTCGGGCGTGGTTCTCCTCCTCTTCCTCTTCGTCTTCCGTTAGGTCATCCAGGGCTTGTAGTCTCTGATTTAGCCTCTCCGCAGTGTATGCTGCTCCTTCCCGGTGGCTGGGTCTCGCTTGGACCGGTTGGGGAAGGGGGTCTGCGGGGGGTATAAACCTCGTCTGTTGGTCAAGTTCAGGGTCGCTTACTCGGCTAGGGGATGCCGCCCTGGAGTGATGTCTAGACGAGTTCCTGGAGCCTCTGGTGGAGGGAGGGGGTGTTGTCCTTCTGATCAGCTGTTCTATTAGTTGCGCTTGTGCTCTGTCGCGCTCGGCTTCGCGCTTGGTGAGATCCGATTCTCTCTGGGCACCGGTGGCGGCGCGCTGGGCGTCGGCCCGGTCTCTTGCCATATTCTCTTCCATCTGAATGCGTCTTATTTCCAGGCGTATGTGCTCTTCTTCGCTCCGTTGCTGTATCTGCAATCGATCGCGTTCACCCTGGAGTCTATCGCGTTCAGTAGAGGCTTTCAGGCTGACGAGGAATGCCTGCTGTAGTGTCCTCTCTGCCTCGCTGGGAGAAGACGGTTGTATAGGGGAGCCGTCCCTTGGGGTACTCCGTGCGGAGTCTTGGAGCTCTATCTCCACGGTGCTCTCCTCATCTTCTTCCGTGCCGAGTTCTCTCTCGGTAGTGTTGTCTTCCTCCCGGGACTCGTCGGGGACTACTTCTTCGGTATTGGCGGGGTGTAAAGTCATGTCTGGTTCCCCCTGGTCCCCACCGTGAGCTGGGTCATTTACGTTAGAACCCATAGGGGCCTCTATGGTCGGGGTAGCCTGGTCGTTAGGGTTAGACATAATTTTACTTTCTAGTTTTACCGCGTTTACTGTTGGTAGAAGACTAGGTTGTTGACTGACAGCGTAAGCCTCTAGGTACTGAGGGAGCTGTCGTTTGCGCCGCGGGCGTTGTTGGTTAGGAGGATCGTTTCGTGGAGTGTTCATCATAGGCCATTTTAATATTAATAACACTATATTAATATTACACTGATTACCATCCGGCTCGAAGGACCAATTGTAACTGAGGGGTACAATTCCCTGACTGTATGGTTAGATATGATACTTACTACCACTACCTCTTGTACTTTAGACTCTGGCCACCCAGTACTAGGTATAAATAATTATGATAAACACTCCCACCTGATGAAACGGATCCAACACAAATGTACCAAGTCGAAAGTCTGCGTTTAATAATAATACATAGCAAAAGGTATGTACAACGATCACTTAATTACATTTATGATTTGAAATAGTATGCACTTTTATGGCAAATGAGTATTCGTAGGTAGATCAATATCGAATGTCCAATCTCTGATTGCGCAGGAAGCAAATATACAACCTGGAATATTTAGGGAACAATAGCAATGATACTTGAATGATTATATAGCTGGATACACTAGGGGGAGGTTCCGACTGCTTGTAGGACAGCTGGAGGGGGGGGGGTAGAGTCTGGCTGTATCCCGTCTGGCCGAGGGTATCCTGGGAGAGCCCACAGTCGTGCGACCCGGTGCCCAGCGATCCTCGATCCACAGATGAAAGCAGTTGGACTCTCTGTGGCCGGCGTCCTCCGGTCCACGATGGAGAGACGTGAGGCGACCTCGTCGTGTAGAGCGTCTTCTCACCTGTCGTCCTCTCCGGGGGGGGTATTTCAAACACACTGCAGTGTTGGCCTTTATCCATAGAATAATCAAAGTACTCAAAGCATAATCCAAGCCGGGGAAGGCTAGCCGTCGTCGGTAGAATAATCCAATATACAGGTCCACTCGCTCTTTGGCCTGGAGCTCCTCGGGTGCAGCTTCACGTGGGGTCAACCACCCTGGATAAGCGTCCAGCTGATGCCCGAAACGATGGGGGTGCTGATTACTATAGAACTCTTACCGCACGAGGCACTACATATGAATAGACTATTATTAGCTTAATAGAATACGTCCAACTCGACGATATAGTGCCAAATATGACTATTCAAATATTAATATACACGATGTCTCAATGCCGATACTGGGCCGAATTGGCCTTACTGCCCACACGTGGTTCGCGGGGAGGCTTTTGCGTCTGTCACTCTGTTGGAGGGTAAGGAACTGGACTAAAAGAAAGCTCTACTTTAATAGCGCAGTATATATACGCACTATGAACAAATAGTACCATTAGTGGTGCGGTAGACATATTCCTACGCGGAACTAGGACTTGTCCATACATGTTGAGCGGTACGATTCTGAGGGGTATGGCGACCTGGCACCAAGGTCTCGTCCAATGGTAGAATGGAGACTATTATGGGATGTTCAGTAGACTAGAAGGGATATTCAATGCATATTGTACAAGGAATATACAAGGGATATCAGGGGATATACAAATACAATTAAATATATATATATAAATAAATATATATATTCGGTTTAATCTGATCCTTCAGAACAGTACGGATTGTCATTGTTTCTTCGCTCCCCCTCAGACCCAGCCGGGCTGCGGCGGATGCGAGGAGGAGAGTCTTTTCTGACCCATCGTCTAGGACGGCGTAAGTGTCCATGACCTTGTCCTCGTAGCTTAAGATCACTCGGACCACCTTCAAGAGCACTCGGGAGCTCCCGCTCTTCGCAGGGTCTATGTACATGACGTTCACTCTCGAGCTGCATGGGGGTACGGGTTTCTTCTTGTTGCTGTCGTGTAGGGCCTCCAAGTGGGCGCCGTCGCACTTGCTGCATCTTTTCTTTAGGCGGCACTCAGCTGCCATATGGCTGCGGGCGCAGCGGAAGCAGCGGCGGTTGGCTTTGATCCACTGACTCACCTCGTCAGCGGTCAGCTTCTTGAAAGTGTCACATTGAGACAGCCAATGTTCATTTTCACAGTACTGGCATACAATCTTCCACTTCCCCTTGGTCTGGGGGGTGCTGTGGTTCTTGTGCTGTGGCACTGACTCGGCCTGGTGCATAACTGTCACTGACCGGCGGTTATCGTTGGACTTCCGAGGTCCATCTCTTGGGCTAGATCCACTCCACATGAATGTGTCCAGTCGTAGGCTGCTAACTTCCCTTGCGAGGAAAGCGGCCAGGTCTAGGAGGGATGGCTCTGGGCCGTTGGGATCACGGTGGTCTCTCTGCCGCCGAAAACGCTCTTGGCGGGCTGGAGGGAGCTTCTCCAGTATTCGCTCCACATTAGAATTTGCATACAGTTCATATCTCCCCTTCTCCCTTTGGGACCCCAGCATCCCCACGAGGGATTGTACCTTGATAGAGAGGTCATCCAGTGCTCTATTGTCTTTGGCTGGGGGGAGGCGGTCGATATCCCGTATTTCTTGGATCACGTAATCCCATATGCGTCCATAACGCTGGTCGAGGGCCACCAGAGCCGCGGAGTATGGGGTGCTTGAGTTGGAATATGCCAGCGCTATGTTATGCGCTCTGGGCACCTTGAGATGCTTGAGGAGGATGGCATATTTGTACGACTCGTCGGGGACATCGGACATCATAGTCTCCAAACACATGCGTAATTCCGTGTACTGTGCTCTGTCCTCGCGCGTAAAGTCTGGGAACGTCGGTGTGCCAAGGTACGATGCCATGGATGGCTGGTACATTGGTGAGCGTAGGGGAAGAGGCCTCCTGGGCGAGTCTCCCCGTACGTGTGGTCGTGGGTTAGTACTTGGTGGGTACCAGAGGCCGGGTCCCCAGGTGCTGTTCCTCGGTGATGACTGTACGTCAAACTCACCCGTGAGTTGGGTCGGGGGTTTGTAGTGCAGTGACTCGGGGCTGAAGTCGGGGCTGTACTGGGCCTCCTGGTCCAGAGTACGTTCGTGCTGGTGGGCTTGATATTCCTCCTCTTCCTCTTCTAGGTCCTGGAGTCTTCTAGTTAGTCTCTCGGCGACGTAGGCCGGTTCTTCCCATTGGCTGGGTCTCGTATGGACCGGTCGGGGAGGGGGCTCGGAGACGTAGACAGGTTCCTCCTGTTGGCCGGGTCCCGGGTCGCTTTGTCGGGTAGGGGAAGGTGCCCTAGACCCTTGTCGTGATGATCTCCGGGAGCTCCGTGCGGAGAGAGGGGGTGTTGCCCTGGCGATCAATTGTTCTATCATCTGCGCCTGCAGCCGGTCGCGCTCTGCTTCGCGCTGTGCATTGGCGGCGTCGCGCTGTGCATTGGCGCGGTCTCGTTCGATGTTCTCTTCCGTCTGAAGGCACCTCTCCTCCAGTCTTATGCGGCCGTCCTCACTCCTTTGTTGCGCCTGGAGGCGCTCTCGTTCAGTTGCAGAGTGTTCGCGCTCACTAAGGGCTTGCGCTTGGAGTTGCGCGTGAAGGTGCTCTCGTTCCGCTGCAGAGTGTTCGCGCTCGCTTAATTGTTGCGCCTGGAGGCGATCTCGTTGTTCGCGCTCGCTCATCTGTTGAGCCTGGAGGCGCTCTCGTTCCATGGCAGAGTGTTCGCGCTCACTTAATTGTTGCGCCCGGAGGCGCTCTCGTTCCGCTGCAGAGTGTTCGCGCTCACTAAGGGCTTGCGCTTGGAGTTGCGCGTGGAGGCGCTCTCTTTCCGTGGCAGAGTGTTCGCGCTCACTAAGCGTCTTTGCTTGAAACCGTTCGCGCTCACCCTGGAGTCGGTCTCTTTCGGTTGAGGCTGTCAGCGTGGCGATCAAGGCTTGCGCCAGTCTCTGGTCCGCCTCGCTGGGGGATGACACTGACGGAGGTGATCGGGTGCTGACAGGGCTTGTTGGAGATCTGTTCTCCTGGCGCGCTCCGAGGTCTATCTCCTGGGCGCGGTTCTCTTCTCTTGGTTGTGTGTCGGGGTTCTATCCCTGGAGCGCTTTCTTTATCCTGGAGCGCTCCGGGGTCTATCCCGGTGACGCTGTCTGGAGGTATAGTCACGTCATGTCCCACTTGGTCCCCCCCGTGAGCTAAGTCAGTTTAGTTTGAACCCACTGGGGTCTCTACTGGCAGGGTCGCCAAGTCGATAGGATTGGACATGCTTAAACTATCCGATTTATCCGTATTTAACGTCTGTTTAGATAAGCTAGGGGGTAGAACGAAAGCGAATTCCTCCAGATATGGAGGTAGCTGACGTTTGCGCTGCGGGCGTTCTAGCTTAGGGGAGCCGCTTGGAGAGTGTTCACCGCTGGCCATGTCAATATTAATATTATATTAAATATTACACTAATACCATCCGGCTCGAAGGACCAATTGTAACTGAGGGGTTACAAAACCCTGACTGTATTAAAGATTGTGATAGATTAAACCACTGCTAGTTATGTACTTTAATTACTGGCCAGACAGTACATCAAATATAGATGGTGAACACCCACAAGAACACGGCATTGACAAAGAAATAGTATTTGAGGGTAATTTATTATTATTAGGCAACATTAGGTTACAGAATGAGAATTAGGGTCGCGCTTGTATGGCGAAGAATATGCGTAAAGTCAGTCAATAGCATGAGTCACTAAGAATAGCAGGAATCCTACGATGGGTCTAAGTTGACACCACCTGTCGTATAGTAGCAACTAGATAGGGCAACACTGGTACCGCCTGGAGACAATGGGTTCCCTCCGGGGGTGTAAGGCCTGGAGGGTAGAGGAATGTTCGGGTACTCCGTCTGATTCAATGAGGAATAAAGAGACTCCAGGTACAGGAGTCGGTCCTTGTAAACTCCCTTGATCAGCAGCAAAGTAATAATTGTAATCCAAATGCTCGACAGCATTGATGACAGCTAGCCAGCCTCCGTCCACGAGGCCAGCCCGAGTTGTAATCCTCATGAGGTTGAATCCCAAACGATAGTGGAAATCAACGATGCTCTTCTCCGGGTACCACGTTCCAAATCAATATAATCCAACCAGTAATGGTTCTGCAATCGCCGACGCCGATTCTCCTGTGTACATGTCCAACGGTTCTCCGCCTAGGACTCCTCGGGTGTGGGCGACGTATTTAGGCCACACACACTGGCTAAGTACACTAGCTAAAGACACGACGAACCGCTGGGTAATGCTACACACGAACGAACTGTGGCCGCACGATATACAATAAATGAACGACTATTTACTTCACATTAGATTAGGTCGAACTCGACGTTACTTTACTAAACTATTCGCACGTGGTTCTCAATGCTCTGTTAGACGCAAGGTTGCTCACTTCACTGCACGTTGACTCGTGGTGAAGGTGGGTAAGGTACTGAACGAGGCTGAACTACTGGTGTGCGCACCTTGCGCTGTATTTATACTTAAGTGAATATCTAGTCCCAAACCGCAGTCTTTGTCTGGTATCAATACGCTGACTCCGGGCATGTCCTGACATGCCTGAACTTGTCTTTGAACCTGCCGTTGGGGGCCTGCGCGCTGGCGCCTGGGGGCGCTGTCCAATAGGAGAGCGAATATTACTCTGGTTTGAACGCAGGTAAAGGGATATTCCGTGTATATATATAAATAATATACAAAGTATATCAAACAATAAAGGTAGATTCTCAGTTTAATCTGGCCCTTCACAACACTTATCATAAAAAAACACATATATTGACAATCATGAGCATGAGCTATCTTACTAACTACATAGTTAGCACAAGCTAGCTTGCTAACTAGCTAGCGCAAGCTAGCTTGCTAAACAGGACGCTGACTTGCTAACTAGCTAGCGCGAGCTAGCTTGCTAAATGGGTACAATACAGTACGGCTCAATACACACAATTGTTAAGGGGATGCAGACCAGAGAAAGACTTTCGTCTTGTTTACATCAGGGTCCCCCATTTTCAATTCATCATAACATACATTACATACATGACATACAGATAGACAGTACTGTTACATCCAGACATTTATGACATACCAGATCTACAAATATACAGTACAGTACTGTTTAAGAGTACAATGCCTGTCATATATTGTAGACCCTGGCGTTGGAAACTCTGATTAATAGACAGTTTCTAAGAAGAGAGTACTGTTACATTATATACATTTGAGAGTATATACATTTGAGGGGGAAGAAACTGTACATTGGAGGAGGTTGGGTAGGTGTGGGGGGGGGGGGGGGGGGGTGAGTAGGTGGGGTGGGAGACGGGGACTCTGTCTGTAAATAAACAGTACTGTATATTTGTATATCTTGTATGTCATAAATGTTATGTTTTGACTGCCTCTTTGAACTGCTCAGGCAAGCGATACCGGAGTCTCAGGGAAAGCACAGAGATACTCAGAAGGAGTTTCTATCCCCAGGCCATCAGGTAGCCCCTTTCGTGACTTTCGGTTTGCAAGCCTGGGGCTTTTGTGACCGGAGTCACTTGCCCACACGCCCCGATTACCCAGTAGAGAAACGACCAAGCGTCATCAAGGGGCTCGCGGTGTGTCAAGAATACATCAGATCTGAATTTCAAAGATACCCAGCGTACAATATGGGTCTAACACAGCTTCACGATGGGGTCTGGAAGCTCGGAGTTGCTGATAAACATTTTAAATCATTTTCATAAAACGAGTGTACTCACAGAGCGAACCTTGGCAAAATGGCTGGTGCGTCCAGCGATCACTGCACTCCCTATCGGTCCCTGTTGGTCATTACAACAATACACAGGAGACGCGCTCAGCAGATTCTACCCCGTAATGGCCTATAGGTAATGACCAACAGGTACCGATAGGGAGCGCAGTGATTGCTAAACGCACCAGGCATGCGACAAGGAAAGTTGCAGAAGGAGAAGACGCCATCTTGCTGCCAGAGTTCGCTGTGAGTAGCACTTGTGTTTCCCAACAATGTTTTAAACTGTTTATCGGCAACTCAGAGCTTCCAGACCCCATCGTGAAGCTGTGTTAGACCCATATTGTACGCTGGGTATCTTTGAAATTCAGATCTGATGTATTCTTGACACACCGCGAGCCCCTTGATGACGCTTGGTCGTTTCTCTACTGGGTAATCGGGGCGTGTGGGCAAGTGACTCCGGTCACAAAAGCCCCAGGCTTGCAAACCGAAAGTCACGAAAGGGGCTAGCCATCAGGATGCTCAACAACAATAACACTATGTAACAAACCATCAAATACACTCACAGCACACACATCCACACGTACACACTCACTTTAAATAAACAACTCACTGTAGCACCCACTTTAGACACTTTAACGTTAGGTTATAACTATAACCAAGTTCTGTTAACACTAGTGAACGCTCAGCGTCTCATGCATAATCTCGCTTCAGCGTATGCACACTGAATAAATTTCAAATGTACCTTTAAATGCCAGCATTCATCTGGCCACACCCCCATCCGCTCACCTACATAAGCAGGGATGGGCCACACACTCATCTCCTTCCCAACAAATTTCATCACAATGAAAAATCAAGGGCCTGCAGCAGCGTCTAGACGCTGAGCGTTCACTAATGTTAACAGAACTTGGTTATAGTTATAACCTAACGTTCTGTGCCACACTAGCTCACGCTCAGCGTCTCATGCATAATAGGAGCTGAGCGGGAGCTTGAAGCTCGACAAATGTACCCTGCTGAGGCCCCCCACAACCATCAGACCAGGGAGGGCCGAGCCCCCCCGACCCACCCTAATGGAGGGCACCCCCCCTATTGGTGGCTTCACGGGAGGGCGACGGACCCGACCGTGCGAAGAGGCACTCAAGCAACTCAACGCACAGGGTGAGCAGACCGTGGCTTGACCCCACGACTACACACACGCACAACCCGCATGCCACCCGGGAACGAACGGAGGAACAACCTCGTTACTGCCCCCAGAATCACGGGGTCAAGGGCAAACCCAACCCCGTGGCAAGGCCGTAGCAGCGGAGCGCGAAGGAAGACCCAGACCCACCAAAAGGACTGGACTCCCTGGAATGGGGGCCCGGAGAAGTCCATGATGCCAGCATCAAGACCCCACCAGGTGGGCACGTAGTGCCCCGCCCCCCACATCGCCAGCGTATTCGGACAAAGGCCCCTCAGTTACTGCACCTGGTATTCCCAGGCGGTATCCCATCCAAGTACTAACCAGGCCAGAACCTGCTTAGCTTCCGAGATCGGACGAGATCGGGCGTGTTCAGGTTGGTATGGCCGTAAGCCGAGCCGGCCCTGTCCCCCCAATAGTACACCGCCTGGCACACTGACCCTGCAGAACAGGCAGTCAGCATGGCCGTAAGCACACAAAAAAGGTTAACCAACGGAAGCAGGCAGCGCACCGGGGAAAAACCAGGCAACAGGCTGTTAACCCTAGCCTGGAGACTGCGGACGAGACAGGCGCCAGAGGGGACAGCTGAACACAGCCGCCCCGGCGGAAGGGGCGTATGCTGGCGTTGTTGCATGACCAAGCCTCCATTTAAAAACCCCCACAGGCAGAGAAGGCTGACACGATTGGCAGACGTCATGAACATGCAGGGGCACCCTCAACCGGTGAACCCGAGAGTTGACACTGCTCCAACACACCAGGGAATCAACCACCTTGGCGTTACCCAATGCGGTGGTTGTTCCTATAACCCCTCAAGAAAAAACTCCAAAACACACCTGCGGGTATACACCGGCTATACCGCAGTACAAGTGTCTCAGTTTTCAAAAAAGGGTTAACCCAGGCCTACGGGTCGACGAACATTACCTCGGACCGGGCCTGGCGATACGGGAAGCACAGGGTCACCAGAGGAGGTCAAAGACCACCCCAACAGGCCCCTCTTCGCCATGCGTGAGAGAGGAGCGAAAAAGAATGGAGAACCAGCCCCTAAACACACCGTACTTGGTATTCCCAGGCGGTCTCCCAACCAAGTACTAACCAGGACCAGCCTGTGTACAGTGGTGCAGTCGTAATATGTGGATAGAGCGCATCTTTGTGCGCGCGTACTGATCATCTAGTAACACGGCGTGTAACCGCGTGTGACCACGACTGCACCACTGCCTGTGTAGCGGCCGAGATCCGACGAGATCGAGCGTGTACAGAATGGCATGGCTGTAAACCATTACGACAGTGCTGAGTAAAAACGTACCCAACCAGGGTCTCCATAGCGCTTAACCCTGTGACACCCGGACCGACCTGGCATTTTTCCCCCTGAAAAAAGCCCAAGTCCCTCAGGGTACCAGAACAGCAGATCTGCATCCCCGGCGGACAACGGGTTCAACTGATCCGGACCAGCGTGACCAGAACCAGTCCCGTGCCCTAACCACGCCGACATGCCTACTCCAGGAGAAGGGCAGATATGCGTGTCGATCTTAACATGAAAAGAAGGCGCCACCCAGACGTTCGGGCGAACCGCGCCTGGTGGCCCACCCCAAGGGCGTGAGACCCCTCTACATATGTTCAGATCCATTCCGTCATCATCCCCCAGACATGAACGAGAATCCGTCGAAAAACTAACCCAGGTCGTGGGATTTGGTCGTCGGAAGAGGAAAAACCCCCATCTCAGTTGCTTTATAAAAACGCTGTTTCAACCACAAGCAACCAAGGCGTGCCAGTCAGTCGCCTGTTTACAGCGAGCTAGCACTATACGTGCGTCGGGACACACCCCCATCAATGAACAGGCTATTTAGACCTGTCATTGAATCCCCAAGGCGCCCAGGGGAACGACAAGAGGGGTGTGACACTTCCTAACTCCAACACTTTTTGAATAGAAAAGAAGGAAGCATCAACAGTATGTATCCCAGTCTACACAGCCAGGGGTAAAATTTTTTCACATTTTTACATCCCACCACCCTCCCATAGGAAGGAGACGGGGATCCCCAGAGAGACTTCCCACGCGAGCTGTACAGATTGAAAAGAACATATTGCACCGTGAGCCATGTAAAAAATTGGTTTTAGGGCTCTCCGGGGAAGAGGCACTGAACCCATACACACTCAACAATCGAATTGAATCGAATACATATACAATAGAACAGGACACCTTCTAGAGGGTCCACTCACTTTGACAATCTGAGAAGGAAGGCTCTGTACTCTGATGGAGGCTCCCTCACATGGAAGAAGGAGTCCGAACTCACAGAAGGCCCGAATAGGTGCTTGGTGAGGAGGAGCCCTGACCACCCCCCTGAAACAGATCCATCACATGGACCTGAACAGCACACGGAAGTCCTACCAACAGAGATGCGCACGGTGACGTACTCTATGGTGGGGGAATTCCTGCGGTGCACACGCCCAATATACCAGGCCGTGGGACCAGGAAACTCCCCCCCCCCCCCCCCCCCCCGTAACGTGCCGAACCGCCACGTGACGGGAACCTTGACGGACAGGGGGTGTACCCCTGACCGACAGAAACAAGGGGAAGAGGAAAGGTTACCAGTTCACCCCTTTACGACCCCACACCCATGATACGATGTAATGACAAAAAGAGAATATGACACAGTCATAGTCAGCTCTATGAAGCGTTTGACAGCTCCACACAGCGCATGAGCTAACCTGCTATCTGATTTTTACTAAGGAAAAAACACAGAATAGAGAGGGCTCTAAGAGCCCCGGTCCAACATACACATGTGCTTCTGTGGCCAGTCCAACCCAGTTGTAGGTCACAAGACACACACAACCCATCATCACCTACAAAAAATGGCAAAAACACTCAACAGAGGAACGCCGTTTTTCACAATGAGAGAATACATAATTCTCGATTAGTATCGGCCACAGGCCTTGCTAAGCACACACGACAGCGACCAAACCATCTTTTCTTTTAGGAAAATAAAGTTTCTCCAGCAGTTTTAGCACAACCTCAGCAATCAAGCTTAAGGGTTACATCGCATCCCTACCACACAAAAGACACAAATTAGTGCACAACATGTCTGATAGGAGGATGAAAAAGTCCCCAGGGAACCGGGGGGAAACACAATCCTCTTATTTTACCCTCAATACGGCCAGTTAAAACAGGAAAACCTGTTAATATGTGAACACACTGTTCATTGTCATCACAGGCTGAGAAAAGAACATTCTTTTACTCACTTGTCACCAAGCATAGCTTCATAGGTTAGTTACCTTAGTTGTGAGTACACGGTACATATAAACACCATGATGTTTTTCACACAACAACCAGATCATTTTCACATCTGTAACAACAACCCGATTTGCACGGAGAAGCTAACTGCCAGTGACAAAGACAGTTCACACATAACTCGCGTCGTATCCTAAATGCATTGCAGCAACACACGTTTGGGAAAACATCGTTATTCACAAAACATTTAGAAAAGTAAAACCAGAAGACGTGTTATAAGGTCTGGTCAAACCTTGTCCTACCCGGAACGTAGATCAGCGAAGTGCAGTCACAGACACCGTAGGAACACAGCCGCTCCTGTGTTGTTCGAACTGGGCAGCGTCGCCGCTCCAACCCGCACTACAGTCCTCTTTGTTGACGCAACCTTGCCGTCCTGGCTCAGGGCAGGGTCGACGAAACATCCCCTGTCAAGGATGACGTCGTAGTCAAGAGTGTAAAACATGTTACAATCAAAGCACGTTCAATAGAGTAGCATTAAGCTAACGGCCGCTCCAACCGTTCGGGCGCTACTGCCCCTGCTCGCGAGACGCCGAGCTAACGGCGCACGCGACCAGAAGCGAGCTTGCGGCGGCGCGCGAGGAGCTGAAGCTCCCCGCGCCAGGCCTTGGCCTATAGCAGCAAGCTAACGTTACCTAGTGATCACGACATGCTAGCGCCGCAGCTAACAGCTGACTGGCTAACAGTAGGCCCAACCTAAGTAGGCCATGCAGCGATCCCAGCAGGCTAACGCAGCAGCTAACAGCTGACTGACTAAGCAGCTATCACCTGAACATGTATACAATGACATAACAATCACCCAGACAGGCCGCCGTTCTGAACCTCTCCTCACTTTTTAAGAGAAAAGAGAAACAAGATGTCAACACTGCTTTACAACGGTGATTTTACCAACACCCGACGGAATCAGCACAATACCAAACTGGCCTGTGTAGCTGACTTGAACATGGATCTGCCGCTATCGCACATCCATGCACATATCTCCTCGTGAAGGAATACTCTCATTTGGATATGAAAGAAGGGGCTTAACACGGGACAGAGAGAAATCCACTCGTCCAGAAAACACAGGGATCACCAGTGTTAATGGTCGCGGCCCACTAGTTAAACTAAAATGGCTTCAGACCAAGGTCTCCTGTCGTCTAGGAGACTGAACAAAGGACCCTAGCCTGGGGCCGGTTTTCATAACATTGTCAATTAGTCCCCATAGCACTAACAGACAAGTGGAGCCTGCCAGCAAAACACTACTCACCCAACCTGGAACGCACCGCTTCTCACAACAGCGGCGCGCCACTACAGTCCCTGCACCGCCGGAGGGTTTCACTCTGTCCAGCCGCATCCAAGAAGACTGTAGCTGGGAGGTATGTAGCGGCGTGAACCCCCAATACGAAACCGGTGGAGTTTGTGGAATGATCACCATCTTCCAGACACTCCAGTACGAAGACAATATCGCCGTATTTTCTCGTTTTAAAATAGTGAGAGAGAAAATAAAGATATGATGTCAACGTATTCTCCTTATTCTTCCTTTCCTTAGAGCAATATTTTTCTCCACGTCAAGTGGGCATATGAGCAACACGTTGCTTGTGATGAAATTTGCGAAGGAGATGAGTGTGTGGCCCATCCCTGCTTATGTAGGTGAGCGGATGGGGGTGTGGCCAGATGAATGCTGGCATTTAAAGGTACATTTGAAATTTATTCAGTGTGCATACGCTGAAGCGAGATTACGCATGAGACGCTGAGCGTGAGCTAGTGTGGCACAGAACACACTTTATATTTATTGGTAAAGAGATTTGCACTACAACTGATACGTCATTGCACCTTACCCTAAGTTGTACCTCATCCCAATTCTGCATTGTACTGTATATTGTATTGTAACTCAGTAACTTTTTCTCTACTCTGCATTGTATTATTGTATATATCATGCATATTGAACACTTTTGTTTACACTTTCTATTTTATACTTATTTTATACTTATCTATTTTTATATAGCACACTCTCAGGAGCAAAACAGAAAGAAGCATTTCATATAAAAGTATTCTGTATTTTTGTATGACAACTAATAAAGAAACTTGATTAATTGAAAATGGGGGACCCTGATGTAAACAAGTCTTTCTCTGGTGTGCATCCCCTTAACAATTGTGTGTATTGAGCCGTACTGTATTGTACCCATTCTGCAATCTGTTAAATAAAATGTTCAATCAATCAATCAAACCATACAAGCTAGCTGTCTAGTTAGCTTGCATTAGCTCACTCTAATTAGCTCGCTAGCTAGATTGCTAGTTAGTATGATAAGCCAAAAGCTTATCATAAAAAAACACATATATTGACAGAATCATTGGTCCAAGTCAAGTTTCAAGTTTCAAGTTTCTTTAATAGTTGTCATACAGAAGTACAGAATACTTTCATACAAAATGCTTCTTACTGTTACGCTCCAGAGACTGTGCTAGACAAGATAGTATCAAATAACATAGTATAGCATGTAATTTAGAAGTAGAAAATGAGGTCACAGTGTTCAGTATAGACATATGTACAATGTTCGATGCAGAATAGACATAACTGAGTTACCATATAATATACAATACTATGCAGTGTACTAATGTACAGTACTATATAGTGCAAAGCAGAAATGGGATGAGGTACAATTTAGGTACAATTTACAGTAAGGTGTACGAGTTGTAGTGCAATCCTTCATCAATAAATATAAAGTGTGGGGAGTGGGTGCTACAGTGTGTTTGTTTAAAGTGAGTGTGTGCTATAAAGTGTGTGGAGTGGGTGCTACAGTGTGTTTGTTTAAAGTGAGTGTGTGCGTGTGGATGTGTGTGCTATGTGCGTTTGATGGTTGTTGTTGTGTAGTGTTCATTGTTCGTTTAGCAGCCTGATGGCCTGGGGATAGAAGCTTCTTCTGAGTCTTTCTGTGCTCGCCTTGAGACTCCGGTATCGCTTGCCTGACTGCAGCAGTTCAAAGAGGCAGTTGTTCGGGTGACTGGAGTCTTTAATGATTCTCTTAGCCTTGCCCCTGCACCGCTTGTTGTAAATGTTCTGGAGGGTGGGGAGCCCCCCTCCAATTGTGCGTTCGGCTGAACGTGTCACTCTTTGTAGTCTGCTTCGGTCTTGTGTAGTGCTATTCCCAAACCAGGAGGTGATGTTGCCAGTCAGGATGCTCTCTATTGTACATGAGTAGAAGTTCTTAAGGATCTTCTGACTGACTTGGAACTTCCTTAGGTGCCTGAGGAAGTAGAGGCGTTGTCGTGCCTTCTTCACAACACTGGCAATGTGTGTGGTCCATGTCAAGTCCTCGGATATGTAGGCTCCGAGGTACTTAAAGCTGTTGACTCTCTCAACCGGTGCCCCGTCGATGCTGAGGGGGCTGTAGTCCTTGACCCCCGACCTCCTGAAGTCCACAATCATCTCCTTTGTTTAGCTGACGTTCAGGGAGAGGCTGTTTTCCTGGCACCATCCCGCCAGGACCTTGACCTCTTCCAGGTAGGCCCTCTCGTCGTTGGCAGAGATCAGGCCCACCACCACTGTCTCGTCAGCAAATTTGATGATTGTATTGCTACTCCGCTGAGCCACACAGTCGTGTGTGTACAGGGAGTAGAGGAGGGGACTCAGAACACAGCCCTGGGGGGCCCCTATGTTGAGGGTGATGGATGAGGAGGTGCAGTTGCCTGCTCTCACCACCTGGGGTCTGCCCGTCAGGAAGTCCAAGACCCACTGGCAGAGGTCATAGTTCAAGCCCAGGTCCCTGAGCTTGGCTATGAGTATGGAGGGGACTATGGTATTGAATGCCGAGCTGTAGTCGATGAATAGCATTCTCACATAGTTCCCCTGGCTCTTGTCCAGGTGTGATGCTGCTGTGTGCAGCACATGGGCTATGGCGTCCTCCGTGGACCTGTTGGGGCGGTATGCAAATTGCAGGGGGTCCATGTTGATGGGGAGGGAGGAGCTGATGTAGCCCTTTACTAGCTTCTCAAAGCACTTCATGGCTATGGAGGTGAGAGCTACAGGGCGGTAGTCGTTGAGGCAAGCAGGCTTGGATTTTTTGGGTACAGGGATAATAGTGGACTTCTTCAGGCAGGTGGGGATGACAGCCTGTTCTAAGGACAGGTTAAATATGTCAGTGAATACCGGGGCCAGTTGGTCGGCACAGACTTTTAGGACGCGGCCGGGGATGCCGTCCGGTCCTGCTGCCTTCCTGATATTCACTTTTTTAAAGGTCCGCCTCACCTCATGCTCTGTTACCCTGAACACTGAGTCTCCATCAGCAGCAGACCCCCCCCCCCCATTGCCGTGGCTTGTGGGCTGGTGTTGTTATTACCAGCATCAAACCTCGCATAGAAGGTATTGAGGTCATTTGCTAAGGAGATGTCACTGTTCAGTTTGAGGGAGGCGCCTTTGTAGTCTGTCATCGTTTTGAGCCCCTGCCACATAGCTCTAGAGTCAGCCTGTTCAAACTGGAGTTCAATTTTATCCCTGTAGCGCCGTTTGGCCTCTGTCACTGTCCTCCTTACGTTGTATCGCGCCACCTTGTGGTCATTCATGTTGCCTGCCACTAGGCCGTCGTTGTATGCTTTGGTGCGCGCTCTCAGAGCTTCACGGACGGATTTGTCTACCCAGGGTTTTTGATTTGGGTAAACTCTCATTGTGGTAGTGGGGATTGTTTCTTCCACCAAAGTACGAACATAGTCCAGCACTGTCTCCGTGTAGACATTAATGTTATCTGTGTCGCGGAACACGCTCCAGTCTGTGCACTCAAACGCAGCCTGGAGCGTCTCCTCTGACGTCAAATCCCATTTCTGCACCTCTCGCGAGACTACAGGAGTGCTCTTGATTCTCTGTTTGTACTTTGGTGAAAGGAAAATGGCCGCGTGATCCGACTTACCAAAGCCACTAGCAGAATGAGCCTTGTAGCCACCCTTGAATTGCGTGTAACAGTGATGTAGGATGTTACCGCCTCTGGTGTTACAAGTCACATGCTGATAGAAGTCAGGTCATAACTGGTAGCTAGCTAATGCGATCTAGCTTGCTAGCATGAGCTATCTTACTAACTACATAGTTAGCACAAGCTAGCTTGCTAACTAGCTAGCGCAACCTAGTTTGCTAAACAGGAAGCTGACTTGCTAACTAGCTAGCGCGAGCTAGCTTGCTAAATGGGTACAATACAGTACGGCTCAATACACACAATTGTTAAGGGGATGCAGACCAGAGAAAGACTTTCGTCTTGTTTACATCAGGGTCCCCCATTTTCAATTCATCATAACATACATTACATACATGACATACAGATAGACAGTACTGTTACATCCAGACATATATGACATACCAGATCTACAAATATACAGTACAGTACTGTTTAAGAGTACAATGCCTGTCATATATTGTAGACCCTGGCATTGGAAACTCTGATTAATAGACAATTTCTAAGAAGACAGTACTGTTACATTATATACATTTGAGAGTATATACATTTGAGGGGGAAGAAACTGTACAACTGTACAAACAAAACTGTACATTGGAATATTGACAAGACCATACTTGGTAATTTACTGTACATTGGAGGGGGTTGTGTGTTAGGACAATTACAGGGGCCAGTTTCGAATTGCAGTCTCCCGGATCTATTGTACATTCAAAGGAAAGCTGTAGCAGCCAATCAACTATAGATGTAGGCAAAGAAGTTTATGCCTGTATTTTTTTACTGTTGTGAAGCACTTTGAACTGCAATTTCTGTATGAAAAGTGCTATACAAATAAAATTATTATTATTATATTATTATATTAATATGTATTAATATGTAATATGTACCTACACAAATCGTTTTTTGTGTCCATTGAGCACATTAACTGTACGTTATCTCTCCAAACAAACAAGCACATGTCGTCAAGAACATGTCCTGACTTTTGCCCAAGCCCAGAGCTGCTTAAAAATATACTGAATTCTGTGGACCCCACGTTTACCAACGCTCTAACCGCATTCGCCCATCCCCCACCCAGGTGCAATTCACACACACCGGTCCCCATCAAAGCTATGCCCATCCCCCCACTTAGCTTCACCTCGAGGCTGCAGTAACCTCGTTCCCAGCTTTATCGTGAGAAGGTGCTGTGAGCAGGTACTTTCAGTTCAGACTGGTCACTGGACTGAGAGGGCAGTAGCATGTACTCACAGAGACCGATATATGAAGATACATTATTGCTAAGGAATGCTAAGACAAGGTAAGCCAATTAAAAAAAAGCGAAATATGTTGGGCCAGTATATTGGTTGAATTGATTGGGTCATGACTTCATGGTTAAACAACGATTAGCATGCTAAGCTAGTTTCTGTTTAGACTATACTGAATTCGGCAGAATACGTTAGTCATAACTGGTAGCTAGCTAATGTGATCTAGCTTGCTAGCATGAGCTATCTTACTAACTACATAGTTAGCGCGAGCTAGCTTGCTAAATAGGAAGCTGACTTGCTAACTAGCTAGCGCGAGCTAGCTTGCTAAACAGGAAACTAACTGCAAACTAGGTTGCAAGCTAGCGACATAGCTATAACTTGTATGGTAGTAATACATAATGGTAGTAAGACTAGATTACAGTAATAGCTTGCTAGATATACTGTTCAGGCTAAAGGATCATGCTAATCTGGCCAAAGGAACTAGCTATTTGCTAGACATAACAAGCTATAGCTCTATGCAGTAACTAACTATACAAGCACATCAAGTCCTTTCAGACTATAGAAACCCTAACTCCAACCCTAACCCTAGGCACGGCACGGTGGTGTAGTGGTTAACACTGTCGCCTCACAGCAAGAAGGTCCAGGGTTCGATTCCCGCTTGGGGACCAGGTTTCCATGATGCCAGTTACCCAGGTGGGGTATCTCCCAGGCCTTTCTGTGTGGAGTTTACATGTTCTCCCCGTGCTCGCAAGGGTTTCCCCCCTGATAAGATAAACCCAATGGAAAAACATGCACAACAATAGATCGCTAACGCTGTGGCGTCCTTGATGAAGACGGACAGGAGCACTTGGATTGGTCCCCTGGCGCGGCTCACGTTGACGCCTGTCTGCTCCCGGCTGCCCTTGGGGGGGAAGGACGACGGGATGGGTTAATCGCAGATACGAATTGCATGCATGCATCGCATGTGTGCCGATTGATGACCTCTGAGCAGGTCCTAAATTAATTAAAAGGTGTAATACATTTATGCAGTTTGCTCAGTGGTGGCCAAAATTATTAGAACACTTGGCATATTTAAGAGTTTTCAGTTGTTGTTGTTGTTGTTCTTCAATTGACCAGTAAAATAGTATCACTGTTAGCTAGCCAAATTTGTTAGCTGATGTTAGCTTCTGCAGGGCAGTATTGTATCACTGGCATCCTAGCTAGCTAACTGTAAAGGACAGGAACACTCAATTATCATGTTTTTGTTTCATTTTGTGAAAAATGCACTTTGTAATATATTTGCTTTTCAAAAGCTCATAAACACTGTTGGTGACTTGAGCATAATTATTAACTTAGCTACTGTAGCTGTTCTTGTCATTTTAAGCTATCATGAATGCAATGCTTTTTACTATAATTATATAATTTTCTTATCTCTCCTAGGGTCATTATTGAAGTATTTTGGCACCCCACCTCCTGCCTATAATGTGCAAGAGGATATACCAGCCCAGGTGGATATTGACCAAGCTCAGGAGGACACACTAGCCAAGGTACATGATCCCTTTCAAAGTGCTCATATTCATAACTGTTCTTAAAGTCTTACATTTAATAATCACAATTTTGGGCCTTAAAAAGTCAGTCTTAAATGGTATTGGATTAGGAAATGACTTCTATGTTGCGATAACTTCTCTCTATCATGTTTAAATGTGTTTGGGGGGTAAATGTCGGGGCTGCCTGAATACTTTAGACAACAAATGTTTGTTTCCGCGTCTCTGATTGGCCAGGTCATTTCTGGTCATGTGACATGTACGCCCAATCGTGGGACCGTAAGTGTCTACACTGGTTAAGCTCAGGTGCTCTTTTGGAGTTGGTTAAGGTTAGAGTTTGTCTTAGAGCATGGCGATAGAACACCTGCCCTTCTTTCGACGGTTAAGCTTAGCCACTCTTTCGAAGTTGGTTAAGGTTAGAGTTTGTCTTAGAGCATGGCGATAGAACGCCAGGTAGTTTGCAGGCTGTTAGACCCGGAAATAGGCGCAGAACTTGCTGTCCCACGATTGGCGCACATGTCACATGACCTGGCCAATCAGAGCGCAAAACTCGCACGCGGAAACAAACATTTGTTGTTGAAAGTATTCACCCGTCCGGGCTGCAGAGTAACAGCCTATCAGGCCAATACATATGGAATTACTTCTTAGTCATTTTCCTTAATAGTTCTTTAGATATTTATTAGATTCCATTGAAAGGGGTCTTAAAAAGGTCTTAAAAATTCTTAAATGTAACCTGTTGAAACTTGCAGGAACCCTGTCCGTTACCTTCAGTGAGACCATAACATCTGCCCATCATGAAGATGACGTGTCACCCACCTCTGCAAGCAGCAGTATCACCATCACCACTAAAGGTTTGACCTCACAAGACCCTGCACTATGGCCAAGTGTCATAGGCCATACCCAACAATGTTGTATCAAGGGGACCAATAGGGAGGTGTAGTCTGACGTCACTGGTTGTTCCACCCGTATAGGGATTTATCATTGGGAAAATGGATTATCGGCTATTGTAACAATTCTGCCGCATGAACATTGGCAAGTTTTCCATTTTTGCACAAAATGAGTTCCCTTCTACCACTAACATGATTGTTTAAGCATTTTTGGTTGAAAAAAAGGTAGTTATAAGGTTTTTAATTTGTCGTAAAAAAAGAACTACACTTACCACTAGGCAGCCTGTTGTTCAGTACACAGCCGCTATTGGTCTGTTAGGCTGTCGCCTTATCCCCGTCACAGGTCATAGTACCAAGCTAGCTAGCTAACGTTAACGTTAGCATTATGTCTACTGTCGTGAACCATTTTAAATCGGGGCATGTAGAGGAGTTTCGCGAACGAGTAAAATGTGCAGGTCCTCTTCTCAGACCTGTGGGGCAAAGCACTGCACGCATCATGCCGGCTAGCAAGCTAGCTAGCTACACGGCCCGTTGATAGCACGATAGTAGCCCCTTTCGTGACTGTGATGCACTCAGTGCATCACAATCACGAAAGGGGCTACCACGATAGCTAACTAACGTTAACGTTACAAGCTCAAACACCTTATAACTACTACTACTGTTGTGTCCATAAGTTCCCTGGCAGAATACTTTGTTTGTGAGGACAAAGGTATACAAAGAGGAGAGAACCATTTTAAATCGGGGCATGTTAGGAGTTTCGAGAATGCCGGCTAGCAAGCTAGCTAGCTACTAACGTTATAAACTATACACAATATGTACAACGACACTGATTTACATGAGTATTTACAGTGATTTAATATGCAGCGAAATAACGTTATACGATTTAAATTATAAATACAAATATGGTAACGTGGTTGTGGCTTTTATAAATAGTGGTTCGCTTTAGCTATGGCTATGATCACAGAGCACTAGTGTTGGGTGAAACAGATACTAGCTACAAATTCAGGGTCAGTTATTTTCCCATTGTACGAATTGTTAAGCTTATGGAATGTAAGGGAAATCTGATCCTAGGTCTGTGACTAGTAGGCAGGAGGCTACGCTGTGGTGACGTCAGTTAGCAGCGCCAAATAGCAGTGTAGTTTCCCAGCGAACAAAAACAAACGTTGTTATTTTGCTACCTTTACGATTAATTGCGAATATTTTCATCTTGAGCTATAGATTGTGGATAAATACGCACAGAAACGTACACCATGCCAACGTTAATGCTTTATTTATCTAAAACGAGACTATTTAGAAATGGTAAATGGGGAAATACATTGCATTCCACAGAGGGTGGAACAGGAAAAAAACGAAAATGACGTAACCACTACACCTCCCTATTAGGGGTGGGAATCACCAGTTTCATCATGATACGATACGATATTGATTCTTTGGACAACGATACGATATTTGCCGATATCACAAAGTCTCTCACGATACAATACGATTAGATTAGATTCAGGTGCCTGCAATCGATATGAGATGATATCATATGCCCATTTAACACAATCGGTAACATTTAGATCAACTAAAAAAAGGTAACGAAAATATCATTTGACATTTGTATTTTTGAGCTCTTCCAGACATTTAAAGGAAAATCAATCCATTGTTTTTAATACAAATAGACCTCCTGTTCACTGTAAAGTGCCACGTTTTGATATATTGAGCTTTAAACTTTAAGCTCCATTTTTTGGAACTCAAAACTCACAACCTAAAACCCCTCCCTACCTCCCTCTCCCAAACCGTTCCTACAACAATTTGTTGATGTTGCATGATCATGTATAGGCCTACATTTATTATGTATTATATTGTTTATGTTTAAATAACATTTAAACATCAAACTCCTCTGACCTCATCTGGTCTTTCCAAAGACGCGCGCACACACACACACAGAAAGGGAGAATGCTATGCTGTAACGTCTACACACAAGGAGCTACTGCTGTTGTTCTTGGGCGGATATGAGACTCGCCACAGGATTTTCAAAATAAGAGTATCGATATGAATCGATCTTATTACATTGCATCGATCCGATTCGATCGTTGATAATTACATCGATGTATCGATCTGGATCGATGTATCGTCCCACCCCTACTCCCTATACAGGTCAAAGATAGTTTCCTCCCCAAAATACAGCGAACATGGCTTCTGTATTCGGTTAGCAGAGACTCAGTCTTCTGTTTGATATTATAAAAAAAAAAAATTATGAATAAATGCCTTGTAGTTAAAAAAAAGCTTGAATTTCTGACTTCTTTATTAAATTTATTTTTTTATCTCTCCCGTCCTCCCCAATTTTTTAACTAACCAGCCACCACTGACACACAGTGGGGGATGTTTTAAAAAAATAATTGTCTACTGTCTAACTGTATCCATGCATGTTTGACTGTGCCTGCAGGTGAGAACTCATCAAGAAGGTGTCTCAAGTGTACCTACACAATCTACAGATGGACGACAGCACAGTATGCAGCACGTGAGCCCACAAAGGCAGCATTTATTGACCCAGAGACCTCAGACAGCCACAGCCGGTCCACGTCTGAGAGCCCAATAGCAGAGGCCACTGGAGGCCAGAGCAACCATGATCGTTCACCAGGTCAGAGCCGGTATCAAAGAGTCAATTATAGGCACAACTCCCAATATTATACGTGTACAAACACTGTGGGCTAGATCCACAAAGAATGGATTGCATGGTGCTAATTGCACCATTACTTACAATTCATCATGAATTGAAAATGGGGGACCCTGATGTAAACAAGACGAAAGTCTTTCTCTGGTCTGCATCGCCTTAACAATTGTGTGTATTTAGCCGTACTGTACTTCTCTGGATCATGTTTAAATGTGTTTGGGGGGGAAATGTACAGGCTGCAAAGTAAGCAGTATGGTAATAGCCAATACATGGAATTACTTCTTAGTAATTGTCCTTAATAGTTATTTGCTGGTATGGCAACATATTAGATTATATTGAAAGTGGTCTTAAAAGATCTTAAATGTAACCTGTTGAAACTTGCAGGAACCCTGTCCGTCAACATCCACCTTCAGTGAGACCATAACACCTGCCCATCATGAAGATGACGTGTCACCCACCTCTACAAGCAGCAGTATCACCACCACCACCACTAAAGGTTTGACCTCACAAGACCCTGCACTATGGCCTAGTAGGCCATACCCAACAATGTGGTATCAAGGGGACCAATACAGATCAAAGATATTGTTTTTCCCCAAAATCCAGCGAACATGGCTTCTGTATTCGGTGTAGTCAGTCTTCTGTTTGATATTATAAAAAAATATATATGATGAATAAATGCCTTGTAGTTAAAGAAAGCTTGAATTTCGGACTTCTTTATTACTTTTAATCTCTCCCGTCCTCCCCAATTTTTTAACGCACCAGCCACCAATGACACACACATTGTGGGATGTTTTAAAAATAAAATGTTTGCTTCACCAAAAAATTTGGTCAGCAGCCGCCACTGCACATCACATATACCATTTACCATTTACCATATAGTCCCTTTTGAGCCATGTCTTCAGGCTGGACTTGAATCTAACAGCATTGACTACGATTTTCAGGTCACTGGGCAGACAGCTGCAGAATACAAAAATTACTCCTTCCCCATACAACTCCTGTATCTGACTGGCACAACCAAGATATTTCACAGATGTTTTGTCGGTGAGAACAGTATCTCCTATTCTAATGTTAAAACCTTTTCTGAGCCTGACCTTTGACCCGAATAGGATGGACTCAGTCTTCCCCACATGGAGGGACAGCTTGTTGTAGCCTAGCCAGTCACTAACCATCTCTAGTTCTGCACTCAATATCTGCTCAACCACTTGTTTGTCTTTATGAGACACTAGTAAGACCTCGGTTTACTGTATTACATGGTCAACAATTGTGGTTATAATTTCATTTGAGACAGATGTTCTTCTGCCTCCTTGGCCACGACCCCGTCCATGACCCTGTCCTTCGTTGTGCAACCTCAGCTGCACCAACTTGCTCCATGTTGCTCCTTTCTTCAGGTTTATAAGCAGCTTTTTATGTAGTGGTGAAGATATTATCAATTATATTGCAATGCTACTCACCTGGGCAAGGCTGTTGAAGGTAATGAGACATTAGTGCAAACACCTGTTGGAATTGATTTAGTGATCTGCCTGTGTAGCAATAAGCAATTGAACATTGATGTAGTATTAGGTGGCTGTATTCTGAGACTGGAGCATACGATTTAGAGTTTTGCACTTTGTATTAACAGTTTTGCACTTGATATGTAAGCATAGCATTTAGTATCTTGGAGTATGCATTTTTAAAGTCAGTTTAGCAATTAGCATTTTGAGTTTTGCACATTGAAACTCTGATGTGCAAAATGCGTCAAAGCAGTCGTAAAAAACTGTAACAAGAGCCCCAAACAATGGAAGGTAGTGTATTGTTTTGAATTGATTGTATGTTATGTGCAGTGCCCAACAGTGGTGTTGATAGTATGCCAATGAACATAACAGAGATCATTTTGTTTGGCCCCCCCTCTTCCACCCAAACACTCTCCAACAGCCTAGGACAACTCTCCACCCACCTCAAACCCCACGTCAAGAGCCTGGGTGTAATCTTTGACCCAGAGCTCAAATTCGACCGGCAGGTAAATGCCGTAGTCAAGTCATGCTTCTTCCAACTCCGCAACATCAGTAAAATAAAAACAATCCTTTCACCCGTCAACCTGGAAACAGTAGTCAATGCATTCATCACATCACGCCTTGACTACTGCAATGCCCTCTACACCGGCATCAGTCAGGCAGCCATGTCCCGCCTCAAAATGGTCCAGCACTCTGCAACTAGGTTCCTTACCGGCACCAGAAAGAGAGAGCACATCACACCACTCCTAGCCTCCCTACACTGGCTCCCAGTCCCACAATCCTCCTCCTCACCTTCAAGGCACTATCGGTTGCAGCACCCCTATACATCACCGAGCTCATCACCCCCTACGTAGCACCCAGGTCACTAAGATCCTCCAACCAGTATCTCTTCTTGTGCTCCTCTGTCCCCGGTGTACTATACTGTACTTTGTGCTCCCCTATCCGCTTGTCCTTTTGTACTGTCCTGTCCTGTTGTGCCTTTTTATATTTGTGTATTTTATAGGACATTGATTTTATGCTTTGACTGTACTGTACAGCACTTTGGTTGGCTCTCGAGCTTTTAAATGTGCTCTATAAATAAATTACTTGACTTGACTATAACCTGTATACAGCCTGATGGGATCCAGCCTTTCTAAAGGGTCTAGAGACATGATTTTAACTGCTAAAATCATTATATTTGTTTGTTAACACACAAAAAAAAGAAACCTGAAATCCCTCCCCCCCATGGGGACCGGTCCCCATGGGGGGAGGGATTTCAGGTTTCTTTTTTTTTAAGAGTTGGGAAAATGTCAAGTGGTTTTTGTGTTAACAAAAAATTCAAATGATTTTAGCAGTTAAAATCATGTCTCTAGACCAGGGGTAGGCAACCCTAGGCACGCGTGCCTGCATTTGCATAGGCACAGGGGGCAGCAGTAAAAATTAAAAAAAAAAAAAAAAATTGCTCTGAAATATTATAGTGACATATTTTGCACTGTTGTCGCATTTATCTTGTTGAAATTCTCCCACAGGTTCTTTTTACTACCACATATTTAATTGAGACCCTTTATTTGTTTATTATTTCAATTTAGCTGGAAATACATTGCTACATCATTCAGTAACATTTGCAGAGCCTTATAACAAAAACATTATTACGGTCACCATTGTGACCAGTGGGATTAATCAACAATCTTTATTATTTATTTTTCTATTTCATTGAACATTGCACATGTTAAAAGCAAATTTTTTTTACTCAAAATGTGAGTATTACCAAGTCAACTTGTGTTCTTAAAACAATGACAATAAACATAGTTTTATTAGGTTGAAATAATGTGGTTGTGTACTTATTTTTCTGTTAACTTATTATGGATTGAAAACTGAAAACCTTAATGCACAGTAACTGAACTCAATATTTTTAAGTTCTGGTAATTTTTTTTTATTTTTTTTTACAGTGTAGTTATACGATCAATCAAAACTTATTTACACGATATACCTCACATTCACCCTCCATTCACATCCTGGTGTTCTCCATTAGGCCTGTAGGTGGAGCTATGACAGCACACGTACAGTACACACACCGATGGTGTGTGATGTGTCCAAAAATGAATGGGCAAATGTGAGTGAAATGGTTGCACTGTATGCAGCTGTTTGTCTACATTGCATTCCCCCCCCCCCCCCCCCCCCCCCAACTCAGATTTAGGGTTGATACAACCATCATAATAATATTGTTAATAATAACAATAA
This sequence comes from Notolepis coatsorum, assembly GCF_963971535.1. Taxonomy (NCBI): domain Eukaryota; kingdom Metazoa; phylum Chordata; class Actinopteri; order Aulopiformes; family Paralepididae; genus Notolepis; species Notolepis coatsorum. The sequence continues at coordinate 4,299,402 of NC_140166.1, read as the reverse complement.
CAATAATGATGTAATAATGTAAAAATTATCATTAAAAATACCTGATTATCAGAAAGAAAATTACGATGCATGGAATATTGTTGAGGCACACTAGTTACAACTATATTTCAAACAGGCACTCCATGTCAAAAAGGTTGCTGACCCCTGCTCTAGACCCTTTAGAAAGGCTGGATCCCATCAGGCTGTATACAGTCATGTGGTCCCCATGAGGTAGTATAAACCCGTAGATATCAGATTTTTTTTTTTTTGGAGAGTTTTGAAAATGTCAAGTGGTTTTTGTGTTAACAAAAAATATAATGATTTTAGCAGTTAAAATCATGTCTCTAGACCCTTTAGAAAGGCTGGATCCCATCAGGCTGTATACAGTCATTGGTCCCCACGATGTAGCATAAACCCGTATAGGTGTGTGTGTGTGTGTGTGTGTGTGTGTGTGTGTGTGTGTGTGTGTGTGTGTGTGTGTGTGTGTGTGTGTGTGTGTGTGTGTGTGTGTGTGTGTGTGTGTGTGTGTGTGTGTGTGTGTGAGTGTGTGTGTGTGTGTGTGTGTGTGTGTGTGTGTGTGTGTGTGTGTGTGTGTGTGTGTGTGTGTGTGTGTGTGTGTGTGTGTGTGTGTGTGTGTGTGTGTGTGTGTGTGTGTGTGTGTGTGTGTGTGTGTGGACCCCAGGCTCTTGTTATTGAGCAACACGCTCTGCTTTGTGTGATGAGGGTCCACTCACTCCTGCTCGCTGCCCGTGTCTGCTCCCCCCCTTACACACACACACACACACACACACACACACACACACACACACACACACACACACACACACACACACACACACACACACACACACACACACACACACACACACACACACACACACACACACACACACACACACACACACACACACACACACACACACACACACACACACACACACGCGCATCCACACACATTACCCATTAGAAAGAAAGAGGCCCACCAAACAGCCACGTGTTTGTGTATGTGTGTGTCACACCTCTCACAGCAGTGTTGGTAGTTAAACTCAAGCCTGCTACACAAAAAGCAGTGTCGTACCAAACATCATATTTTTTATTATCAAGAATTGGTGTGTTTTTCATTTGATTTACTGTAAGTATGATGTTTTTTTTTTATATATACATTTGATGTATTTGTACTTGGAATGGAAGCATGATGGTCTACTGTAGGTCTAGGACTGAAAGCTCGGCCAACCAGATCCATCTTTTTTTTTTCTTTTTTTTTTAAACTTAATTTTTTAGCGTTTATCGCTTTTTTCTGGTCAAGCATGACCGACAGAAACAGGTTGAATGGGATGTAGAGTAGGGGAAGACACTCTGAGAAAATACGGCGGGTCCGGGAATCGAACTCGTGTACCCCAGATCCGTGACGAGCACGGTTGTCCCCGACGCAGAAATAGCGCCGAGATACGCGGTGAGCTACGGGAGCTCCCCTAACCAGATCCATCTTAAGAAAAAAGAAAAACCAGCAACTCCTGTTTGCTTATTGGCCTTGAAATGTTTATAGGTTTTTCAAGAGTGTGTGGGGGGATAGGGAGGTAGCGAGGGGGGGTCGAGGAGTGAAGCGGTGCGCAATGCCCCCCCCCCCACACACACACCTGCCCCACACCCCCCTCCCAAAAAAAAGAAAACTCCAGCAGCCTGGAACCTTTATAAAAGTGCCAAATATGAATCACTGCTGTGCGGATGCCAGACGGGCCTTTCCTGTGTTGCTAGGAGAGCCCTTCAGACTGGAGCAGGCCAGCGAGGCAGAAGGGAGGAGGGGTACTTGCTTCAGACGGCCGTATCGTACGTTAGCTACACGTTAGATATGACTCAGCGCTCCTATTCCTCGGCCTGGGTGGTCCTCCCTCATTTGTTTCTGGGGTTGTTTTTTTATACCGCCGCCTA
>NC_140166.1:3940399-4297294 GCF_963971535.1 Notolepis coatsorum | reverse complement strand
TTTTTATACCGCCGCCTATTAGCACCACTGGCCTGTGATTGATGCAGCTGTCAACTCTGACTTCATCAGCTCCTCTTGCCTCTTCACACGTGAATTGTGGATATCTGGGGCGAAAAGGGGCTCTTCTTTGCTCAGGGACTCTGAGAGTGAATCATGGGAGGGGGGGTTTGGTTAAAGAGCAAAATACAATTTAGGGGGGAATGAATAAATAACACAAGCATGCATCCTGGCCTCGATTCCTCTATGCAGAATTTCCCTCCCTAAACATCTGGTCGGCTGTGGATAAGGCAGAGCCTGTTGTGCTTTGAGTAAAGGTGAGGTGGGGAAGGTTGGAATTCATAGCACAAACAGACATCCAAACAGCACTGGGATCAGTCCATACTGAGTACTGAAAAAAGTAGTAACAGTAGTAGTAGTTGTAGTAGTAGCAGTAGCAGTAAGTAGTAGTAGCAGTGGCGGCTCTGCCACTAGGGGCGCAAGGGCGCCGACCCACCTGCTGCCAGCTGCTGTTAAATCAGAGAAGAAGAAAATAAAACTTTTTAGTTTTTTGTTTTATAGCCCTATAAATAATATAAACATGTTTAAAATGAATAATATTTACTCATTTTAAGTATGTTTGTATTTCCAATGCACAATATAACGTTATTATCTCAAATAAAAAACACTTGTTTTCCTGAGCAGGAAGTGACATCACGTTTTTTTTTTTTTTTTTTTTTTTCCGTATTTCTCGGCCCGGGCTAGACGCGATAGCGCTCTGAGTGCGCGTCACAGTTTTCCGTAGCAGAATTTCACAGAGACGATCTCTGATTGGCCGAATCCAATTTCTAATGTTCCAATTCTAGCTTATTCCTAGGTTGGTTCCTAGGTTGGTCCTAGGTTGTTTGTCTTAGAGCGTGCCGTGACTGCAAGTTCTTTAGACTGTTAAGCTTAGGCACTCTTTCAAAGTTGGTTAAGGTTAGAGTTTGTCTTAGAGCATGGCGATAGAACGCCAGGTAGTTTGCAGTCTGTTCGAGCGGAAATGGACAAAGGAATGAAGTACTTGTGACTGTTGTGTGGTGCTGCTAACAAGCTAACACTTGGCTAACAAGCTATATGGCGGATGCAGTCTGGACACAGTGGACAGTGGTCTGGAATACATCAACAGTGATACACTACTTTATCAAGGCAAGCCCTCCTGCCCTGGACGTGTCAACTAAACAGTGAGTCTCTCTCTCTCTCTCTCTCTCTCTCTCTCTCTCTCTCTCTCTCTCTCTCTCTCGCGTTTGGATTGAAAATACGTGGATTATGGCTTGTTCAATATCGTCTATGTTTGAATGAATGAATGAATGAGAACTTTATTAACAGATTGCAGAATGGGTACAATACAGTACGGCTCAATACACACAATTGTTAAGGGGATGCAGACCAGAGAAAGATGTTTGTCTTGTTTACATCAGGGTCCCAGATTTTCGATTCATATCGATAGTTTAATAGCTAGCCTTGGCTCGTTTAACAATATGCAAAATATGTGTACAGCCCTGTACTCATACTGAAGTTATTCTTGGTATATAATAGGTCTGATTGTGTAACGAATCGATTCCACGTCGCGCTGTGTGTGAGAGAGAGAAGGAGAGAGGGAGAGATCTGCCTGTGTTTGGAGACGGAGCGAGTTTTGTTTCTAACTTTTCTATTTATATATTGTGTTTCAAGTTGTGAATTAGAGTCTAGACTATACTTTATTTGACTGGTTGTGTGTTGTTGTAGTAACAGCTGAGCGACTCGTTCATAATAGCCGATTCATTGCCGTGAGCGTGAGTCGAATCGCTCACGTCTTGCCATGAGTCTGTTGCATGGTACTGTACATGTTTGCAAAATGTTTGGTATAGCGCCCCTAGTGGCGAAGCACCCACGGGCCACCACTGAGTAGTAGTAGTACTGTAGTAGTAGTAGTAGTAGTAGTAGTAGTAGTAGTAGTAGTAGTAGTACTGTAGTAGTAGTAGTAGTAGTAGTAGTAGTAGTAGTAGTAGTAGTAGTAGTAGTAGTAGTAGTAGTAGTAGTAGTAGTACTGTAGTAGTAGTAGTAGTAGTAGTAGTAGTAGTAGTAGTAGTAGTAGTAGTAGTAGTAGTAGTAGTAGTAATAATAATAGTGGAAGTAGTACTGTTCTTGTAGTAGTAGTAGTAGTAGTAGTAGTAGTAGTAGTAGTAGTAGTAGTAGTAGTAGTAGTAGTAGTAGTAGTAGTAGTAGTAGTAGTAGTATTGTTTGATGTACATAGTACTAAATGTATGTAGATAGAGTGATACATATAGTCTACTGTCTATTGTTTGATATACCGTAGTACTAAATGTATGGAGAGTGATGCGTACAGTATAGTCTACTGTCTATTGTTTATGTACATAGTACTAAATGTAAGGATAGTGATACATATAGTCTACTGTCTATTGTTTGATGTACATAGTACTAAATGTATGGAGAGTGATACGTATAGTCTACTGTCTATTGTTTGATGTACATAGTACTAAATGTATGGAGAGTGATACGTATAGTCTACTGTCTATTGTTTGATGTACATAGTACTAAATGTATGGAGAGTGATACGTATAGTCTACTGTCTATTGTTTGTCTTACTGTAACTCTAAAGTAACCAAGACAAATTGCTATACATTCTGAATGTGGAGGATAATGCTGTTTTTATTCTGATGTTTATTGACAGATATAAGAGTTAATTCCCAGGTAATAACATGTTTATTGACAGATGTAGGAGTTGATTCCCAGGTAATCACATGCTAGCGGTACATGTTTGGGTTAGAGCAGCTTTGAACCGTACAACGTGCAAAGCGTTTTTATGGAAACTATGGTCGTTGTGAGTAACAAGTCTACATTTCTCTGGCATTACTCCACATGGGCAGAATGGGCTAATGGGCCATTTTGCTTGGCTATAATGAGGCTGCTAAATTAATGTCAGACCGCAGTGGTAGAGCCAATTTAGACAAACCGGTACATTGGCTGACATGAAAGGGGGGTGATGGGGGGGTGGGTGTATGAGGGTCGGATTGTGCCTGTGTTGCTCATTTGGATTTGGAACTCATGTCAGTATTACACACTGTAAATGGTAAATGGACTGCATTTATATAACAGCTTTCATCCAAAGCGCTTTACAACATACGCCTCACATTCACCCATTCACTGAGCCATTCACTGAGCCATTCACTGAGCCATTCACTCACAACGACGGCGGAGGCGACCATGCAAGGTGTCAACCTGCTCATCGGAAGCAGTTAGGTGTTAAGTGTTTTGCTCAAGGACACTTTGACACGCTGCCAAGAAGAGCCGGAATCAAACCAGGAACCTTCTGATTGCAACCGCTCGAGGTGATGGCGAAAATGATTGACCACCGTTGTAGCCAAGGAGTGTCTGCTCCGAATCCCAGATGGTCGCTGAGAATGGGGGAAGGTGGGGGAAGGTGACGAAGAAGTCCATTGTTTTGACGAGAGCCTCTGAATGAAGGGGAGCGGGCGGCCATTTTGGATAATCATGCCGAATTTTTACCGTACACACATTACAAAAACCTTTGTAAAACATTCATTTTCCGTGGGAATTTTATAAATGTTGGACCTGTACTACATAAGACTTCAGGCTATGGAACTCTCAGCTGGAATTTAAAGGGGAACTATTTTACTATTTCTTTCACTATTTGGGCAATTTTACACAATTCCTGTGAGTTTATGGAACACATCTGTAAGTTTTTTCCAAAGAAATTCATTGTTTTATATTTTTAATCAAAAACAGCATTTTTCGACCTCAAAATGTTAAGCTGTTTTGAGGCTGGGCTCCGCTCATACTCAGAATGCGATTTGAGTGACAGAGAGAGAGAGAGAGAGAGAGAGAGAGAGAGAGAGAGAGAGAGAGAGAGAGAGAGAGAGAGAGAGAGAGAGAGAGAGAGAGAGAGAGAGAGAGAGAGAGAGAGAGAGAGAGAGAGAGAGAGAGAGAGAGAGAGAGAGAGAGAGAGAGAGATAGAGTAATACAGGTGGCTGGCAGTTCAAGTCAAGTCAAGTCAAGAGTTTTATTTGTCACGGCATACGGATATACAATGAAATGCGGGTGGTCTTGCCCGCAACGATGTGCAATTGGTACAACATATAATAGAATCCAATACAAAAAATGTGTGCAATAAAATTGTGCAATAACAGGTAGCAGGTAACAATACATTTGTGGAATAACGGGTAACAGTTAGCAGTTAACAGTAGTAGTAATAGTAGTGCAATACACTGTTACTGTTGCTAATACTAATTTAAAGTGGCCTTTCCTTTTGGCAATAAGTGAGGGTGCGTACAAGCATAAATGCATAGCTGGCAGTTGGCAGTTGGCTACAAGCATAGATGCATAGCTGGCAGTTGGCAGTTGGCTACAAGCATAGATGGGGCAGGCGTTATTATGCAGATGAGAAAAATTGCATTCCAGGGGGGGAAGGGGAGAAAACCTTGTAGGCTTTCGACCATGCTCGTAACGTCTGATGATTACGCAGTGCAAATGTTCATGATGCTTATTGACTTTCCGACCTTGGATTTTGATTTACGAACTCTGAAAGGCAGTTGTAAATCAGACTGGTGCGCGCCCGTGTTCTTAACGCTTCATTTGGGAGAAATCATGGTGATTGCTATAATAACGTTGAGTCTACAGACATCCTCGGAATTAAATAATTATAATAATAATAAATACGAGTTAGTTAACAAATGGACAAACATTTTACATGACTGTGAACAGGGAGTACAGGAGTGCACTGAGCACACAGCCCAGTGGTGCGCCCGTGTTAAGGGTCAGCAAGGAGGAGTGGCTGCCGATTCTCACCAGCTGGAGCCTGCCCTTCAGAATTTTTTACATCCAGCTGCAGATGGAAATCTCCAGTCCAAAACCGGTGAGCTTAGAGACACGCTTAGAGGCAATGATGGTGTTGAATGCTGAGCTGTAATCAATGAAGAGCCTTGTCACATGTGTTCCCTTGTCCAGGTGAGTGAGTATGGTGTGTGTCGCCAGGGCGATGACGTCATCCATGGCCCTGGTCTGTATGTGAACTGAAGGTAGAGAGGAGCAGATGTGGGTTTTGACTAGTCGCTTGACGTACTTCATCAACTGTCAGAGGCCAGGCTTGTGTAATCTTATAATCTTAATGAATCTTTTCAATCTGGCTTTAGAGCCTTACACTCCCCCGAAACGGCGGTTACCAAACTCACAAATAACTTACTGCTCTCTCTCGACTCAAACCTAACTTCTGTGCTCTTATTGCTTGATCTCAGTGCAGCCTTTGACACTATCGATCATTCGATTCTTCTAGGTCGGCTTGAGAATCATGTTGGCATTCGGGGTCACGCACTTGCTTGGTTTAAATCTTATTTAACTGATAGAACACACTGCGTGGTCTATAATGATTTAACATCTGAGACCCTCCCAGTGCAATGCGGTGTCCCACAAGGCTCTGTTCTGGGCCCTTTGCTATTTTCGATTGACATGCTACCCCTCTGCAATATCATACGCAAATTTGGCATAAACTTAAATTTTTACGCTGATGACACCCAATTATATATACCTATATACCATAGCTTCTGCTATGCAAGCTGCTTTTCACTGTCGCTCCGTGTTTTTCTGCCTATCGCTACCTTAATGATTTATTATAGCCCTTTCAACTCTAAATACTCTGTACGTTAACTCCCAGTTCCTATGGTACTTCTCCAGAACTGTGCATTTATTTATTTAGATTTATCACCGCAGTACTTCGCCGAAAGGACGAGTAGCGAGATTTCTCCGTGGGAGGACCAGCGAGATGAAGAAGTCTCCGTCTTATCAGCTACATACAAAGGACTATGTCGGGCACTGCTGAAGGCGAGGATATTTATGAAAGGCGAGAATACTTCAAAAAGACCCCGGCTGAAAACAAGACCCACCATCACCAGCTAAGTACCTAGCTTAGCTTCAGTTTAGCCTAACCTGAAAAGACAAGAAATAAGGGAAGATGCCGGGACTCGGCTCTCCCACAGAATGTACTAGCTGCCTGAGGATGAGTAAGATGATTGTAGAGCTGGAGGCTCGAGTTTCTATCCTGCACCAAATCCAACAGGATGAGCGACTCATTGACTCTATTTTTGAAGCTACTACAAATATAACCAACGATACCATGATTGAGACCTGGCCTAGGCTAGCTACAGAACAGCACCACCCAAAAAACGGTCCCTGGCACAAGCAAGGAGCTAGACCAAAACAGTGGACCACCGTCAAGGATAAAAGGAGAAATAAACTAACCAGGAACACGACTATTACCTCACCCCCGGTACCGCCAGGAAATAGTTTGAACCTACTCTCGGAAACACGCATATCAACACCCAAAGCAAAGAGACTTAGAAGCGTGGCTAACGATGCTAGCGAAGCAAACAGCGAGCGTAACGGAGCTCACGCTAACGACGCTAATAGCAGGAATACCGGAGCTCACGCTAACACTAGCGAAGCAAACAGCTGGCATGCCGGAGCTCACGCTAATGCTAGCGAAGCTAACAGCCGGCACATCGGAGCACACGCTAACGATGAGTCGACGAGGAAAACAGAGCCACGAGCGACGCGGCTAGCAAACACGACCCAGACTGAGCTAACGGCTAACAGCGAAGAGACTACCATGCGCCGAGGAGAACATCGCGGTAGCCGACGCCGAAGGTACGAGACTAGCGTTAACATGCCGGCTATTGAGAAAGCTAGTGGTACAGCTAGCGAGGCTTCACCAAGGCCACAGGACTGTGGTAAGAACCGGCAGACTAGGCCTAATCCAAAAACAAACGTCCCCAGAACTGTTGGAAAGAAAAATGCTAACCTCACACAGAAAACAGACTGCATACTGATTGGAGATTCCACAACAAGGTATGTGGAAATGGCAAACACAGAAAATATATGTCTAGACAACACATCTGTGAAAGAGCTGGCCGAAATACTTCCAACACTCATCAGACCGGGCATAACAAAAATTGTCATTCACTCTGGATCGGTTGACATCCTGCGAAAGAAGACGGGCACAGAGACATTGAAAGAGGATTTCACACGTTTAATGAACACAGTAGACAAACATCAGTCTGTGTACATAGAGACTGATGTGTCCATCAGTGGACCAATTGCATGATTTCGCAGAGGACAAGAAGCCTTTAGTCGACTCCTAAATTTTAATTCATGGTTAGGGTCTGCCTGTCTTATACACGGCCTGAAATTCATTGACAATTTCAATGTTTTCTGGAATAACCCAGAACGCTTTCAAAGAAATGGCTTCTTCCCAAATCGCTTAGGTTCGAGGCTTCTAGCAGCAAACATGCGTCATACCTTAATGGCCTCCAAGGATATCAAACTCATACCAGCACGAGAGATAATCACGAAGGACACAATCTCGCCACGAGGTGCAGCAGCAGCACAAGGCGTCCCCCCCATATCACACAAGGCCATCTCGTCTGATCAAATGTCCCCGAAAGCACTAGAGTACAGTACAGTATAGTACAACCATGCCATCTCTCAAAACATACCGGTAATCATAACCAGCCAATGGCATGGTAAAAACTATGCACCATCAATGCGTTTACCTGCTATTAACCTCAGGGCTATCAAGGTCAAGCCAAAGCAGACCTCCTCTAAAGAAGTCCAACAAATAAAATTAGCCCTCCTAAATGTCAGAACACTGAATAATAAAAAATTTTTAGTAAATTATCTGATTAAAGAAAATAACTTAGATTGCATCTGCCTAGTAGAGACATGGCTAAATAATGACACAGCTACATCAATAATGATAGAAGCTTGTCCACCAGACTATAATTTTCTTCAAATACCCAGAAAGAATAGAAGGGGGGGAGGAGTTGCAGCAATTTTCGCCTCAAAACTCTTGTTTAGAATCACAGAACTATAGGCGAGTTCATGTCGATGGAATATCTTGCCATTGAGCTCAAAACAGAATCAACCATTATCGTCACAATATACCGCCCGCCTAGACACTCACCAATATTTATACAGGAGCTCTCTGAACTGATTTCACTATGTGTTACCGGATATGATAAGGTGATCCTAAATGGAGACATGAACATCCATTTTAAGAAAACAGACTCCAAAACTATAGAACAAAAAAATCTACTGGATAGCTTTGACCTAACACAGCATATAACAAATGCAACTCACAGGCTTGGGAATACATTAGACTTTGTTATAACAACAACCGGGCTAAGCATAAAAAATATCTCAATAACTGAATTACCTCTCTCCGACCATCGCTGTATATATATATTTTTTTTATCTACTTTTTTCTCCCATTTTCAATTTTTCTCCCATCCCAATTTTCGTATCGTCCAATTCTACCCTCCCCTGTCTCGAACGCTGTTAGGCCATGCCTCCCACAAGCCAGCTGCAATGTGGACGAAGCCTTACATCACGTGTCCCCTCCGGTACTCGAGGAAGCAGCCGTCGCATCTTTTCACCTGCACAGCACGATCTCTCAGCGGCGGGGTCTGCGTGGGAGGGACACGCCGCCCCCGTCGCTTCCTGATTCTGCTGTGCAGGTGCACCAACCGACCTGTAGGAGTCGCTGTCCACAACGTCCGATCCCCACCCATTAGCTTTCCCATCCCTAACACTGCCAATTGTGTTAGTATGAACGACCAGCCAAGCTGATAGCAATGCGGAGAGCTGGGCTCGAACCCAGCGTCTCCTGCATTGGTGGCGAGCGCCTTGCCCACTACACCACCTAGCCACCCCACTATATATTTTTTGATACTCAAATAACCCTTAATAAAACAAAAAAAGAAAGCATAGTTCAAAAGAGGCTCCTAAACGACAAGGCTGAATCAAAGTTCATTGATCTTATCAGACTACATGAACCACACAATCATGACAGCTCTCTAAATGAAATGGTAGAAAATCTCAATGATGCATTGTCATCTATATTAAATTATGTTGCCCCACTAAAAACAAAAAAGAAGAAAACCAGAACCTCGCCCTGGTTGAACTATAATACAGTCAACAAAGAAAAAAGGAAATGTTGTGCAATGGAGCAAAAATGGAGAAAAACAAAAACCACCATATGCTGTGATATATACAAAGATGCTTTAACTGCTTATAATAAAACCATCCGCTTATCAAGGAAAGACTACTTCTCTAAAATCATTACAGAAAATGCTGGAAACTCCAGAATCCTTTTTTCCACTATTAATGTACTACTCAACACTGCCCCTACACCTCCTCAGTCATCAACGGTTAAGTGTGAAGAACTTGCACTATTCTTTAACAACAAAATAACCTTGATCAGGGCCAGCATTACTCATGATGGAAATAAAGCTGATTGCAACAAACCGTGCAATGTAACCATGAGAAGATTCACATGCATCACATTAGATGTACTCTGCAAAACTCCACCTCAGACATTGACCCTATACCTACAGCTTTCTTCAAACGGGTGTTTAATAGTGTTTCAAGCCCTGTGCTAGATATCATAAACACTTCCCTTAGAACTGGTATTTTCCCAGATGCCTTTAAAACAGCAGTTGTAAAGCCATTACTAAAAAACCTAACTTGGATAGTAATGAAATGGCAAATTAGCGTCCAATATCCAAACTACCATTCATTAGTAAAGTACTAGAAAAGATAGTTTCAGTTCAAATAAATTCCTTTCTTGAAGAAAACAACATCTTAGAAGAATTTCAGTCGGGATTCAGAAAATATCATAGCAATGAAACTGCCCTCACCAAAATAATCAGTGACCTCAGGCTAAACTCTGACGAGAATAAGATCTCCATCCTTATCCTGCTAGATCTCAGTGCAGCATTTGATACAATCGATCACGATATTCGAATCGATAGTCTTGAAAACCATGTCGGTTTCTCAGAACATGTGCTAGGCTGGTTTAAAACATACATCAGAGGGAGGAAATTCTATGTTAAACTAGGAGATCACATGTCTGATACAGTATATACGACAACAACTATGGAGTTGCACAAGGGAGTTGCTTAGGTCCTTTACTCTTCTCCCTTTACATGTTACCGCTGGGTGATATCATCAGAGAACATAATGTAGATTTCCATAGCTATGCGGATGATACACAACTGTACATATCTGCTGAACCAAATGATACAGCGATTAGCTCCATTACAGACTGCTTACTGGCAATAAATAAATGGATGAGTAAGAATTTCCTGAAACTAAACGAGAACAAAACTGAAATTCTAATTATCGGCCCTAAAACTAAAAAAGAAACATTAATAAAGAACCTGGGAGGACTAACCCCTTGGATCAAATCTGAGGTCACTAGTCTCTGGGTTATCATAGATTCAGAACTGAACTTCAATTCTCATATTAGCACGAAAACATTGTTCTTCCATCTCAGAAATATAGCAAAAGTACAACCATTTATTAATCAGAACGATGCTGAGAAGCTAATTCATGCATTCATATCTAGCCGGTTAGACTACTGTAATGCACTTTTCACAGGTCTCCCTAAGAAAACCACAGAGTGGCTTCAGCTAATCCAAAACTCTGCAGCCCGACTGCTAACTAGAACCAAAAGGAGAGAGCACATTAGTCCAGTCTTAGCTGCTTTACACTGGCTTCCTGTAACATTTAGAATTGACTTTAAGGTCCTTCTCCTTACATACAAAGCTCTAAATGGTCAGGGACCTAGCTACATCATCAACACTCTAATAAATTACACACCAGCAAGAACACTGCGATCATCAGCTGCTGGACTACTAGAGGCTCCCAGAAACAGTCAAAAGAGGATCGGTAATGCAGCCTTTATCAACTATGCCCCAAAACTGTGGAACAAACTACCCCAAAACATCAGAGAAGCCAACTCGCTAGACATCTCTTTGCTCAGGCATTTCACTATGGGGTAATGCAGGCAAATATTTGAAAATAGATATCTGCTACCACCTAGTGGCAAAGGGAAATATTATTATAGAAACATCAGGGATATCCTGACACAAATTGTACTTACCTGCACTATTCTTACCCTGCCTACTTTTATACACTGCCTATCAAATTCATGTGTCGGTTATCACACTTTTTACTTCTTACTGATGCCTATTTTTAAACTGAATCATTTTAAACAATTTTTATTATTTGTATTACTGAATCAAACTGTAAACAGAGAGCCTATTGGGATGCTAGATCCTAATGTGAAACACTGTGCTGTTGTATGTTAAATACCCTGTTGTATGTCCGTTCTATTTTAGACTATTTTTTATTACTGAATCAAACTGTAAACAGAGAGCCTATTGGGATGCTAGATCCTAATGTGAAACACTGTGATTTACCATACCTTGCTATATTCTTACCCTACCTACTTTCATACACTTCCCATGAAATTCATATGTCAGTTCTATGATGTTAGAGTGATGCTCTGTTGTGAGGAGAGGATGACTTTTGACCTAAATCTTTTCCTCTGCTAGCAAAGTTGTTTAACATTCCAGTTAGGTACATCGTGAAAATCACCGCCTAGCCAAGCTTGATTCTCCTAACTGGGCCATTTTCATCATCATATCTGAACAATCTTATCACACTTTTTACTGTCCGTTCTATCTTATTATTTTTAGCCTATTTTAAACTGAATCAAACCGCACTTTTTTACTCTATCTAATCTATTCTATTTTATTATTTGTATTGCTGAAGAACTGTGATTTGCCTAACCTTGCTACCTCTCTATCTCTTTGTATTTACATTTTTAATTTTTATGCTCGCTTATGCCTGTATTTTTTACTGTTGTTGTATGTCCGTTCTATTTTATAATTTGTTGACTATTTTTAAACTTAATCATTTTAAACTATACTGAATGAAACTGTAAACAGAGAGCCTATTAGGATTCTAGATCTTAATGTGAAACACTGTGATTTACCATACCTTGCTATGCTCGCTCTTGCCTGTATTTTTTACTGTTGTTTCAAGTTTCAAGTTTCTTTAATAGTTGTCATACAGAAGTACAGAATACTTTCATACAAAATGCTTCTTACTGTTACGCTCCAGAGACTGTGCTAGACAAGATAGTATCAAATAACATAGTATAGCATGTAAATTAGAAGTAGAAAATGAGGTCACAGTGTTCAGTATAGACATATGTACAATGTTTGATGCAGAATAGACGTAAAGCACTTTGAACTGCAACCTCTGTATGAAAAGTGCTATACAAATAAAGTTATTATTATTATTATTATTATTATTATTATTATTATTATTATTATTATTATTATTATTATTATTATTATTATTATTATTATTATTATTAAGCCAAATGATTCCTCCCAATTACAAAATCTTGAGGGTTGCCTGCTTGCCGTTAAAAAGTGGATGTCGCAAAACGTTCTACTCCTTAATACAGATAAAACTGAGATGTAACCACAGAGGCCTGTTTGAGGACATCTCCCTCAATTTTGATACTTATGTATCCCAGAGCTCCACCATAAAAACCTCTGAGTAATTTTTTATTCCTCCCTCTCATTTAATGCACATATAAAAGATTTCACCAAAATTGCCTTCTTCCATCTTCGTAATATCGCAAAAATTCGCCCCATTTTAACTCTGGCTGATGCTGAAACCCTAATTCATGCTTTTGTCCCCCCCCTGCTCACTTTGACAACCGAGGATGGCTTAGAGTAGACGACAGAGTACAGCAACTTGCAATGGGCCTGGTCTACAAGATACACTACACGACTAAGGTACCCATGTACATGTCAAAATACTTCCCAAAGGTCAGTGAATACCACAACACCAGAGGGAGCTCCACAAATCATGTTAAACCCAGATTCGGCTCAAACAAGGGACTAAACACGTTTAGCAATTATGCCACATCAATGTGGAACGCCCTACCCAAAGCTGTAAAGGAATGTGAATCACTACCCACTTTCAAAACCACTCTCAAAGAGCACCTACGGGAGAATGCAATTCGAAACTGGCCCCTATAAATGTCCTAACCCAACCCCCTCCAATGTACAGTAAATGTCCTAACTCAATAATACACGAGACCCTCTTCTTGGGACCAAGTACGTTTTCGTCGATAATCCAATGTACAGTTACCCCCCCCCCCCCCCCCCCCCCCCCACCCTGCCTACCCAACCCAACTTTTTTCAGGCCTACCTAATTCAAGCATCAAAAATCTTCAACTCGTGCAAAATGCGGCTGCACGGATACTAACTAAAACTAGAAAATTTGATCACATCACACCAGTTTTGTCCGCCTTACACTGGCTTCTTATTCAAGCCCGATCTGACTTTAAAGTGCTACTCCTCACCTACAAAATGTTTAATGGGCTCGCACCGCTCTATCTATCCGATATCATCTCTCGATACTCGCCTGCTTGTGCTCTGCGCTCACAAAATGCAGGGCTTCTATCAATCCCTAGGGTTAAAAATAAATCCGCCGGCCACAGAGCCTTTGTCTACCGCACTCCCTACCTGTGGAACAAATTACCTGCCGTCGTCAGGGGCGCCTGCTCTGTCGAAGCTTTTAAATCCCTGCTTAAGACCCATCTTTTCTCTCTCTCCTTCAACCTACCCTGATCTCACCTGGTTGGGGACTGACCCTTAGATTAATCTGTCTAGTTTAGTTAGGATGTCTATTTGCTCCCATGCAGTGTTAATTTTGGCAGCTATTTTCATTTTAGTTTTAGTCTTAGTCATGTGTCAAGTGCTCCTTTTTCGTTTTCATCATATTTAGTCATCTTCATTTATTTTTCATTTAGTCAGTTTTAGTCAACTAAATGTCTGAGCATTTTAGTCTTAGTCAGTTTTTGTCTCAATTTTGTCTTTTTTGTTTTAGTCTAGATTTTGTCGACGAAAACGGATTACATTTTTGTCTATTTTTAGTTAATGGAAAAAAACTTCAGAAAGTCAGAAATAGTCAACATGGAACATTTTCTGATTTAAATTGCGTATTTATTTTTTAACCTAGGGGAATCTGAGTCGGCGGCACAAGTGATACACAGGAAGTATATGTTGGTGTAGACATGGTCCAATGTATTGTTGCTCCTACAGTATATGTTGGTGTAGATATGGTCCAATGTATTGTTGCTCCTACAGTATATGTTGGTGTAGACATGGTCCAATGTATTGTTGCTCCTACAGTATATGTTGGTGTAGACATGGTCCAATGTATGCATCAAAGAGAGCATTACGGATGTGGTGACGTTGTTTCTGACCAGAGAGACGACGCTGAACTCTGTCTGTCTTCTGTTTGCTGTGTCTTTCCTTTCTCTCTGCCATGTCTGTCCTCTCTCTGCTGTGTCTGTCCTCTCTGTCATGTCTGTCCTCTCTCTCTCTGCTGTGTCTGGCAGCGGTTTATTCTATAACAGGATACTGTAAACTAAGTAAACAGAACACACAGTAGTACTAGTAGTAGTACACACTGATTGCAATCTGCTTGCATAAAAACATTATATAAAATCACATTCTGAGGTCAGTGTTAAAGTGCCACATGGAAGAGGTCTGGTTAGTGGTTAGAGTTAGAGGTGGTCTAGGTCTGGTTAGGGTAACTTAGGGGTAGTTAAGCATTCATTATAATTTATTATTATTATTTAGATAGATGGATGTAAAGGGCTAGACCAACTCTTAACCCCTATCCGGACCGAGACCACCTACCTCTAAGTCACAACCCTAACTTAGGGGTTAAAGTTAGAGGTGGTCTAGGTCTGGTTAGGGGTTAGAGTTAGAGGTGGTCTAGGTCTGGTTATACTGATCCGATACCAGTGCATACATTAAAAAAAATATTATATTATATAAATTATAAAACTTTTTTTCTTTTCATTTTTACAGGTACTGTTTTATATATACTGTTTTTTAGTAATAACTAGAAAGTAATGGTATTTATTCAACAACAGGTGATTGTATAGATTAGTATTAGTATCATTAATTGACAACTAAGCTCAATGAGTTCACCCACGAAATGGTTGTTGGTACATTGGTTCCACACGGACGTTAAACGTTGTTGCGCACCTCCTATCCAGAGGGCTCCGGTTCAGTTAGCTCCTAGCAGAGGATCTGTTGTGATTTTTAATGCAAAATAAATATTCAACATTCTCTTTTGAGACTCCGCCTCAGACTCTTATCATTTGGCACTAAAAGCTAAACATTGTCACCGGTATGGCTGTCTGCATTATGTCATTAATTGTGTGCGAGAGTTCGATCAGTTAGCCACGTTAGCGTGAGCTAGCTTAGCCAATAGCTAACGCGATCTAGATGGAAATACAAACAATGTAACGTTACTGCTGACAAAGTGATTTACCTTGGAATACTCCTTTGCCAACTTGCTGTACTTTGCTTGCAGGTCTGCAGCTGGATTATGAATAGTCCCAACTTTAGCCAAGGTAACGTTCAGCTAAAACGGAGGGTTATGTATATAACCCAGTTCTATGAGTTATGGTGCGCTCAGCACCTGTCTGCATATATCTCGCTTCAGCGTATATACACTGAATAAAAAATTCCACCATGTACCTTTACATGCCAGCATTCATCTGGCCACACCCCCATCCGCTTACCTACACATTTCACCACAATGAAAAATCAAGGGCCGCAGCACCATAACTCATAGAACTGGGTTATATACATAACCCTCCGTTCTATGTCGTTATGGCTTGCTCAGCACCTGTCTGCATAACAGGGGCTGAGCGGAGTCATAGCCCGACGAATGTACCCCGCTGAGGCCCCCCACAACCATCAGACCGGGGAGGACCGAGCCCCCCCGACCCTCCCTAGTGGAGGATACCCCCCCTATTGGAGGTTCACGGGAGGGCGACGGATCCGACCGTGCGAAGAGGCACTCAAGCAACTCAACGCACAGGGTGAGAAGACCGTGGCTTGACCCCACGACTACACACACGCACAACCCGCATGCCACCCGGGAACGAACGGAAGGAACAACCTCGTTACTGCCCCCAGAAATCACGGGGTCAAGAGCAAACCCAACCCCGTGGCAAGGCCGTAGCAGCGGAGCGTGAAGGAAGACCCAGACCCACTGAAGGGACTGGATCCCCTGGAAAACGGGGGCCCGGAGAGGTCAATGGCGCCAGGCATCAAGACCCCACCAGGTGGTCACTTAGTGACACCGCCCCCCACATCGCCAGCGTATTCGGATAAGGCCCCTCCAAGAGCGGGCCCTTTCCCCCCAATAGCACACCGCCTGACACACTGACCCTGCAGAACAGAAAGTCAGCATGGCCGTAAGCACTCAAAAGGTTAACCAACGGAAGCAGGCAGCGCACCGGGGAAACCAGGCAACAGGCTGTAACCTGAGCCTGGAGCACTGCGGACGAGACAGGCGCCAAAGGAGTCAGCTGAAAACAGCCCCCCCCGGCGGAAGGGGCATATGCTGGCGTTGTTGATCACCATGACGAAGCCTCCATTAAAAAAAAAACACCCAGAGGGGTCGAGGCAGAGAAGGCTGACATGATTGGCAGACGTCATGAACGTGCAGGGGCACACTCAACCGGGTAACCCGGGAGTTGACTCTGCTCCAACACACCAGGGAATCAACCACCCTCTCTGTACAGACGGTGGTTGTTCCTATAACCCCTCAAGAAAAAACTCCAAAACACACCTGCGGGTATACACTGGCTATACCGCAGTACAAGTGTTTCAGTTTTCAAAAAAGGGTCATCCCAGGCCTACGGTATCAACGAAACTTTACTTCGGACCGGGCCCGGCGGCACGGGAAGCTCAGGGTTACCAGAGGAGGTCCAAGACCACCCCAACAGCCCCCTCTTCGCCACACGTGAGAGAGGAGCGAAAAGAATGGAGAACCAGCCCTAAGCACACCGCACTTGGTATTCCCAGGCGGTCTCCCAACCAAGTACTAACCAGGACCGAACCTGCGTAGCGTCCGAGATCGGACGAGATCGGGCGTGTACAGGTTGGTATGGCCGTAAGCCATTACGATAGTGCAGAGTACAACAACAAAGGGTCTCCATAGCGCCTAACCCTGTGACACCCGGACCGACCCGGCATTTTTCCCCCCGAAAAAAGCACAAGTCCCTCAGGGTACCAGAACAGCAGATCTGCACCCCCGGCGGACAACGAGTTAACTGACCTGGACCAGCGCGACCAGACCAGTCCCGTGTCCTAACCACGCCGACATGCCCACTCCAGAAGAGGGGGTAGGTATGCGTGTCGATCTAAAACATGAAAAGAGGGCGCCAACCAGACGGTCCCCATTTGGACCGTGCTCAGTGGCCCACCCCAAGGGCGTGAGACCAGGGGCGTTTTTAGGGTTAGAAAACATTGGGGGCTTCAGCCCGGGGGGGTGGAGGGGGGCTTTTTTTTTTATAAACACAGAAATACGCAATTTTAGAGTAATTAGAGATGAATACTGAAGAACTCGAATCATTAGAGGTTCTCAAAGTGAGGTCCATGTCCATGAGAGGGATCTGGGCAGTTCCCATAGAAAATTCAAAGTTATCAAATATAATATATATACATATACTGTACATACATACACACATATACACCAATAACAAAATAAAAACAGTTAAGAATCATACACATAAGCAAATAAACAAACAAACAAACATTATGCACAGCCTATGTACAAAAGAAATAAACAGTTCATCTCTAGTCTTTACAGTTTTCTTCAATTGCATAAACACTCAAATCAAAAGTATTACACAATTATCAAAACCTTACACTCAAGGAGCAAAACGTAGGCCCAGATTTGCACCTCTATAAGCACAATGTCAGCCTCACACTTTTTGCAATACAATACACACAATTACCACACATATGAGCCAATTGGTTAAACACAGCCATCAGATGCACAAACACACCATTGCTTAATTGTAGATATACCAATCAGGTTTAAGCACTATAAAAATGCAGCAGGTGAGTTCACCTGTCTTCAACCAAAATGGAAAGAGAGTGAAGTACTGTACACAGAGAACGTGAAAATATACAATACATTCACCAAACACTACACAAGACAACCAATGATGCAGACTGATGAAAATATACATTTTCTCCCATTTTCCCAAATCAGTCAACATGTCAACATGGAGAATCACAACAAAAAATGATCTTGCCAGATCCATAGGCAAAGAGATAATGTCTAGTATTTTCTGTACTTCTGTACAATTGTTTTTGTTTTACTGTAATTTTAACCTGTACTAGATACAGTATTTTATGTTTGTCTGATATTTGCTGAGCTTACAGTGTTATGCACATAGTAGCATGAAAACTGGGACATGTTTTGTTGTGATTCTCCATGTTGAAATGTTGACTGATTTGGTTAAATGGAGAGAACATTTATATTTTCATCAGTCTGCATCATTGATTTGGGTATATGGAGAGAAAATGTTTTTTTTAGCAGTCTGCATCATTGATTTTGGGTATATGTAGATAAATAAATTATATTTTCATCAGTCTACTCTACAGCATTGGTCTTGTGTAGTGTTTGGTGAATTTATTGTATATTTGCACATTCTCTGCGTACTTCACTTACAGTACTCTAATCAGTGAGAAGTAGAATTGCTAAATGTGTTTTAGGTTAAGCACAGCAGTGTGTGTAACTGGTTCAAACAGAATTGAGTCATATGAAACGTTTGTTTCATATGGTAACAAAATGTAGTTTTTATAAATTAGTGTATGGTTTTGACAAGTGTTTAATTTAGCAAAGGATCTGAGGTGTTCTGATAATTGTGTGTGTGGTTGTGATAATTTTGTGTTTTGAAACACCGGGCCCCGTTTTCAAAATCATGCTTAAGCAATCGAAAAAAAACTATTGTGTGTTTCATTATAATTATGTTTCAGTCTTCTCATAAAAAAAATATTCGATTTTTGGGTCTTTTCCTGCCTTTGGTCCGCTTTGCATTCACATCTCAAATGAACCGTAGCAGGGTTCACTTGCAAGAGTGAATGAGCTTTCACACCACCCCAAACCAACCGGACTATCCGAGGAAATGAACCAGGGTTCGATTAAAGCTTATTATAGTTTATCACAGTATCATGAGCATGTCTTTGTCAGTGGACACTGGACATGGGTATGGA
This sequence comes from Notolepis coatsorum, assembly GCF_963971535.1. NCBI lineage: Eukaryota > Metazoa > Chordata > Actinopteri > Aulopiformes > Paralepididae > Notolepis > Notolepis coatsorum. The sequence continues at coordinate 4,278,299 of NC_140166.1, read as the reverse complement.
TGGCTCCAGGTGCTGCTGTGTTAAAGTGCACATCTTCAAGTCCACAAATCGGTGAATGAAAGAATGATAGGATCAAATGAAAACTACTTACTAAAAATGGATTAAAAGTACTAAAAACCAACAAAAAATACCAAACACTAACAAACATTCAGCACAGTCAATGGGGATGCTGACATAAAAAAAAAAAAAAAAAAGTAAAAAAAAAAAAAAATGTAATTTCTTTTTTTTTTTTTTTTTTTTTAAGGTCCGGGGCTAGGAGAAAAACATCCGGGGCTAAAGCCCCGGAAGCCCAGGGCTAACGACGCCACTGCGTGAGACCCCTCTACCTATGTTCTGATCTATTCCGTTAACATCCCCCAGATATGAACGAGAATTCATCGAGACAACCTAGTAAACTGGCGCTCGGAAGAGACAATCCATCCCAGTTGCCCTATAAAAACGCTGTTTTAACAAGCAACCAAGGCGCACTTAGCCCCTGTGTGATTTTTTAACAGAAACACACCGAGCCAGCACTATGTATGCGTCGAGACCCAAACACATCAATGGATAGTCTAGCAAGACACCAAGCATTGTTCCTCCAAGTCGCCTGGGAGAACAACACGGAGCCGTCGTGCTTCATGTACCTTCCTCTTTTTATTCAAAAAAGAAAGAACACAGACTGACATGAATCCCTCGTGACGCAGCTGAGGGAATTTTTTTTTTACATTTTTACATCCCACCACCTTCCCATAGGGAGGAGACGGAAATCCCCAGAGAGACTTCCCACGCGAGCTGTATAGATTGAAAAGAATATATTGCAACATTGAGCTATGTAATATTTGGGTTAGGGCTCTCCAAGGAGGAGGCACTGAACCAATACACACTCAATAATCGAATTGAATCGAATACACACACAATAGAGCAGAACTCCTTTTCGAAGTTCTACCCACCTTGACAATCTGAGGAGGAGGCTCTGAACTCTGAGGAGGCTCCCTCACAGGGAAGGAGAGTCCTAACTCACAGAAGGCCCGAGGAGGAGCTTCGTGAGGAGGAGCTCTGACAACTCCCTGAAACAGATCCATCACATGGACCTGAACAACTCACGGAAGTCATACCAACAGAGATGCGCACAGTGACGTACTCTATGGCGGGGGAATTTCTGCGGTGCACACGCCCAATCTTCCAGGGCGTGGGACCAGGAAACTCCCTCCACCCCCCCCCCTCTTACCCTGTAACGTGCCGAACAGCAACGTGACAGGAACCTTGAAGGACAGGAGGTTTTAACCCCTGACCAATCAAAAAAGGGGGGGAAAGGATTACCAGTTCACCCCTTTATGACCCCACACCCATGATACGATGTATTGACAAAAAAGAGCATGACACAGTCATAGTCAGCTACATGAAGTGTCTAACAGCTTCACACAGCTCATGTGCTAACCTGCTATCTGATTTTTACTAAGGAAAAAACACAGAATAGAGAGGGCCCCCTTAAGAGCCCCGGTACCAGACTTACACATGTGCTTCTGTGGCCAACCTAACCCAGTTGTAGATCACAAGACACACACAACCCTTTATCACAACAAAAAATGGCAAATACACTATTGCTACAGAGGAACGCCGTTTTTCATGACGAGAGAATACAGAATCCTCGATTATGTATTGGCCACAGGCCTTGCTAAGCACACACGATAAGCAACCAAACAAACTTTTCTTTAGGAAAATATAGTTTCTCAAGCGGTTAGCACAACCCCAGCAATTAAGCTAAGGGTTACATCGTATCCCCACAAACACAGTGACACAATATATTGTAAACAACATGTCTGAGAGGAGGGTGGGGAAGCCCCAGGGAACCGGGGGGATCACCCCTCCTACCTTACCCTTGATACGGCCAAGTTGAACAGGTAACCCTGTTAATATGTGAACACACTGTTCATTGTCATTACAGGCTGAGAAAATAATTCACTCTTCACTCATATGTCACTAAGCATAGCTTTATAGGTTAATTAACCCCCTTAGTTGTGAGTTCACGGTACATGAACACACATGTTCTCAACACAACTAACCAGATAATTTTTACACATGTAAAACAACAACCCGATTTCTATGGAGAGAAGCTATACCAGTGACAAGACAATTCACACACAGCACATGTCGTATCTCCAAATGTTGTGAAGTAACATATGTTTTGCCTGGAAAAAAACATCGTTATTAACAAAACATTCGGGAGGGGAAGGAAGGAAGAGTGGGGTAATGTCCAATGGACATCTTACCTGCACCAAGGAACGCAGGGCGAAAGGCCGCAACACAGGTCTCCACGTTGACGAAAGGCCTCTCGCTGGCGGGACAAAAAGAAGCTATGGCCGGAGCCTTGTCATGGTGCAGGCCCGACTACATCTTCTGTCAAAGATGATGTCGTAGTCAGAGTGCCAGGGCCTGCTATTCTCACGGCTAATGTCAATGGTCGTAGCACAAGCTAACAGCTAACTCTAGGCTAACTGATAGCATCAAGTTAACGTTCCCAGCCGAGCGAAAACAAGCAGCTAACGTCATAGCTAAACAGCTAACTGGCTAACAGTTAGCTCAACCCGGCTATCGCTAACCACTAGCTAATGCAGAAGCAAGCTATGCGGCTACCACTGAAAAACTGTACAACGTGAGAAAAGCAATACAGGCCAACACTTCAGACAGCCGCTGTGTTTTCCTCTTCTCATCCGAAGAGGGAAGGGAAAAAGAAGGCAATACACGTCCCACTACAGAGTGGTGTTTACCATAGCGGTGCCGGCAACAAGTCCCTCGCGGACTATAGCCGACTTGAGCATGGAGATATTCTCATAATGAAACACCAAGCTCACCTCCCTCGCACCAGGTGCTGACACCAGGCCACACACCGTTAGCTACTACAACAGCTAGCCGGCCCGTTTGGCTCCCGAGAGAGAGAGAGAGAGAGAGAGAGATATATCCACGGCGGGAATAGAATAGAGTGCATTAAAAACTCACCAAACGTCCAAGAGGATGGAGACAACCGCGTGGAGTTGACGAAGTTCATCTGCCGAATGACCGTCCTCTTCATCTTGGCATAACAATTCTGCATGCGCTCTCTCTAGGTTAGCTAACGCTAGTTAGCCTTTAGCTAAGCTAGCTACTAGCCGACATCATCATGGCTATCCCGACTGAACCACACGTTAGCACTCAATATTATAACGTAGCTAAAGCTAACTAGCTGTCCCTGCCTTTAGCTGGGATGGCTAGCCTGACTGAACTGTCTAACATGCAATAACTTTCATCTTCAGTCCATCTGCCGAATGACCGTCCTCTTCGTTTTGGCTGGCATAACTAAGCATAACCTCCAAAGCTGCACGCGCGAAATAGTCAAACGCAGCTGACGCATGCCGGCGTACACATGATGTAACCCCTCCCCTCATTGAAACCAATAGTATATCTGCTGCAGAGCCTCAGAGCTCCAATTGTGTATCTGCAGAGCCGCAGAGCTAGGAACAAGTCAGACACATTCTACAAACGTGTCTAATGTGAAATATATAAGCATATAAGCAAAACTAGATTTTAGGTCTGTGATGAAAAAGGGCCTCGCGGGAAGGGGGGCCTCGCAAAAAATAAAAATTAAAATAATAAAAAATTATAAAATAAATAATAAATAATTTTTTTTTTTTTTTTTTTTTTTTTGCGAGGCCCCCCTTCCCGCGAGGCCCTGTGCGACCGCACTGCTCGCACACCCCCTGAGGCGGCCCTGGGTGAGTGCATTTAAAATATATATATTTTACAGTGATTATGAATTCATTGGCCCGCTGTGGCCTTGCGTGTGTAATACACCAACACGGTTCCCGCGGGCACCAGGTAGCCCCCAAGGACCACATGAGTCGGGCAAGCCTTGCTTGCGTTTCTAATCAAATATTAATATCGCCGCGGGGAGGGGCGGGGGCATAATCCCACGGGACAATGGGATTGACCGATATGTTTACCAATATTCCAATGTACAGTTTTGCTGTACCATTGACTCAGAATGGTCTGTTTTATTGAAATCGTCACAGCAGTATAGTTTGTTTATACTTCAGAAGTATGATATTTAAACATGGTCCCCAAAATGAATGGAAGCGAATGAGGAGCCTGACACCTGGGAGGAATGGGGGTGTTGCAGCGTTGGGGATGTTTAAAAAATATATATTAATATATAATATAATATAATAATTTTGTGCTTCACCAAGAAATTTGGTCAGCAGCCGCCACTGGTGACTGTTCTACGTGCACCACGAGGCCATGGATCAGCTTCTTACTGTCTTCTGTCCGTGGTCTATCAACGTGGTTTAGACGTGGAGTTCATTGCTGGGTTAAGTACTTCTATTCTATTCACATAATATGCTTACTACTTAATCTATTCTATTCACATATATGCTTACCACTTGTATCTATTGCCAGGGCCTCCTCAGGGTGTGTGCGAGCAGTGCGGTCGCACAGGGCCTCGCGGGAAGGGGGGCCTCACAAAAAAAAATATAATATATATATTTTTTTTTTTTTTTTTTTTTTTTTTATAATTTAAAAAAATTAATTGCGAGGCCCCCCTTCCCGCGAGACCCTTTTTCATCACATGCGTTAGCTAGCTACGTTATCGAGTGCTGTTCCGGGGGGAAAATATCATGGATGGGACTGGTACTTTTCATCTCCACGGTAGGAAAATGCGTCGACCTCGTCTTCTTCCAACTTTGCCATTGAATCTGCGTTAGGGTGAGTTTTTCAAGCAATCTATTCTGTTCCCGCTGTGGTCTCTGTCTCTCTGTCTCTCTGTCTCTCTCATGCTACACCCACCCGCCGTGGTGTGTGTCTCTCTGTCTCTCTCATGCTACACCCACCCGCCGTGGTGTGTGTCTCTCTCGTGCTGCACCCGCCTCTCTCTCTCTCCTCTCTCTCTCTCTCTCTCTCTCTCTCTCTCTCTCTCTCTCTATTCAATTCAAAAAGCTTTATTGGCATGAAATTTCACAAATGTTGCCAAAGCACAATTATGACATAAACAGCAAACAACATAACAATATAAGATCAAAAGAAATAAAGGAGATGGTGCGGTGAGTAAAACATGGTACATGTATATGTGTCCTACTGGTTGTCCCTTTTCTTGTGACATGAATTGACATATTTTGCAGCTAAACCTGCACATTCTTTCTGTTCCCCCAGGAGGAATGGCAATTTCTGCACTTCTGTCATACTTTGGAATTCTGGGGAAATTATTTCAATTTTTGGAAAGAATTCCTCCCTAATATTTCTGTAATTTTCACATTGTGTTAGGAAGTGTAGTTCTGTCTCTACGGCTCCCTCATCACAAATACAGCACAACCTCTCCTCTCTGGGCAGCCAGGTCTGTCTGTGTCTGCCCTTCTCTATCGCCAAACCATGGTCACTCAGTCTGTACCTTGTCAGATTCTTTCTTAGATTATTATCAGTTACTGTGCTGAGGTAGTCTGCCACAGTATACTGTCTGTTTAGGGCCAAATATGTTTCTAATTTGTGTTGTGATTGTGTGAGTTGATTCCAATACGTAATGTATTTTTCTTTTTCTTTGGTTATAATTAGGTTAGGTCTAATCTTCTGAGGCTGGCTAGGGTTTGTGATGTCAGAGTATGAGATGTCAGCCAGTTTCATTATGAGTTGACAAAAGGGGCTCTTTGTAGGTCTCTCTCTCTCTCTCTCTCTCTCTCTCTCTCTCTCTCTCTCTCTCTCTCTCTCTCTCTCTCTCTCTCTCTCTCTCTCTCTCTCTCTCTCTCTATGTTGACTGTATCATGCCCAGCCTCTGGCAGCGCTATTATTTAAGAATATGTTGACTGTATGCCCAGCCTCGGGCAGCGCTATTATTTAAGAATATGTTGACTGTATAAAAAATAATAATAATAAAAATTATATATATATATATATATATATATATTTTTTTTTTACCTTTAGGGGGGGGCCTCACGTTTAAATCTCGCACAGGGCCTCGCATTTCTCCCAGGCGGCCCTGTCTATTGCTATGTCCGCCCATCACAATCACACAATCACACAAACTGTTTAACGCCTGTCCCGTCTCCCTGTCTCCCTGTGAGGGGCTGTCTCGGAGTGATGATCGGAGTCTTGGACGTCCCGTGATGATGACCGGGAGGATGCGACCCTCTCTGCGCCGCCCCTTTGCCTCATATAGATCCGCTATCAGCTCTATCTTTAATCTTTCAAAATGTTCAGTTGCTATCGCATGCAATTATCTGTGTTTCACCACACATATGAGTGCATGCTTACCAACTGTTCGCCTGTTTTACTGCAACACTACTATCACCGACATCCCCCCTTGAACGGCCCTTCTAAGGTTTTTCTCCTCCACATTGCCTGTGGTGCATTTTTTCCTATTGCTAGGTTTTAGTGAGTTTTTCCTTACCTTCGCGTGGGGTATGTCTGGGAGTGTTGCATTTATTTTGCATTTATTTTAAAAGAAAATTTACTTTATGGTGTTTTTGTTTTGTTCTTGACTTATTGTGATGTTTCTTCTTGACTTGTTGAGGCATGGCCTCAAACTGAGCATAGAAGGTGTTGAGCTCATTCGGGAGCGAGGTGGAGGGCTGCACAGTGTCCTTGTTTTCCCCTTTGTAGTCTGTGATGCAGCGTAATCCATTCCACATGTGTCTGGGGTTAAAGCTGCAGTAGTTGGAACCCTACTTTGTCCCTGTAGTCCCTCTTGGCTCAGAGGCCTCTGATGAACTTCTGTAGGTCATATCTGGTTGTTTTGTAAGTGTTTTGGGTCAGTTGGAGGCGGTGGTCCACATTCTGAGTTCATCGTGGACCTGACTCAGGGTCCCTCCAGATGTATTTTTGAGGAGAAAATGGCTAGGCTGTATATCTACACCGTTACCCTCATGGAGAATGCAGTTATCTCTGAATATGCGGATTGGGAACAAGCACCCATTGATATTTACCAGGTATTTGGCAGCTTGTATTCTTTCAAGACATGTCAATACCTGCTTGGCTTTCTGTGTATGTTGAAGCTAGGTGTCCATAGATTAGGCCGTTGATAGGATCTTCCACATGAGAGGATAGTTATTGTTTAATCAGTTGGCATATTTTCAACCAAATAATCCAAAAATAACAGACTGCATCGGCAGACCTATTCCACACTTAAGGCCCGAATATACTTCCCACGTCCGCAGATGCGCGTTGGTATGTGTGACGTAATTTTGCGGAATTTTCGTCAGCGCTCTTGTCTGCACAGACGTCGCATCCGTGCCAGATTTTGTAACCGCGCGGATACCTCCGTGGATATGCGCGCCACTGCGCATGTGTCCAGCTGTCATAACAAAAGCACTCAACGCTGCTACACACACACACACCGCTGCCCAACAGCTCCGCCTCTTCCTGCTACATACACACACACACACACACACACACACACACACACACGCACACACTGCTGCCACTTGGCTCCTCCTCTCCTCTCTTGAAGACAGTTTGCAGGTCTTGTTACTGTTATCTTGTTAAATATGGCAAGAGCAGAGTGTAATGTATTTGGATATTACGGGAATAATCCATATTACTATACAGCCACCTAGTGGACTGACGGCTACATGGTAAATGGTGCCATTCTGACCATCTGTGCAGGCCTACATGGTAAATGGTGCCATTCTGACCATCTGTGCAGGCCTACATGGTAAATGGTGCCATTCTGACCATCTGTGCAGGCCTACATGGTAAATGGTGCCATTCTGACCATCTGTGCAGGCCTACATGGTAAATGGTGCCATTCTGACCATCTGTGCAGGCCTACATGGTAAATGGTGCCATTCTGACCATCTGTGCAGGCCTACATGGTAGACGGTGCTGCTCAGACTGTCGCTGTAGGCGGGTGGTAGATGGTGCCGCTCAGACTGCCTCCAGGCCCCAGGCAGGGTGTGACTGGAGACACAACCCTGCCTTCAGTGGAGAAGTGGTTTTACTTCATGCATGTCAGGTCAGAGAAGGAAAGGTCATACTTTTGGATTCCTGAGAGACGCCCGTTCCTTAAGGTCACAAGCCTCGCTCTCCAGATGCCGGGGAGTTGTGATCAAACAGTTCTCAATTAGAAGCATGTAATTTGGGAACATTACGATATTAAAGATGGCAGTTCGGTTTTTCCCAAGCAAAACTAACTTCATGAGTGGCTGACCATAATTTGGGGGTTCGGGCGCATTTATGCAGGAGGGGGTGGTGCTGTGTTTGGGCGGTGGGGTGTGGGGGGGGGGGGGAGGGGGGGGAGGGGGCCAAATAAGTATTCTATTGAAGAATATGGTAAACAGTACTGAAGAATATTGTATGTACAGTATTATTGTACATGGCTATCATACAATGTTATATGGGTAGACTATAGGTTGAGGTCAGGGCCGCCTCAGGGGGTGTGCGAGCAGTGCGGTCGCACAGGGCCTCTCGGGAAGGGGGGCCTCGCAAAATAAAAAATAAAAGATATTTTTTATTTATTTTTATTTTCATTTATTTTTTATTTATTTTTATTTTTTTTGCGAGGCCCCCCTTCCCGCGAGGCCCTTTTTCATCACAGACCTAAAATCTAGTTTTGCTTATATGCTTATATATTTCACATTAGACACGTTTGTAGAATGTGTCTGACTTGTTCCTGCCTCTGCGGCTCTGCAGACTGCACCAGTTTCTGCGGCTTTGCTGCTCTACAGATTTTAGGATAGTGTTTCCGGGCTCTTCTCGGACACACGAGGTACAGGGATGATCTAATTCAGCGCTATTCAGAGGAGCGAGTGGATGTCTTTTCAAAAGCAGCATGGATCAGAAGAAATTACACCGTGGGCCAAGAAAGTCTCCTTCCAACTTTACCATTGATACTGCATTATGGTGAGTTCATGCAACCTATTATATTCCCGCCGTGGATCTCTCTCTCTCTCTCTCTCTCTCTGGAGCCAAACTGGTCGACAAGCTGTTGTAGTATGGAGTTAGTAGCTAACGGTGTGTGGCCTGGTGTCAGCGCCTGTATTGCTTTTCTCATGTTGTAGTTTCAGTGGTAACAGCATAGCTTGCTTCTGCGTTAGCTAATGGTTAGCGATAGCCGTGTTAGCCAGTTAGCTGTTTAGCTACGACGTTAGCTGCCGGCTGCGCACGTAACGTTAGTTTGATGCTATCAGTTAGCCTAGGCTAGAGTTAGCTGTTAGCTTGTGCTACGACCATTGACATTAGCCGTGAGAATAGCAGGGGGTTCTGGCTTATTTTTGTCCCGCCAGCGAGAGGCCTTTCGTCAACGTGGAGACCTGTGTTGCGGCCTTTCGCCCTGCGTTCCTTGGTGCAGGTAAGATTAATGAAAATGTCATGACATTACCCCACTCTTCCTTCCTTCCCCTCCCGAATGTTTTGTTAATAACGATGTTTTTTTCCAGGCAAAACATATGCTACTTCACAACATTTGGAGATACGACATGTGCTGTGTGTGAATGTCTTGGTCGTTTGTGTAGCTTGGGTAGCGTTGGGCCGTTGGCCAAAGCTGTGTGTGGCCTGGTGTCACAGTACCTGGCTAGCCTATTTAGCTGATGTCGGCCATTGGCTCCTTGCTGCTTTGGTTTCTCTGGTATAGACCCTCTTCTCTTTGGATTTAAGTGTTGATCTTTGTCCTTTTGGATCTCTCATACATGCTCTCTCACTAACACACACACACATGACAAACACACATGCTCTCTCTCTCTCTCTCTCTCTTTCTAACACACACAGTCTGCCTATGGCGGCCTTTCTCGATGGCTAGGCTGTGCTCGCTGAGTCTGTACATAGTCAAGGATCTTCAGTCACAGTGCTCAGGTATTCTGCCACTGTGTACTCTCTGTTTAGGGCCAAATAGCATTTCAATTTCTTTCCAATGTGTGTCTCTCTCTCTCTCTCTTTGGATTTAAGTGTTGATCTTTGTCCTTTTGGATCTCTCATACATGCTCTCTCTCTAACACACACACACATGACAAACACACATGCTCTCTCTCTCTCTCTCTCTCTCTTTCTAACACACACAGTCTGCCTATGGCGGCCTTTCTCGATGGCTAGGCTGTGCTCGCTGAGTCTGTACATAGTCAAGGATCTTCAGTCACAGTGCTCAGGTATTCTGCCACTGTGTACTCTCTGTTTAGGGCCAAATAGCATTTCAATTTCTTTCCAATGTGTCTCTCTCTCTCTCTCTCTCTCTTTGGATTTAAGTGTTGATCTTTGTCCTTTTGGATCTCTCATACATGCTCTCTCTCTAACACACACACACGACAAACACACATGCTCTCTCTCTCTCTCTTTCTAACACACACAGTCTGCCTATGGCGGCCTTTCTCGATGGCTAGGCTGTGCTCGCTGAGTCTGTACCTAGTCAAGGATCTTCAGTCACAGTGCTCAGGTATTCTGCCACTGTGTACTCTCTGTTTAGGGCCAAATAGCATTTCAATTTCTTTCCAATGTGTCTCTCTCTCTCTCTCTCTCTCTGTACACTGTATATTGACTGTAGAACGGGAGCTCTCTCACTCTCTCTCTTGCTATATGTTGACTGTATCATGCCCCGCCTCAGGCAGCGCTATTATTTAAGAATATGTTGACTGTATGTAAAAAAAAAAAAAAAAAAAAAAAAATATATATATATATATATATATATATAATATATATATATAATTTTTTTTTTTTTTTTTTTTTACCTTTTTTGGGGGGGGGGGGGCTCGCGTTTAAATCTCGCACAGGGCCTCGCATTTCTCCCAGGCGGCCCTGCATGCAGCCAATGGGACACTGGCTCTGTTCATGGTCACGAATGGATTCCAGCTTCATTTATTTACTACAGATGACAAACGTGTTGTTTCTGTTTTTCTTTTTGACATACTTGCGCCACAGGGAACAACTCATCACTACAGCCCAGCATCATATTACTGTAGCCAGTCTCTTGAAACACCACTATCTCCAAACTTCCACTCCTCTCGAAACTTTATTTTGTTATGTGCTCTCGCTGCCACGTGGGTTTTATTTTTAGTGGTCGGCTTACTCCTTCCATAGTTCCACATATTTGTAACCCATTTAACGTTATTAAGCTAATGTTAGCTAATCGTTGGACATAACATTAGCTCCCTAGGCTACAGTGCAAGCTCGCGCCACGGGCAGCCAGTCAGGACAGAAGAGTAGCGGATGTGACGTCGGTTAACAAGCCACAAATTAGGCCTGTCGTAAGACCAAAACACACTGCAGAGCGGGTCTTCTCCAAAGCGGGGGACACATGGAGTGTGGAGCGGGCTCGGCTCTTACCAGAGAGAGTGAACATGTTAATCTTTCTGAAAAATAACTGCTAGAATAGTGAATACTCAATCAGCAGAAGAGTAGTTCATTGCTATCTGTGAGCATCTGGGCCCTGTTCCTCGTACCTGGCTAACTGAGTTAGCCGGATAATTTTCAGCATAGCTTGACTTAAGCCAGACCTTTCCGTTCCCCGACGTGCGATTGTCTAAATCACTATGGCAACATATCAGAAAGTTTGAACCTGCTCCAGAGCAGGGTTTAGTTCAGTTAGCTCGATAACCTGCATGGCCACACCCTCGCAAAGAAATCCCAGCTCGCTTCCTGAAATAATTCTCACAGTCTAGATCCCATTATACCATTCTGAATTATGTTTTTGTGCTTCATTCTTCTAGAGGGGGCTTTTGAAATGTAAAATAATATACCTAAAATTCTCATAATAAATCATATTCAGCCTATAGATTTACTTTGTCCTAAATAATGCATGTCATATTTATACGGATACGGCGCTCGGAGTCGCGATACACACTGTGGTTATTTTAATAACGCGGAGCATTGCAAATGTGAATCCCGCGGGGATATTTTTAATGAATGAAACCTATCGGGCGTTTGGCTCTGATTAGTTTCATATTCTTCGCTGTTGATGTATTTGCTTAACGGAGCACCGGATTGTGTTTCATTCAAGCATAAATTGAAGCGTCTTCATGCGTGGACTGTGGATATGAATTACGAGGAATTTGAATCTGTGGATTGTTGAATTGTATCACTGTCACTCACACGTTATTGTGATATTGTAACTGGGATTAAAATGTTTGAGGAGATGCTCTGTTTGACGGATTTGAGAAATTGAATGAGCCTTTGACGTTTTGACGAATGAATTTGAGAAAATGCAATTATCTGTTCAAGCACTGTTATCTGATGATGCACATGAGGTGTCACTGGTATAAACCAAAGGTTAATCAATTCAATGCATGTATGGATGATGTCTGAAACAGATTAAAACCTAATTAATAGTGAAACTGTATAGCCTCCCTCCAAGCGTCTCTGACACCGTTATTTCGGGGGTCACGCCTTGAAAACTGTGTTTATATATAAAGCACATGATACCTGAGCCGAGCGCATACAGTACAGATATCCTCATAAGTATCTATTAATTCGTATCAATTAGATACTCTTTGGGCTTGTTTGTATGTACTTATTCTGAAAGTTGAACTAATTATTTTCGCTAGCAAGATCTCATTCGATTATTCATTCCATTAAGCCTACTGCCAGCAGGCACATTTAAAGAAATATAATCTGATTGATTGGGGTAATGAGGGACTTAACATTAGCTCCGGCTAGACATATACTAAAATTGGAACGAAAATGCATCATCATAGAGAGGCTCAGTTGTAATATTTTGTTGTGTGTGTGTGTGTGTGTATGTGTGTGTATGTGTGTGTGTGTGTGTGTGTGTGTGTGTGTGTGTGTGTGTGTGTGTGTGTGTGTGCGTGTGTGTGTTTGCGTGAGTGCATGCGTGTGTGTGTGTTTGCGTGAGTGTATGCGTGCGTGTGTGTGTGTTTGTGTGAGTGCAGTGCATGCGTGTGTGTGTGGACAAGGGAGAGAGATGTTTGCTCAGCTCAGTGAAGCGTTGTGACCTTTCATGGTGGTTTTGCCGGTGAAGCATATGGAGTGGATGTGTGGAGGCAAAGCAGAGGAGAACCAGAGGAACTCCCTCTTCAGAGATCACCGACTCTGTTAGAAACATCAAGGCAGGCAAAGAGTTAACAGCAGGAGCTGTCTTTCCCTGAAGACCAGCGCCCGCTCACTCCTCTCTGTTTATCCTTTCTTAGTATATTGACTTCTGCAATAACCCCTTATCAAAATATTTTTCTCTCCCACACGCTGCCGCAGAGAGAGAGAGAGAGAGAGAGAGAGAGAGAGAGAGAGAGAGAGAGAGAGAGAGAGAGAGAGAGAGAGAGAGAGAGAGAGAGTGAACGAGCTCTTCCTGGATCGGCTCTGCCACCTGGTGGTCAAAGGTGGAAGCAGTATCCAGAGAGAGAGAGAGAGAATGTCAATCACACATGTACTATCTACTGTTTTGCTTTGTTTTGTTTGTTTTAACACTGGCTTTGTCAATGTAAACATATGTTTCCCATGTCAATAAAGCCCCATTGAATTTAAATAGAATTTAATTGAGAGAGAGAGAGAGAGAGAGAGAGAGAGAGAGAGAGAGAGAGAGAGAGAGAGAGAGAGGAGAGAGAGAGAGAGAGAGAGAGAGCTGCAGCGCCGGCAGCGCACCGGCATCCCCCTAGCAAACACAGAAGTCAAATGCCTACTGTTTGCAGATGATCTGGTGCTGCTGTCTCCAACAAAAGAAGGGCTACAGCAGCACCTCGGTCTTCTACACAAATTCTCTCAGACCGCAGGCTGCGCACTGACAGTAAATCTAACCAAAAACAAAGGTTATGATATTCCAAAAAAGACCCAGCCTACAACAACACAAACACAAATTCCTCCTAGACACAATTGCCCTAGAACACACAAAAAACTAAACCTATCTCGGCCTAAACATCAGTGCCACAGGGAACTTCAACCAAGCTGTGGACGACCTGAGAGACAAAGCAAGAAGGGATTTGTATGCTATTAAAAGGAACATCAAGCTAGACATTCCAATTCAAATCTGGCTAAAAATATTAGATATAAATAAATATAAATAATAGAACCCATTTTCCTGTATGGTTGCGAGGTCTGGGGCCCATCTTGCAAACCAAGACTTCACAAAATGGGACAAACACCAAATTGAGACTCTGCATGCAGAATTGTGCAAATCCATTCTCCGCACCCAACAGAAAACACCAAATAATGCATGCAGAGCAGAACTAGGAAGATACCCACTAATTATCAAAATCCAAAAAAGAGCATTTAAATTATATAATCACCTAAAAAGAAGTGACCCAGACACACTCCATAACAAAGCCGTCACCGACAGAGAGACCCTAGAGAGATGCCCGCTCAGCCAGTTGGTCCTGGGACTCTGCTCACAAACACAAGCAGAGCCACCAGACAGAAACCACACTGGACTAAACCAAATTATAAGAAAACTAAGAGAATCAGACAGATTGGAAAGAATCAACCCAAAACCAGAGCAAATTGGAATGCTATTTGGCCCTAAACAGAGAGTACACAGTGGCAGAATATCTGAGCACTGTGACTGATCCAAAACTATAGGAGATCCTTGACTAGGTACAGACTCAGCGAGCACAGCCTATAGCCATCGATAAAGGCCACCATAGGCAGACCTGGCTCCCAAGAGAAGACAGACTGTGCACCCACTGCACACAAGAAGAGGTGGAAACCGAGCTACACTTCTTAACAACCTGCCCACTATAGCAAGACATCAGAGACATATACTTCCCATAAATTGCAAACACCCAAAGAGACTTTGAAAACATGGCAAATAACGCAAAACTCCCATACCTACTAGGGCTGTCACATTATTTTCGAATTTTTTATTTAATTTCGAATTTCCATAAAAACACGAGATTCGAACTTGTAGGGAAAATTTTCAATTTGAAAAAAAATATATATATTATAATAATAATAATAATAATAATAATAATAATAATAATAATAATAATAATAATAATAATAATAATAATAATAATAATAATAATAATAATAATAATAATAATAATAATAATAATAATAATAATAATAATAATAATAATAATAATAATAATGATAATAATAATAATAATAATAATAATAATAATAATATATTTTTTTTAAACAGTCAGGTCATATAGGTGAGACTGTGCTGGAAAGAATGATACCAAACATACCATGGTAAAAAAAGTTGCCAAAACTTTGAAAACAGCTTAAAGTGGAGATGAAGCAGTGAACAATGTGATCCTAGTTTGTTTGTTGTGTACCTTGTGTAAGACACTGGACAGGGTCCTATAATAAAATGTGAAATCCTGCTTATTTGTCTGAAAAATCAAATATAATTTCTCTGTTTTCGCCATGGGCGGCGCCATTTTGTTGCTGACGTCACGGTGTTGGTTTGGTGTATACACTGTGGGTTAGCTGCATAGTAAACATGGACTGTCGGGTCAGTCAAATGTTGCCTACCAAACAACGGGACCGCGGTGGTTCTTTTTGTATTGCTCCTGGCTGTTCAAACTAATTTACTGTGTGAAAGTTGGTTAATTTCCACAAACTACCAGTGAAAAAAACAGTGTTGTTGGCACGTTGGCTCAGGCTGGCTGCACTCAGGCGGCGCGATCAGCCTGTTGGACAGGGAAGGAAGATCCCCAGAGAACACTTCATTGCCTCGGATTATGTTGTTGTTGTTGTTGTTGTTGTTGTTGTTGTTGTTGTTGTTGTTGTTGTTGTTGTTGTTGTTGTTGTTGTTGTTGTCCAGAAGACACTATCAGCTGAAGCCTGATGCGGTTCCCCTCGGTCTTTGACAGACAGACGCAGGCAGTTCAGCGTCGGGACCATTTAGCCTGTTGGCTACATAGCTCCAGTTCAACCAGCGTCGGGACCATTTAGCCTGTTGGCTACATAGCTCCAGTTCAACCAGCGTCGGGACCATTTAGCCTAGCTAGTTAGCACCAGCCGGGAGCGATGGCTAGCTAGTAGCACCAGCCGGGAGCGATGGCTAGCTAGTTAGCACCAGCCGGGAGCGATGCACCAGCTGGGAGCGATGGCTAGCTAGTTAGCACCAGCCGGGAGCGATGCACCAGCCGGGAGTGATGGCTAGCTAGAACTGGAGCTATGTAGCCAACAGGCTAAATGGTCACGACGCTGGTTGAACTGGAGCCATGTAGCCAACAGGCTAAATGGTCCCGACGCTGAACTGCCTGCGTCTGTCTGTCAAAGACCGAGGGGAACCGCATCAGGCTTCAGCTGATTAGTGGTCTTCTGGACAACAACAACAACAACATAATCCGAGGCAATGAAGTGTTCTCTGGGGATCTTCATTCCCTGTCCAACAGGCTGATCGCGCCGCCTGAGTGCAGCCAGCCTGAGCCAACGTGCCAACAACACTGTTTTTTTCACTGGTAGTTTGTGGAAATTAACCAACTTTCACACTGTAAATTAGTTTGAACAGCCAGGAGCAATACAAAAAGAACCACCGCGGTCCCGTTGTTTGGTAGGCAACATTTGACTGACCCGACAGTCCATGTTTACTATGCAGCTGAGCTAACCCACAGTGTATACACCAAACCAACACCGTGACGTCAGCAACAAAATGGAGGCGCACATGTTCATAAATGCTACATAAATGGACATTACAAATCGCTTTTTCTTAGAAACGCCTTATTTTTATAACGTGATTTTTTCTGTGGTTTATCTAAATACTAATTTGATGCTATGACTATGTGTTTATCGCTATGCTTCATCTCCCCTTTAAACTCTTTTCTTTTTCTTCTTTTTTTTACACTGCAATTCGAATTTGAATTCGAACTTGTCTACAATTCTGCAATGAATTTCGAATTCTATTTTTTGTTAAAGTGACAGCCCAACCTACTGGCTGAAATACAACAATGTGCAAACACAGCAGCAAGATTTTTGAGCTGCTGTGACAATAAAAGGACATCCAATGGAATACAACCGCCATAAAGACTGTCAATCACACAAAATTCCTTCTGTACTGTACTGATTTCTTCTGATTTCCCTGTTTGATTGTTTTGCATTGTTTTATTTGGCTTTGGCAGTGTAAATGTATGTTTCCCATGTCAATAAAGCCCCTTTGAATTGAAGTGAGAGAGAGAGAGAGAGAGAGAGAGAGAGAGAGAGAGAGAGAGAGAGAGAGAGAGAGAGAGAGAGAGAGAGAGAGAGAGAGAGAGAGAGAGAGAGATCGGCTCTGCCACCTAGTGGTCAAAGGTGGAAGCAGTATCCCAATCTTTTCTGGTAAAGTGGGGAATATATTTCAAAGACAGTCCAAGAATACTAATCAACCTGAACAACTCTCTCCCAAACCCAGATGCATGAGAGTTAAAGGGGAACTATCTTATAAATGGCCTTTTTCAGTGTTTAGCATTGTTTCCTAGCTATGTGGACTTATATTAATATGGTCTATGTCTCTAATTCTCATATTGGCGCATTCTTCCAATTCTCCTCTCACAATATTCACCCTCACTGAACTGAGTCATCTGAAAATGTGCTGATTTGTGATGCCAGAGAGACTCAGGCCATGGTTAGACTAGTGTATTTGTGGCGTTTTTTTATACGTTTTTGAATACGTTTCATGTCCCTATTACACAGAAATGCGTTTTTTGGCGTTTTTTTGTGGATACGGCTGAAACGCTAAATTGTGTTTGCGTTTTGGAGAAACGCTAAAATACGCGCCGACAACAGCGTGTAGTCTGCACGGAGCCGTTGTTGCGAAAACGCCCATGCGCAGCGCAGTAGATACCATCTGCGTGCCCTTCCGGTGACACTGTCCCAAACCAAATAGCTGCAGCTACTATGTGTTGTCAAGTTATTGTTATAAGGACCCCAGTCCAAGCTACAACAGTCTGCATTCCCTTAACAATTGTTTGTATTGAGCCGTATTGTATTGTACCCATATGCAATATGTTAAATAAAGTTTACATCCATTCATTCTGCTAGCATTACCGATTGGCACTGCCACTGGATAACATGAGCTAGTGTTAGCCATCAAACCCTGTTAGCTCAAAGCTCCTCTTTCAACTTAACAAGCATTAAACAAAATAGCCCAGTCATCTATTCACCTTTGTTTAATACACACAGCGTTGTCTCTAATGTTATCTAACCACTGATAGCTCCCGATATCATCAGTTTGGTGCTGGCTAAGTAGCGTGAGCTAACGTTAGCTTCTAGCCACAATGCTATACTGTTATAATGGCAAATTCCATTGACGTTAGCATGCAGCTAACAATGCTACCGATCTTTTTTTAGACTAAACTATCCGCTCTTGGTGGTCACTTGTGTTGATGTTAGTTTTGTTTCATCAACAAATGACAGGCAGAACACACAGTGAATGTATCCGTTTTGTTTATTGCACTTTTATTAGGCTTTGCTGAAAAAGAATTGCTGCATTGAGTAAATAGGCAAGATGGTGGCGCCCATAGGCGTCTGCCTTGTTGACATTTTCTTTGCTGGAGCTTCCAGGAAGTGTATTGGCACATTCAAGTTCTGATTGGTTGAAATTGCCTTCATGTTCGCCACCTACTGCCACCTACTGCTTTGGCAGTGTACTACATCAGTGTGCTCAGGTGACAAAAACAAAAAAAAAACGAAAGTGTGACTCGAGGCGCAGGACGTCGCGGCGAAACGCGTATGACAATCATACGAAAATGAAACGAAAGGTGTAACCGCAGCCTCAGCTGCATAATAATGTGGCCCCATGTGGCATCAGGCCACACAGTGGTTGGAGCCCAGGCTCAAAACGGCTTAAGATCTTAAGGTAGAAAAATGCTGTTTTTGAGTACTTGATTAGAAATACAAAACAATGAAAAATAAAAAATTACAGAGGTGTTCCATAAACTCACAGGAATTGTGTAAAAGTGCCCAAATAGTGAAAGAAATAGTAAAATAGTTCCCCTTTAAATCTCAAGCTTGTGATGTCATTATGCAATGGTGGGAAGTAACAAAGTATTTTTACTAAAGCACTGTACTTTGAGGTATTTGTACTTTACATAATTCTAGGGAACTTTAAAATTCTACTCCACTACATTTCAAAGAAAATATCGTATTTTTTACTCCACTACATTCATATGAACCCATCAGCTACTAGTTACTTTGAAGGAAAAGATCTTGCATAGAAAACATGGCAAAAACGTATGAAGATTATGTACTTTCAAATTTGAAGCCTGTTGACTTCAAAAGGATGTAATCAGAGCAGCATAACTGGACGACATACCACATCCACGGCCGTACAACAAGCTAAATGTGCTGGCAGGTGCAGCACGGGACGGGACAGGTGGTTTTGGACTCCAGTCAAGTCAACCTACAAGGTAACTTCTACCCAGAGAAGAAAGTTGGTGGTAGCTGAGGTCCAGCAGAGCGATGTGCAAAGCAGGGATGTGCACAGACATTTGGAAGGGCCATTGCTCTAACCTGGAAAAAGAGCACCCCCCACCCCTTATATATAAAACTATAAAATATTTCCACTCATCAGTGTTTCAAGCCTTATCAACCCGTCATCTGCCGTTCCGTGAAGTCTGCGTTGTGTTTGTTATTTGTTGGTTGATGGCAATCTTACTGGCTGTCACACACTGTATCACTCCGTTTGATGCATCCGGGCAAAATAATCAACTCGAAAACATGATGTCTTTACTTGGTGTGATGTTTATTTTCATAAACAAAAGGTCTCGTACAGAATGAAACCAATTGAAAGTCTTTAAAAGGTGAAGAAACTAGATTAATATTTCTATCTTGTGGTTGTGGTTGTTGCGGCCTAGCTCACTAGCCGAAGCCTGTCCTGTTCTATTAGCCAAATCTAGCTCTCCTCGTGGCTGCTACCTGGTCCTGCGGCTTATCCGTTAGCCGACGCCTGTTCCGTTAGCCTCTAGGAGGAGGCTGGAGATCTCTCCTGTCTCGCTTGCTATCCCACACATTTCTGACTCAAAACCGGAAGAACTCACAGCTTAACACATTGAGTGCCGCGCGTATCACTTATCTTTACCGCTAGATTGCCAGCTTGATAGTAATTTTCGCGGTCGTTTCACTATGTTTGCGAAGCTGTGTGTGTTCTGTATTATAGCTGTGGAGAAATGGTGTGGCTCATTTTGACAGACATTACTTGTAGTGCAACATGGGACATTTTTTTTGTTTCTACACTCTGTAGTTTGTAGTTTATTACGCGCTAAACATCGCACATTTCCAAGATAATCCAGTCTTTTTCCGTAGATCGCGAGATAAAACGCGTTATATGCAATAAGCCCAAACCGTTCTGGTTGATCCCCTGAAACCCCAAATACTCCCAAATCAAAGGTATATAACATGTATATATGTACCTTCACAAAATCATCAAGGGGGGGGGGGGGTCGTTTGAACTCAAAACTGTGATTGTGTTTGCCGAGCATGTTTTTCGTCCGGTGAAACACACACATGTGATCGTTAGAAAAACACGTTTCAGATTTGGTCAAATAGACATTGAATATACTTTATCTTAGCCAGAAGGTATTCCAAGAAGAATAATTCCAAGTGATCGCATCGCCATCGCGATTACCAGTGTATATGTCTATACACGTTTCGATGGTAAAATACGCTTAGGCAACGGAATTTCAGGGCAATCAATGTGAATCTATGTTCAAGCAGGAGGATGGGCCCCTACCAAGAAAAAAAAAAAAGAGGAGGCCACGTATCAACACCAAGCCATTCCAGTTCAGACACAGACAATACTGCCACCTGGTGATAGTCGATCGGCATTGCAGTTCTAGTGTATGGGGATGTGCCAACGTGATGCAGATCTCTCCGGGCAAGTCTGTAGAGCGGGGACGTTCGTTTTTGGCACTCAACGCTTGTCGAGCAAACACGTAATTTTCCGTTTTTGGCACAGAATGTGTTAATGTCTTAAAGTCTCTCTATCTCTCGCATTGTCTAACTATCTTCGTTGTGTGGCTATCTCGTTACTATAGCAACGGCTTTCCCCCTACCTGCTTATCTGCATTGTCATGCATCTTTGTGTCACTAATAGCAACCTCACAGCTATAAAGTCTGTTTCCCTTGTCGTAATCGTGTTTGAAGAATACTGGTTTCTGCGTTGTCTATGATATCCCAAAAAAGGTGTGGTGCTTGTAGAATGACTTGGAGACCACAAGTTCGCTCGAGTGTTAAAAAAGAAAGTAGTGTTTATTGGCTACCCACACAACGTGACCAATTCACTCCTACATGGTTGTACACTAAAAAAATTGGTGGTCCCATAAACGCACACTATATTACGTATGCCGGGAGCCACTGTTATCCAAAAATTACACGTTTACAAGATATTGTACAAAAAGCTAATCCTAAGGCGAGCCGAGAGCTTTGCCTTCTATTAGTCTATGACGAATCGATATATTTTTTTTAATCCTCTTTTTCTCCGCCTGATTTTCAATTTTTTCTCCCCATCCCAATTTAGTCGTTATGCCAATCCCCCCCCTCCCCTACCTGGTTGTTGTGCGCATGTTCCTCCTACTGGTCGGTACAAGGGAACCCTGAAGTCCACCACATGCTTCCTCCGACACATGTGGAGACAGCCAGTGGCTCTTTTTTCACCTGGCAGCAAGGACTCTTATTGGTGAAGTGTAACGCGTGGAGGTCACGCTGCCTTCACCATTTCCTGCCTTTCGCTGAGCAGGCGCCCAGACCTGACCTGTAGGCGTCGCTGTCCACAACGCCAGATTACCACCTAACTCAGCCAAACGAGTTAGTATGACGACCGGCCCAAGCCGCAGGGCAATGCTGACTCCGGGAGTCGAGACCGCAGCCTCTTGCATTGGTGACGAGTGCAATCTCCGCTACGCCACCTGACCGCCGGACGAATCGATATTTGAATGTCCTTCACCGAGGAGATCTTCTGTTGGAGGATGGTCTTCTTCAGCTTTTCTCATTTCATCTCTCTTCATCTCTTCTGAGTCTGTGTGACTCTGCCTTATATGAATGAATTTAGAGGTCAGCCTGGTGACATCACACACTGGTAATGTCATCAAGCCCGCCAATCGTAGACTGCTTTGGTCAGATTTGAACCTACGGCGAGTTCTAACCCCGCCCCTTGACTCAACAGTCAGACTTTAATCCCAAATTAGTTTTATGTCCAAATTAGATTGAATCATTATTTTGTTTACTACAGTATACATATTTTATTCGATGTCTTCTCCTGGCGCACGTTCCAATGTTACTTACAACAATTTCCAACATTGTACAACACAATTGTCAAATATATTCATTCAAACATCCTTTTAATCACTATTTTAAATTAGGTTTTACCTGAAAGCATGTCATTCTAAATAGTTAAGTTACTCTGTCAAATTGAATATTTGCAGTAGTCTTCAACCATTGTTTCTTACGTGGGCCTAGGAATTAGGCTCTGAACCATCTTAAGTTTGATATCCATGTATTCCTCTAATTGAACACATCCTTTTAATGGTAGTGAAAATTTAGTTGCACTGCTTTCTAATATAGCAAAGCATTTTCCAAAGCAAAATTGTTATCCTTTAATATATTTTGGTAACTCCTCCTTTGGCCTGTCCCAGCATGTCTCTGTGTCTCAGGCCCAGTCCACACGATCACAGGTATTAATGACACCAGGGTTTTTTTAAATTATGCAAAAAAAATTAACTCTGTCCACACGACTGGTTTAAACTCTGCACAGAGTGACGTCATATACATGTAGTACAATGCCAAAGCAGTAGGTGGCGATGTTGTTCAGACATGAAGGCCATTTCAACCAACCAGAGGGGTTTTAGGTTAATACCGGAAACTGACCTGACACAAACATCCCTCCTTGCTCACAGCCATTTAGCCAACGTAGCATTTATTTTTCAGCAAGAAAACAAAGTGCAATAAATGTGCAATAAACAAAAACGGATACATTCACTGTGTTCTGCCTCTCATTTGTTGATGAAACAAAACCAACATCAACACAATTTACCACCAAGAGCGGATAGTTTAGTGAGTCTCACAAAAAGATCTCCGGTGTTGTTAGCTACATGATAATGTGAATGGCATTCTCCATGTATAGTTAGCATCGAGGCTAGCTGAGGCTAGCATCGGCGATTTTGTTAGCTTACATGCTAACGTAATAATGTGGTAACGATAACGCTAGTAGAATGAATGGATGCAAACGTTATTTAACACATTGCAGAATGGGTACAATACAATACGGCTCAATACAAACAATTGATAAGGGGATGCAGTCTGGACTGGGTTCTCTATAACAATAACTTGACAACACATGAGTTTAGTTTAGCCGCAGCTACAGGTTTACTCTGAGCGTCAGGTCAGGAATGCGACAACAGACATCATCAGGCGATCACAACACTCTTCAACACAGACGATACGTTTCAAACAAAAGTTTGTTACAATCATTTTCATATAACGCTACTTGGGACAGCTCTGCTGTAAACACTGGGAATAACCTCGGTTTCTATGCCCACACGCAACCACTGCAACCGGGATGTGCGCAAAACTTCACCCTGGACTCTGGTTTTCAAAGACCGAGGTTGCAGTGTAGCAAAACCCCGGTTGTGTGTGGGCGAACAGTGCAACTGCGCACATACAATCACGGTACATTAAACCCAGCGCTCGTGTAGACAGCCCCTCAGGAAGACCTGAAAAGTCACACCCTGATGTGATCAGCCGGTTGTATTGTTCCTGATGAATTGAAAATGGGGGACCCTGATGTAAACAAGACGAAAGTCTTTCTCTGGTCTGCATCCCCTTAACAATTGTGTGTATTGAGCTGTACTGTATTGTACCCATTCTGCAATCTGTTAATAAAGTTTTCAATCAATCAATCAATCACTCCTGCCACCAGCTGCTCTGCCGGTGTTTATATGCAAATGCTGGTATCAGTTGACAACATTCCAAGCTTTCAGACCCACACCGAGGTCTCCACTTAGGCTGCGGTTACACTAGGTCCGGTTTTCGTTTCAGTTTTCAGTTTCAGTTTCGCTTTTCAGAACGCTACGTAATGGCAGGCAAGTTAGACATTGTTTTTGCCTCCTGAGCACAGTGATGTATATACATGTAGTACAATGCCAAAGCAGTAGGTGGCAGTAGGTGGCGATGTAGTTCAAACATGAAGGCCATTTTCAACCAATCAGAAAAGTTGAATGTGCCAATACACTTCCTGCTAAAAATCAACAATCCACCATCTTTAAATGCCTCGCGTGAGCCATTTAGCCAACGTAGCATTTATTTTTCAGCAAAGAAAGTGCAATAAAAGTGCAATAAACAAAACGGATACATTCACTGTGTGTTCTGCCTCTCATTTGTTGATGAAACAAAACCAACATCAACACAATTTACCACCTGTATATAGTTAGCATCGAGGCTATTAACGTAGTACCGTTAATGCTATTAGAAATGGATGAAAACTTTATTTAACAGATTGCAGAATGGGTACAATACAATACGGCTCAATACACACAATTGTTAAGGGTATGCAAACTGTTGTAGTTTTGGACTGGGCTCCTTATAACAATAACCTGACAACACGTTGGTAGCCGTAGCTACTTGGGACAGCTCTGCTGTAAACACTGGAAATAACCGTGCGGGTCTCTACTGCGCATGGGCATTGGGCAGAACGGCTCCGTTTCCGACTTGCGCAGATTACATGGCACCATTGTCGGCGAGTTTCGACGAGTTTCCAAAACGAAAACACCCTTTCAGCGTTTCCGCTAGGGGAACGCGTTTTCCAGCCAAAACTGCGTTTCTTTTTAACTTGGACATGCAAACGTAATCATTCAGCAACAAAAACAAAAACAAAAACCCCAGTGTAACCATGGCCTTAACACTTTCAGTGCCGGCCATTAACGTTGATTAATGTCCTTGGATGCCACCACCCACTTTAATGATAGCGTTAAAAACGCATAATCTATGTTTTAAATTATGGCTATGTGTCTAATCTGCCCGTCGCTTATCAATGACTTGTTTGCAGTCAACATTGTTGAAACGGATTGTTTTTTAATCGGTGCATATCCTTTTTATAGAATTTCTAAAAGCTATCGTTTTCTCGAAAATTTCAGGAAAATAGAAAGATTCCATCATAAACGGCATTTATTGGAATATTCTCGAATACACTAGACACGTTGTCATTTGTCGGCCTATTTATGAATCGTTTTCAAATAAATGCTAGATTATCGATAGTATATGTGTACTTATGCACGCTATAGAAGCGAGCTGAGAAATCGATTACCTCATTTCCTCAACATCATACACACACACACACATATACACATACGGGACACGCTGAGATATAGGTCTTGATTGATTTGAGTGGAGTGAGTTTTTTTTTTTTTTAGCCACTTTTTCTCCCATTTTCTCCCATCCCAATTTCATATCATCCAATTCAACCCTCCCCTGTCACGAACGCTGTTTCTTGCCTCCCACAAGCCGGCTGCAATGTGGACTAAGTCATACATAGCACAAGTCCCCTCCGGTACTTGAGGTAACAGCAGTCGCATCTTTTCACCTGCGCAGCTCGATCTCTCAGTGGCGAGGAGTAACGCGTGGGAGGCTCACGCTGCCCCCGACACTTCCTGATTCTACTGCGCAGGCGCACCAACCGACCTGTAGGAGTCGCTGTCCACAACGCCCGATCTCCACCCATCAGTTTCCCACCCCCTAATACGGCCAATGTGTATTAGTACGGACGGCCAGCTAAACTGAAAGCAATGTGGAGCGCTGGGATCGAACAGGCGATCCCAGCGTCTCCGTCATTCGTGGCGATCGAGCGCCTTGCCCACTACGCCACGTAGCCGCCCTTGAGTGGAGTGAGTTTTAACAACTGACTGAATGTGTTAGTCCAAGTGTCTTAGTCGGTTCATTTTGGTAGGTCCTGTGCGCGGTAAACAGATCCAAAATCTTCTTATTGCAATCCAAAAGCTTCGATAATCCAAATGTCCACATCTTCAAGTTGGTAGCCCAATTTAAATATCCCAAAAGGCAGAGAGGGTTAGCCTTATTCTGCTTTCTTGACGAAAATATGCGATCCCCTGATTAGATCCATTTAGAGTTGATTTGAGTATAGTCCGACAAACGGCACAAAGCACAGAGCACAGATAGCGGAGAGCAAGAGGAGGATGCGACTGCACCCTAGGAGAGGGAGGGTATAAATGTCGTGGCTGCCACTCAAAGTGTTAATATTGACCTTTCTCAAGGCTTTCCTGGTCAGATTATTACAAGACAATTTGAGTTTTATCAAGAGGTAAACACTGATTCATATTACCACAATTCCTCTCTTCGATGGATAATTGTCCATCGTACAATGCTCTGTACCGTACATACCATAAACAATAATCAAAGATTGCAATATTTCAAAAAACTAAATATATATATATTCTTTTACCAAAATGTACACTTTACTCCGATACCTTCAAGTCCAACATGTGTACATCATAAAAATGCAATGCTCTCCGTAAGTTCAGACTGGAGCCACAAACCACCAGGAGAAGAAGGGTTTGTCGTGGAAAAATATAATACGAATAGATAATGTGAGCAAATAACAATTTTCTGAGTCCAAAGTTAAATAAAAATGAGATAGCTTTATTCCTGTATGGCCATACAAGGAAAAATGCTCAGTTCACAGCCAGAGACAACATGTAACACAAAATGTCTGACCGAGAAGTGAGAACGAAGTCTGGTTGAACATACAATTAATACATGAATATGACGTAGGAGAATGGAAAATAACAAGGAAAGGACAAGATGGTGGTTAGAATGATCAATACTACGACTATGTTATGGCTGTCCTAAAAGGAAAACAGAGCAGTTCCCACAAGCTATGTTATGGCTCTGAAGAAACACATGGTGTGACCTACAGCATCTGGCCTGGATAGAATACATATTGTAACACAGCCTGTATAATGACATGATAATATCTCCCACCACAGGTTGCAATCAATATCCATTTTATTTTGCTGGATAATGATGGTATGCTGTTTTCAGGTTGATTGCCATGGTTCTGAATAAAGACAAAAACAAATTCAATATCATGCCAGATAATACAAACATAAACATGGCCTTTAAATCAGAGTATATTATTTAGGTATTTAAAGTATATTATTTTAGTAATAATTAGCCACAGATTTAGGAACTTCATAAAATAAACAAAATCTGTAAGGTTTGGTTCTTTCCCCACCACGGGCTTCTTGAAGTACTGTGAGGTTTTGTCCTTTTCTCACTTACTCGCTCTGTTCCTTTAAGCCTACTCGCTCTGTTTCCAATTGTTTTCTGTTAATCATTTCATTCCCCTATTCACACGCTTCTTCCCAGAGACGTCGTTGATTGGTTCTCCCCCGTCCACACGCTTATCAATCACATCCCTCAGCTGTCACTGCTTGTCAATTAAGCATTCCCGTATTATTTATACCCCGTTTCCCCATTCAAGTTTTGTTGGATCGTTTTGATATTGCAGTTGCATTAGCCGTTCCTGCTGCCTGCTGTTGTTTCCCTGTGCTTTGCCTCCAGGATATTCAAGAAGCTTTCCTCTTGGACATCCTTTCCCCGTGGCGACGCGCTCGCTCCGTTCTGTTCCAACGCTCTTTACGCACAACGCCTGGGTGAGTTTTTTATGACTGTCTTTGATCCAATTCCGTTTTTCGTGTGTTTATATAACACTGAAGATTTCCAGCTTTTTATCAGACAGTCACTCACCCAGCGTTTAGCCTTTTTTGGATTGTTTCATTGGGATAATATTTTGGCCTAACATCTCCCACTGTGTGTTTACACACCGAAGATATTATCACATTGGATTTGTATTTTGGGACTTCGCTCACAGTGTTTATTTTGCACCGAAGATATCTATCACTTGGGATTGTGTTTGGAACGTTACTCACAGTGTGTATTTACACCGAAGATTCTGTCACTTGGATAACTCTGTTTTCGGGTACAAGTCACCTCTCCTGTTCACCTGCTCTGTTCCACCTGCACCCTGAGTTAACTCGCTCCCTCTCTCTCTCTCGGTCCCGCAACCACCTCGGAGATTCTGCCGAGAGAGGTCTGCAGAGCGGCTCTGACGTCAGCATCTGCTTCCCCTGACTACCATCCCGGGAGAAGCTGCAGAGCAGCAACATTCATCCTTGCTTGTATTCCAGTCTTTGTTTGAACTCTTCCCAGTCTGTGCTGTTTATTTAGTCTTAATAAACAAGCCCTTGTTTTTGGCAACTCTGAATCCTACTCTCTTGTGTCGTTGCGTTTGGGGTCGGTGTCAAACCCTAACAAAATCAAAACATACATATAGATACAAATGCATCTGTTCTTAAACATAGTAAGGAAAACACTGGGACTTACATTAAACAAAGTTCAACAGACGCATGGCAGACATTGGGCAGCGTGAATACTTTCGACAACAAAAGTTTGTTTCTGCGTTCGAGTTTTGCGCTCTGATTGGCCACTGACCCCACGTGACCCTACGCTATTACGCCCCCCTTATCGCCGCCAGTTATCTGACGCTCTACAGCTCGCAGAACAGCTGTTTCCGTATTTATAATATTGGAAACGCCGACTCATCAATCAATCAATAACAACATACAACATTAACGAGACTCTCGTTTTGTCTATTCTGCTAACGCTAACGTTACCTCTCATTGTGTCTATTCTACAAGCTTTAACGTTACCTAGGCTCTCGTGTCTATCTGCTAACGTTAACGTTAGCATTAGCATTAGGCTAACGCCAAGCTGTAACGCTACCAGTCTCGCGTCTATCTGCTAACATTAGCATTAGGTAATAACCGGTTTAAAATGGATGGTGATTACCTCACGTTGTGTCTATTCTACTAGCATTAACTTTACTAGTACAGTAAGAGATTGATTTGGTAGTAGATAAGATACCCAACGTTAGTTACAGTTGGTTGCATAAATTCTGCACCTGTATGCTTGCTTGTCTCTCTCCCTCTGTGTGTATGTGTGAGCCTCAATACACATCAATGAGAGATAGTAGTGGATTCATGGGACAGAATCTCTGCTCTTATCACATTGTTGTCACCTCTAACGGTAGTTGAACAAAGTAAACAAAATGTATTTGATCACTTAGATTGGCTATTTGCCTTGTAACCGAGTCTGTCACCAAACATATGCTTCGGGACAATTTAGGCCTCTGGTGCCTCGATCTGTCACCTGGTATGGGCGTTTCCCCCGCTGTGGTTGGCCTGGCACCTGATAGGGGCGGTTCCCCTGCTGTGGTAGGCCTGGGTCTCCTTTCCCGATCTGCTGATCTGTCTCCAGCTCTGGATCTCCTTGGCTCCCAACCAAGGCCTCTGGTTCTGGCCTCTGTGTCGGGTCCCCTTGGTTTCCAACCAAGGGTGCTGGCTCTGGCCTGTCTGGTAGTTCCCCTTGGTCTCCAACCAAGGGTGCTGGCTCTGGCCCATCTGGTGGTTCCCCTTGGTTTCATCAGCCTGGTCTCATTGCCAGGCCTCCTGGTCAGCGCATTGGCCGGAGCTCTCACCCAGTGAGAGCTGGACTTCATCCATGGACCCTGGTATGAGCTGTGATGTGGTAGGACCGATGTAGTCCCATTGTTGGACCCTGGTTGGTCCTTTGGAGTAGTAGTGTTATGGTTTGTAACCGACCCCAATCGCACAACACAAGACAGGTATGATGGTTTGCCAAGAAACAGATATTTATTGAACAACAGGGAAAAACAGGGAAAAGGGCACTGTCCCTTTAAGGGAGAATCACAAATACAGGAATATAATATGAGGGGAAGGAAAGGTGCCTTTAAGAGGCGGGCAGGAAAAGGGAACACTATGGGAAGGTAAGGGAACGCCTAAGGGAAGGTTAAGGGAACGCCTTGGGACAGAGGAACTAGAGACTAGGTAAACAAGGGACAAGGAGAACTAGGGATAGAGGACTAGGGACTAGGAGAACTAGGGATAGAGGACTAGGGACTGAGGAGAACTAGGGACAGAGGACTAGGGACTAGGAGAACTAGGGACAGAGGACTAGGGACTAGGAGAACAAGGGACAGAGGACTAGGGACTAGGAGAACTAGGGACAGAGGACTAGGGACTAGGAGAACTAGGGACAGAGGACTAGGGACTAGGAGAACTAGGGACAGAGGACTAGGGACTAGGAGAACAAGGGACAGAGGACTAGGGACTAGGAGAACTAGGGACAGAGGACTAGGGACTAGGAGAACTAGGGACAGAGGCCCGCGGAGGCGGGCTGGGGACAGGGAGGACTGGTGGGAACACCTGGGCCGCTCTGCAGAACTCTCGGCAGATCTCCGAGGTGGGTAAACGGCGGCCGAGAGGGAGAGAGGAGAGGGTTAATGTACAAAGGGGAAAAACAGAGCAGGTGCAGGAGAGGTGACCAGTCCAAATACCAAAGTTTAAACAAAGTAAAACTATCTTCGTGAAAAATACACAAAGAGCAAAGTACCAAAACAAATACAAAGAGAATACTATCTTTGGTGTGAACAAACACACAGTGGGAGATGTAACGTCCAAAATAATATCCAAGTGAAACAAACAGAGGCACTACGCTGGGGAACAGCAGCGGGACGAGGGCAAGGGGCATTACGCTGAGTGAGTGACATCACAATCAAAACTCACCCAGGCGTATGCGTAAAGGTACAGGGACAGCAGCTGCGGGGTGCCGGCTGTCCGAGCCGAGGACAGAGTGGTGCAGGAACAGGCAGCGGGGCGAGAGCGTCGCCACCGGGGCGCCGGCTGTCCGAGCCGAGGACAGAGTGGTGCTGGAACAGGCGGCGGTGGCGAAGGTGTCGTCACCGGGTAGCCGACTGTCGGAGCCGAGGAACAGAGTGGTGCGCCACTGCTTGAGTGCGCACCGGAACCGAGAGACGCGTCGGGGTGCGTCTGCGAGGAGGAGTGTGCCAAGCACGAAGGTCTAGAAGATGCGCGTTGCGCGCTGGTCTGGAGAGCGTGCCAAGCTCGAGGGTTCTTGGAAGATGCGCGTTGCGCGCTGGTCTGGAGAGCGTGCCAAGCTCGAGCGTCCTTGGAAGATGCGCGTTGCGCGCTGGTCTGGAGAGCGTGCCAAGCTCGAGGGTTCTTGGAAGATGCGCGTTGCGCGCTGGTCTGGAGAGCGTGCCAAGCTCGAGCGTCCTTGGAAGATGCGCGTTGCGCGCTGGTCTGGAGAGCGTGCCAAGCTCGAGCGTCCTTGGAAGATGCGCGTTGCGCGCTGAGGACTGGAGAGCGTCTGCGCTGGTCTGGATGTGCGTCAGGACGAACAGCTGCGCGGGGGTCTGCAGTGGAACGCTGGGGTGCCTCCCGTGGAAGTACAGGGAGCGCAGACCAGTCTCCCCCACAGGCAACGGCGACAGCTGGCGAAGGCTGGAGCAAACATCTCGACGCCGGAGAATGGAACAGCATAGGCAGACAGAGGATCTCCCGAAAGAGTCTAGATGTTTAGAGAATATGACTCGGCAAGTATACAACACGACCCCACGCCAAAACGAGGGGAAGCGCCCTGGTATTTAAAGCCCACAGGGGGACTAATTAGCCTGCCACCACAGGTGCGAGAGATAATAGAATATCGAACAGGTGTGGCCACTAAGGGTAAGGAACGAGAGGGTGGGGGCTAGAGAGAGTGAGTGAGAAGGGAAAATAAACAGTATAGAAGGGAAATAAACAGTATAGGCTTAAAGAAACAGAGAAAAGGTAGTGAGCAGCGGGCAAAACCTCACAGTATCCCCCCCTCCAACGGGAGCCACCCGGCGACCCAAAACAAATACAGACAGAGTGGCAGGGGGCAAAACAAGAGGTACTGGCCAAGCCAGCAGGGGAAGCCACCACAAGAGTGGGGCTAGCAAAAGAAACAGGGTCGCCGAGGGGTAACTGGGGGAACTGGTCTAGAGGAACTGGTCTAGAGGAACTGGGTCTAGAGAACTAGTCTAGAGGAACTGGTCTAGAGAACTGGTCTAGAGAACTGGTCTAGAGAACTGGGCTAGAGAACTGGTCTAGAGAACTGGTTTAGAGAACCGGTTTAGAGAACTGGTCTAGAGAACTGGTCTAGAGGAACTGGTCTAGAGGAACTGGGTCTAGAGAACTGGCCTAGAGCAACTGGTCTAGAGGAACTGAGGGGCAAGCAGGGTAGCAAAGGGGTAACCATGGTAGCACCGGGAAAGGGCTAGCAGAGGGAAGGTTGCTGCCAGGGCACTGATAGCTACAGGGCCTATGCTAGCTGTACTGCTACATCAACATAGAGGCTGCGCAAGCTGCCGGAGCCAGGCTAGCAGAGGGAAAGGGTAGCTGCCAGGGCACTGATAGCTACAGGGCCTATGCTAGCTGTACTGCTACATCAACATAGAGGCTGCGCTAGCTGCCGAGCTAGGCTAGCAGAGGGAAAGGGTAGCTGCCAAGGCACTGATAGCTACAGGGCCTATGCTAGCTGTACTGCTACATCTACATAGAGGCTGCGCTAGCTGCCGGAGCTAGGCTGGCAGACAGGGCTGGACCAGCATGAGAGAACAAGCTAGCTGGAAGGACAGTCCTAGCTGTGGGAAAAACTACACAAAAAAGTGGAGGCCATGCAGAGGGACCGGGTTAGCTGCTTGGGCCTGGCTAGCTACAGGGGGGGTCAAACAGGGCAAAACGGGAAGCAAACAGGGGAGCTAACCGGGGAGACTAACAAGCTAAACAGGGAAGCTAAACTGGGCTAAACAGGGGAGTTAACAGGGCTAACAGGGGAGCTAGAGGGGACAAGAAAAAAAAAGGCAAACTCAACATACACAGTCTGTGCTGGCTGGGGTCGTAGACTTGGTGGGGTCGTACTGTTATGGTTTGTAACCGACCCCAATCGCACAACACAAGACAGGTATGATGGTTTGCCAAGAAACAGATATTTATTGAACAACAGGGAAAAACAGGGAAAAGGGCACTGTCCCTTTAAGGGAGAATCACAAATACAGGAATATAATATGAGGGGAAGGAAAGGTGCCTTTAAGAGGCGGGCAGGAAAAGGGAACACTATGGGAAGGTAAGGGAACGCCTAAGGGAAGGTTAAGGGAACGCCTTGGGACAGAGGAACTAGAGACTAGGTAAACAAGGGACAAGGAGAACTAGGGATAGAGGACTAGGGACTAGGAGAACTAGGGATAGAGGACTAGGGACTGAGGAGAACTAGGGACAGAGGACTAGGGACTAGGAGAACTAGGGACAGAGGACTAGGGACTAGGAGAACAAGGGACAGAGGACTAGGGACTAGGAGAACTAGGGACAGAGGACTAGGGACTAGGAGAACTAGGGACAGAGGACTAGGGACTAGGAGAACTAGGGACAGAGGACTAGGGACTAGGAGAACAAGGGACAGAGGACTAGGGACTAGGAGAACTAGGGACAGAGGACTAGGGACTAGGAGAACTAGGGACAGAGGCCCGCGGAGGCGGGCTGGGGACAGGGAGGACTGGTGGGAACACCTGGGCCGCTCTGCAGAACTCTCGGCAGATCT
This sequence comes from Notolepis coatsorum, assembly GCF_963971535.1. Taxonomy (NCBI): domain Eukaryota; kingdom Metazoa; phylum Chordata; class Actinopteri; order Aulopiformes; family Paralepididae; genus Notolepis; species Notolepis coatsorum. The sequence goes on along the minus strand of NC_140166.1, from coordinate 4,244,996 downwards.
CCGAGGTGGGTAAACGGCGGCCGAGAGGGAGAGAGGAGAGGGTTAATGTACAAAGGGGAAAAACAGAGCAGGTGCAGGAGAGGTGACCAGTCCAAATACCAAAGTTTAAACAAAGTAAAACTATCTTCGTGAAAAATACACAAAGAGCAAAGTACCAAAACAAATACAAAGAGAATACTATCTTTGGTGTGAACAAACACACAGTGGGAGATGTAACGTCCAAAATAATATCCAAGTGAAACAAACAGAGGCACTACGCTGGGGAACAGCAGCGGGACGAGGGCAAGGGGCATTACGCTGAGTGAGTGACATCACAATCAAAACTCACCCAGGCGTATGCGTAAAGGTACAGGGACAGCAGCTGCGGGGTGCCGGCTGTCCGAGCCGAGGACAGAGTGGTGCAGGAACAGGCAGCGGGGCGAGAGCGTCGCCACCGGGGCGCCGGCTGTCCGAGCCGAGGACAGAGTGGTGCTGGAACAGGCGGCGGTGGCGAAGGTGTCGTCACCGGGTAGCCGACTGTCGGAGCCGAGGAACAGAGTGGTGCGCCACTGCTTGAGTGCGCACCGGAACCGAGAGACGCGTCGGGGTGCGTCTGCGAGGAGGAGTGTGCCAAGCACGAAGGTCTAGAAGATGCGCGTTGCGCGCTGGTCTGGAGAGCGTGCCAAGCTCGAGGGTTCTTGGAAGATGCGCGTTGCGCGCTGGTCTGGAGAGCGTGCCAAGCTCGAGCGTCCTTGGAAGATGCGCGTTGCGCGCTGGTCTGGAGAGCGTGCCAAGCTCGAGGGTTCTTGGAAGATGCGCGTTGCGCGCTGGTCTGGAGAGCGTGCCAAGCTCGAGCGTCCTTGGAAGATGCGCGTTGCGCGCTGGTCTGGAGAGCGTGCCAAGCTCGAGCGTCCTTGGAAGATGCGCGTTGCGCGCTGAGGACTGGAGAGCGTCTGCGCTGGTCTGGATGTGCGTCAGGACGAACAGCTGCGCGGGGGTCTGCAGTGGAACGCTGGGGTGCCTCCCGTGGAAGTACAGGGAGCGCAGACCAGTCTCCCCCACAGGCAACGGCGACAGCTGGCGAAGGCTGGAGCAAACATCTCGACGCCGGAGAATGGAACAGCATAGGCAGACAGAGGATCTCCCGAAAGAGTCTAGATGTTTAGAGAATATGACTCGGCAAGTATACAACACGACCCCACGCCAAAACGAGGGGAAGCGCCCTGGTATTTAAAGCCCACAGGGGGACTAATTAGCCTGCCACCACAGGTGCGAGAGATAATAGAATATCGAACAGGTGTGGCCACTAAGGGTAAGGAACGAGAGGGTGGGGGCTAGAGAGAGTGAGTGAGAAGGGAAAATAAACAGTATAGAAGGGAAATAAACAGTATAGGCTTAAAGAAACAGAGAAAAGGTAGTGAGCAGCGGGCAAAACCTCACAAGTAGGACAGATGGAGTCCTTGGTTACTCCGTCCTCCCTTCTCTATGCCATCTTGGAACGGTGGACTCTGACACAAATCTAATCTCCCCTCAGCATCCTGAAAGGGATTATATCTCCTCGGTGGACAATGCAGGTTATTTAATCACAACAGCTGATAGGAAATCTAAATTTCACTCTATCCTCAAATACTATTTGTTACAGTTTTGAGTGCCAACTGTATTTTCCAAATCACTATTTTTGTATTATATGGCTTCTGTATGTTCTACACAATTAAATCACCTTTCTCTCATACCTTTGTGCTCCTCTTATTTTACTGGGCCTCGCCCTCTTTAAGTCCAAGCACAATATCTACTCACCCCCTTTGACCACGTACCTTACGTGGTCACCCTCGATCTTGGAGACCCTCAGCCCGGACAGATGGAGCTCCGACGACCTCCCTCCACCAGACTCACATCTGTACACATTACAAATCACTGTTCAGTTCTTGTGTCTACAACACACTCTGCCAGCCCTTTGGAGCTTGTCGCAGAGTCTTCATAAGACAATCATTCATTTCACATTTCTGCACCCTCTTTTATTTGACTACTCTGCCAATATCAACCAAATTATCCATGAGGGAGATTACGGCTTCCACTCACAGTGTTCATCAGAGCTTATATTACAGAGAGTCTTGCTTTAAGATCAACTGGCCAAAATCTGCTTTTCTTCCACTTAATGAGCCTGCGAAGGCTACCATCCTACCGGCAAACATACTTATGGTGGAGCACTTTAAATGTCTCGGGATTGAAATATTCCCCACTATTAGCCAGACGGTAAGGTTACGGTATAATTACTCCAGCTTGGGTGACAGGATTACGAATGACTTTAACAGATGGTCCAAATAAAAAAATTCATTACAGGCCCATGCGTCAATAATTAAAATGAATATTTTACCCAGAATTAACTTTATCAGCTCCATGCTCCCGTTACCTCCTCCTGCTGGTTACTGGCAGAAATTGCACTCTGCCTCATATAAATTTGTTTGGAACAATAAACGCCCACGCTTGAAGAGATCAACTGCCCAAAGGAGTAAACTCGATGGGGGCTTAGCATTTCCAAACTTTAAATATTATTTTCAAGCTTTCTCTCTGAGACCTTTGATCACTTGGTTTGACGCTCAAGCAGCTGTATCTTGGCGACCATTGGAGGAGAAGTTGGTGTCCCCATATAGACTTCAGGATATTGTGTATACCAACATATCAATTAAACAATGTAAATTACGATTTGGCCCTCTTATCACACATGTGATCCAGACTTGGCGTGACACTCAGAAAGTGGGTACAAAATGCCATCAATGGCACACGCATTCCCCTCTATTTAATAACAATCTTCTCCTTATTGGACAACAACCTATTAGATACCCTAGATGGGAAAAGAAAGGCATACACACATTGGGGGATATCTTCGATAACTCTGGTCTCTGCTCTTTTCAGGATATATCCAACGGATATGATCTCCCCGGAACCTCCTTTTTCTTTTCTTTACAAATAAGAGCAGCTCTGAAGGCTCATGGCGTGCCATGGGACGCTCCACTAGTGCATCACCACTTTCACAAATTATTTTATGACAAAGAGACATCGAGAGGCTTCATTTCTGACTTTTATCGCCATTTACTCATGTCCTCGTATAAAGACCTTCCCCTGGATACGATTTGGAGAAAGGATGTCCCGGCGTTGGATGTAGATTTTGATTGGGATGCAGTCTGGGAAAATGTTCAGTTATCCTCACACAACCCAGATCACCAACAGATTCACCTAAATTCTATTCACAGGACTTATTTAACCCCTAGACGATTGAATTCAATGGGTCTCAGACCTGACTCTTTATGTACCTTGTGTCCAAACAGCGCCACAGGTACATTTATGTATATGTACTGGGAATGCCCCCCTGTTGTGAGTTTTGGGGGAAATGTTACATATCAGCTCTCGGACATTTTCTCTTTAACCATACCTGTATCTCCTTCTGTATTGTTATTGAATGATCTCTCTCAATTACCGACCTCTATACAGGTGAAAAGACTCATTTTGGCCGGCCTCACAGCCGCAAAAAAATGTATTGCCTCACATTGGTTTCACCCAGACAAACTCTGCCCGAAGGTATGGTTTCTCACCTACCTTGATGTGATCTATTTGGAGATATCCACGGCACGTGTTGTAGGGGTTAAGGAATCTAATATCGCAATTTGGTTGGCTGCAGTGGCAAAGTTAAAAGAACGCATATAAGTTTGTGAATTTGTTTTGATTTGTTTTGATTTTAGTTTTTTTTACTGAATAATGTATTGTGAGTGTGACTCATGTTGAGTTCCATGGGTGAGCGGGGGGGGGGGGGGGGGGGGAATAGAACGAGCGAGTGTCCATGTAGGATGATCACTGTACAGTCTGTATCAGTTATTGTCTTGTCATGTGGTGTTAAGTTATTGTCTTGGGAAGTCTTTTTATGTATTATTATTGTATTGTTTGTGATATATGTTTTGTTTCATGTTGAAAAAAAAAAATAATGAAAATATTTGATCAAAAAAAAAAAGAGTCTTGCTTTTCCAACCCTTCACAAACAACATCATTGTGACACATCCGCCCAGATTGCTACATCTGGGTGTAATGAACGGAAAAGGCGGTGAGGCAGCCCTAGCCCACTCTTCACTTATCAGTTCATTGTATAGGTCCCCTATCAACCCCGACGTGTCACCCCCAGGCATGCATTCGTCATGGGACGGGGTTGCACTCCGTGCAGGCCCAGGGTAAGATAAGTACTCGCTATAAGGCCCTGTCCACATGATACAATCATTCTAAGGATTATGTGTGTAATAAATTAGTTTTGTACACTAATTGCAAGTTATGTAAATGTAACAAATTCGAAACTGCATAGTGCACTTTTAAATTAGTATCTTTGTGAGGTTACTGTTTTATCATTTACATTACATTGAAAAGATACAAAGATATCTTTTTTAAAGCTGGATTTTCTAATACAGAAGAGGTGTTATTTAGAACATTACTTCGTATTTTTCTTGTCATTTATTTTGTCCAGTAAGACTTGAAAATATATATTATTTTGTCATATAGTTGATTTAGTTATTTTCTTGAGATTTGTCAGATAGATTACTTTAGGCATAATACAGCATGTTGAGTAACTTTGGTTATAGAGAGATATTATTTTGTTATAAAATAATATAAACAATAATTTTATATCCATACAGAGGAGGCATACTTTAAATATATTAAAATGATAAGACATCTTTGAGTAAACTTCGAGTATCATTAAGTATCTTGAGGCTGAAGGCAGAGTGTCCTGTTTTAAAAAAAAATCACAATATGGTCACCCTTGAAGTCGCATGATAATTCACTTAATAAAATAATGACGAGTCAGCCTCCTAAAAAGACAAAAGTTATAGTGACACGACTCACACCGCCGCCGCCAACCCAGCCAAAGTAAGGACTTTGCTCTGTATCATCAATCAATGGTCAAATAAATATTTGAATATAATATGCCTTTTTGTATTATTTCTGTGTATCAGCTAAATGTATAGATGTTTATGTTAGACATTGAGGGAAATTAAGATTCTCAGATTGTTTCCGCTTATCAACTAACCGGTTAATCGGCAGGTGACGTATGTTGCTCAGTAGTTGCTGATGTCTGCTCAGGAGGTTTGAGTGTTTGCTCAGACCGACAACAAATTTGAGGGAACATTGGTTGCCAGTGTCCCACCTGTCCACAAAAATAACATCCATGTCCATGTCCATTTCTCTGAGGGGCAGAGCCACATGCCACAGGGGTCCTCTGCCTGTAATTGGATGGCCCTGACCCAACCCTTAGCCATGGCTGTGGCCCACCCACATTATTCCTTCTTCGCATAGGGGGTCGCAGAAACTCAACCTCAATGTCTCTCACTCTATATTCCACTCACTGTCTCTCTTGCACTATCTATTCCACTCACTGTCTCTGTTACGAAGGATCAGATTAAACCGAGTATATATATTTATTTGTTGATATATATTGAATAGTATTTGTATATCATTTGATATCCCTTGTATATTCCTTGTACATATACACGGAATATCCCTTTAGCCTACTATAGCCCATAATAGTTCATTCTCCTATTGGACAAAGGACCAGGCGCCAGGGGACCAGCCCCCGGAGCCAAGTTCAAAGTTACCGACAAGACATGTCTGTACTAGCCCCGGCCCTGCCCAGGGATACGGCGACAGAAAAGAGTGGCACTATTTGTTCACCGTGCATATAAATATAGCGCAGGTGGATACAGAAGTTAGTTAACCTAGTTTGTTACCCACTAAGTGAAGCCTCACCCACGATACGACGTGCGGTGAAGTATGGCCTGTTTGGCCCCAGAATAGCATTGAGACCGCGTGCGAATTAATAACTGAATTGTCAGAGTTTGGCACTGTACCGTCGAGTGCGACGTATTTCTATTAAGTTAATAATAGTCTATTGTGTATGGTGCATCGTGCGGTTAGAGTTCTAAAGTGACCAGCATCTCCAACGCTTCCTCGTGTTAGCTAGATTCTTATCCAGGCTGGGCCGACCACATGGCGCTTTCATCCGAGGAGATCTAGGCGAGGACCGAATGGACATGTACACTGGATTACCTACCCGACGTCTGCATAGCCCTGTGCGGCTGGAATATATATTTGCTTTGGTACTGTGATTTGTGGAGCGGATAATCGCCGACGCCTGTGGGTGTTGGATTTACCCCCGAGAGGAGTCAAGGTCGAGTCGGCGCTCAGAGAGCCTGAGGCCGCCTAGCTTTCTTCACTGTGGAGCTACAGCCTACAAGAGAACCAAGCTGTATTCGTCTGCGGATCAAGAGTCTATCGCACTGTCTTCTGTACTCGAAGTCTCCCTAGATATCGTTGACCAGACGTTCTACTACCGACAGCTCTCCTACCCCCCTTGCCGGCTTACAACCGGGAGGACCCCTTCCAGTATATCCCGCTATATCATTAAGTGTACCATAGATATAATTCCCTAAGAGCCAGGTTGTATACTTGCCTCCTGCGTAACCAGAGAATGGACATTCAGTGTTGATTTGCCTACGAATACTCATTTGCCTTACAAGTGCAATCAAATGTAATATAAGTATCATATGTACCTTTTGCTCCATTAAATACTTGATTAATACCTTTGACTGGAACCGATTTCATTGTGGGAAGTGTTCATCATATTCATATATTGTGTACTGTATGGCCAGTAGTTAAAGTACATAAAGCGGTAGTGGTTTAATGATACCATACTTATCAATACAGTCAGGGAATTCAAGTTCAAGTTCTTTAATAGTTGTCATACAGAAGTACAGAATACTTTCATACAAAATGCTTCTTACTGTTACGCTCCAGAGACTGTGCTAGACAAGATAGTATCAAATAACATAATAACATAATATAGCATGAATTTAGAAGAAGAAAATGAGGTCACAGTTGTTCGGTATAGACATATGTACAATGTTCTGAGTTACCATATAATATACAATACACAATACTATGCAGTGTACTAATGTACAGTACTATCTAGTGCAAAGCAGAAATGGGATGAGGTACAATTTTAGGTACAATTTACAGTAAGGTGTACGAGTTGTAGTGCAATCCTTCATCCATAAATATAAAGTGTGGGGAGTGGGTGCTACAGTGTGTTTGTTTAAAGTGGGTGTGTGCTATAAAGTGTGTGTAGTGGGTGCTACAGTGTGTTTGTTTAAAGTGAGTGTGTGCGTGTGGATGTGTGTGCTATGTGTGTTTGGTGGTTGTTGTTGTGTAGTGTTCATTCATTGTTCGTTTAGCAGCCTGATGGCCTGGGGATAGAAGCTACTTCTGAGTCTTTCTGTGCTCGCCTTGAGACTCCTGTATCGCTTGCCTGACGGCAGCAGTTCAAAGAGGCAGTTGTTCGGGTGGCTCGAGTCCTTAATAATTCTCTTAGCCTTCCCCTTGCAACGCTTGTAGTAAATGTTCTGGAGGGTGGGGAGCCCCCCTCCAATTGTGCGTTCGGCTGAACGTGTCACTCTTTGTAGTCTGCTTTGGTCTTTTGCAGTGCTATTCCCAAACCAGGAGGTGATGTTGCCGGTCAAGATGCTCTCTATTGTACATGAGTAGAAGTTCTTAAGGATCTTCTGGCTGACTTGGAACTTCCTTAGGCGCCTGAGGAAGTAGAGGCGTTGTCGTGCCTTCTTCACCACACTGTTAATGTGTATGGTCCATGTCAAGTCCTCGGATATGTGGGCTCCGAGGTACTTGAAGCTGTTGACTCTCTCAACCGGTGCCCCGTCGATGCTGAGGGGGCTGTAGTCCTTGACCCCCGACCTCCTGAAGTCCACAATCATCTCCTTTGTTTTGCTGACGTTCAGGGAGAGGCTGTTTTCCTGGCACCATCCCGCCAGGACCTTGACCTCTTCCAGGTAGGCCCTCTCGTCGTTGGCAGAGATCATTGTACCCCTCAGTTACAATTGGTCCTTCGAGCCGGAGGGTAACTAGTGTAATATTAATATAGTGGTATTAATATTGAAATGGCCTATGATGAACACTCCACAAAACGGTCCTCCTAAAGTAGATCGCCCGCAGCGTAGACGGCAGCCACCTCAGTACTTAGAGGATTACGCTGCCAGTATACTACCTAGCCTTCTACAGACGGTAAACGTGGTAAAAGTAGAAAGTAAAATTATGTCCGACCCTATCAACCAGGATACCCCGACCACAGAGGCCCTAGTGGGTTCTAATGTAACTGACCAAGCTCACGGTGGGGACCAGGAGGGAACCGACACGACTTTACCCCCCGCCAAGACCGAAGAAGTAGTCCCCGGAGAGCTCCGGGAGGAAGACAACCCTCCAGAGATGGAACTCTGCACGGTACAAGATGAGGAGAGCGCCGTGGAGATAGAGCTCCAGGACTCCCCGCAGGAGAACGCATCTCCAACGAGTACTGCCAGGAGCGGATCACCTCAACCAGCGTCTTCCCCCAGCGAGGCGGACAAGATGCTGGCACAGGCGTTCCTCGCCAGCCTAGCAGCCTCAACAGAGCGCGATCGACTCCAAGCACAGACGCTTAGTGAGCGCAAACATTCTTCCATGGAAAGAGAACGCATTCAAGCGCAGCAACGGAGCGACGAAGATCGCATACGTCTAGAGATTAGACGCCTTCAGACGGAAGAGAATATGGCAAGAGACCGGGCCGACACCCAGCGTGCCGCTGCCGGTGCCCAAAGAGAAGCAGAGCGCGACAGAATACAAGCGCAGCTAATGGAGCAGCTGATCGCCAAGGCAACACCCCCTCCCTCCGCACGGGGTTCCAGGGCCTCGTCAAGACACGGGTCAAGGGCACCCTCCCCTAACCGATCAAGCGACCCTGAACTCGACCACCAGAGAGAGCCTATACCCCCCTCCGAACCCCTTCCCCGACCGGTCCCAGTGAGACCCAGCTACAAGGAAGGAACGGTGTACACCGCGGAGAGGCTAAATAGACGACTACAGGATCTAGATGACCTGACAGAAGAAGAAGAGGGAGAGGAGGAGAGTCAAGCCCGACAGCAGCACAGTACTCCACAGGACCAGGAGGTCCAGTACAGCCCAGGCTCTACCCCCGCGGCTCTTCGCTACAGACCCCCGACTCTATTCACGGGTGAGCATGACGCACGACCAGTCCCGAGGAATAGCACCTGGATACGCGGGCCATGGTACCCTGCAGGTACCAGCCCACCGAGAGGCGTAAGAGGAGACTCGCCTAGGAGGGCTCTCTTCCAACGCTCACCGATGTGCCAGCCATCTACGGCGTCATACATTGGCACACCGACGTTTCCAGACTTCACCCATGAGAACCGAGCACAGTACACGGAGTTACGGATGTGCTTAGAGACAATGATGGTTGACGTAGCTGATGAACGCCACAAGTATGCTATCCTATTGAAGCACCTCAAGGTGCCCCGAGCACACAACATAGCGCTGGCCTATGCCACCTCTACTACCCCATACACAGCGGCTCTAGCAGCGCTCGACCAAAGATATGGACGCATATGGGATTACGTAATACAAGAGATAAGGCATATTGACCGCCTACCCCCAGCAACAGACAATCGCTCACTAGACGACCTGTCTATCAAAGTACAATCCCTGGTAGGGATGCTGGGGGCGCAACGAGAAAAGGGTATGCACGAACTATACGCAAACTCTAATGTCGAGAGGATTTTAGAGAAGCTGCCGCCCGCCCGACAAGAGCGCTTCAGGCGGCAAAGAGACCACCGTGATCCTAACGGTCCCGAGCCATCCCTCCTAGACCTAGCCGACTTCCTGGCGAGAGAAGTCAGCAGCCTACGATTGGATACGTTCGTGCGGAGCACACCAAGCTCCAGAGAGGGACCTAGGAGAGCAAACGATGGCCGAAGATTGGTGACTGTCATGCACCAATCAGAATCAGTACCGAGCAGCAAGAACCACAGTACCCCCTCGATGAAAGAGAAGTGGAAGATGGTGTGCCCGTACTGCGAAAAGGAACACTGGTTGTCACAATGTGACATGTTCAAGAAGATGACCGCTGAAGAAGTGAGTCAATGGATAAAGTCCAACCGACGCTGTTACCGATGTGCGCGCAGTCACATGGCAGCCGATTGCCGCTTAAAGAAGAGGTGTAGTCGGTGTGACGGAGCCCACCTAGATGTCCTACACGACAGTAACAGAAGAAAGCCTGCACCTTCCAGCAGCACAAAGGCAAGTGTTATGTACATTGACCCCGCCAGCAGCGGGGGCGCCCAGGTGCTCTTAAAGGTGGTCCGCGTAACACTGAGTTACCAAGATAAGGTCATGGACACTTACGCCGTCCTTGACGACGGGTCAGAGAAGACCCTTCTCCTCGCGTCCGCTGCGGCCCAGCTGGGGCTGCGGGGGAGCGAAAACCAGATGACGATTCGGACAATAAGAAGAGATCTAAAGACGATAAAGGGCGAGAATGTCTCCTTCACTATCGCAGCAAGCGGGCAGCCAGAGAGACGGTATAGGATTACTGATGCTTTCACCAGCCAAGAAATAGGCCTGTCGCAGTACACCTACCCCATCGCCAAGCTGATGGATAAATATGTGCACCTGCGCCAACTACCTATCCCGCTCATAGACGGTGCCACCCCGACCCTGCTGATAGGCTCCGACCATGCAGACCTCATAGTCCCGATAGACCGGGTCCACACAGGACCCAGAGGCTGTCCTGCAGCAGTCGAGACCCGCCTAGGATGGACATTACAAGGCCCCCTCGCTAAGTCTCTTAACCGAACAGCAGCCACTAACTGCCTCCACTCCAGAGTGACAGAAGAAGACACCACTCTCCTGCAGCATGTCGAGAGGCTATGGACACTAGAGACAATGCCCTTTAAGAACGAAAAGAAAGACATTCGTTCCAAGGAAGACATTTACGCTATAGCCCTCCTCGAGCAAGGGACAAAGAGAGTCAACGTCAATGGAGTGATGAGATACGCAACTCCACTCCTGAGGCGAGAGGGTATGCCTACCTTTCACGCCACAAAAGAAGCGACGGAGCGGTATCTATTGAACACAGAGCGGCGCCTAGCCAGAGACCCCGCTCAAGAGACTGTGTACCGCGCTGAGATCAACAAGCTAATCACAGCGGGACACATAAAGAAAATTTACATTAAAGAGGCCGATCAGACGACCGAATCATGGTACGTGCCGCACCACAAGGTCCACCACAACGGCAAGGATCGTATTGTGTTCAACTGCAGCTACCAGATCGGATCACAAAATCTGAATAAAGAGCTCTTGCCCGGCCCAACACTCGGCCCCTCTCTACTAGGCGTGTTACTACGTTTCCGCCAGGACAAGGTGGCCATCAGCGGAGATATCAAAGGGATGTTCCTGCAGGTGAGACTAGTGGAGGAGGACAAGCCCCTGCTGCGGTTCCTATGGAGAGAGAGGATCGGGGATGAGCAACCAGCCATCTATCAATGGGAAGTCCTCCCTTTCGGAACCACATGCAGCCCATGCTGTGCTACGTTTGCACTGCAAAAACACGTCGCAGAGGACCCAGCAGCAGATGAAGAGGTCCGACAAAGTGTAGGAAATAGTTTCTACGTGGACAACTGTTTGCAAAGCGTCTCGACGCCAGAAGAAGCCGAGGCTCTTCTACTCAAGCTCCGCGCCTCCCTGATCAAAGGCGGCTTTGATCTCAGGCAGTGGGCCAGCAGCGCCCCGCAAGTATTGCGCAGCCTCTCCCCCGAGGACAAGGCAGCGAGCAGCGAGACCTGGATAGCGACCATCCCAGGAGAAGCCCAAGAAATGACACTAGGACTAGTCTGGCGCTTCAAAACAGACTCGCTCCATTATAGACACAAACCCCTGACCAAGGAGCAGGGAAGGTCGACGGCACTACCGACCACCAGACGGAGTGTATACAGAACACTCGCCAGACAATATGACCCGTTGGGATGTATTCTACCTTACACCACCAGGGCAAAGATGATTGTAAGAGCGTTATGGGACAAGGACCAGGGCTGGGACGACCCCATACCCGAACACCTTGCATCCACATGGAGAGAGTGGGAGACGGAACTCCGCTCACTCCCAGGTGTTAACATACGCCGCAGCTACTTCCCACCCACAGTGAGGCCAGAGACATGCAAGATGGATCTACACGTCTTCAGCGACGCCTCCGAAGTAGCCTACGGTTCGGTGGCTTACTTGCGTGCCCGAGAGGAGGGAGGAGAAATACATACTGCTTTCATCCTGGCTCGCTCAAGAATAGCCCCACGAAAGCAACAATCTATCCCGCGTCTAGAGCTCTGCGCAGCCCTAGCAGGAGCGCAGCTCGCCACGTTAATCCAACGTGAACTCACCATTCCGGTGCAAAGAACAATCTTGTGGTCAGACTCCACGACAGTACTCACATGGATCCGGTCTGATTCGTGCAGATACAAGGTCTTCGTGGGAGTCAGAGTCACAGAGATTCAAGAGTTAACAGAAGTAGCGAGCTGGAGGTATGTGGACACAAAACACAACCCAGCTGACGTCATCACCCGGGGAATGTCCCTGGATGACCTCACCCGTCACAACCTATACAGTGACGGACCAGAGTTTCTCAAGCTCCCGGAAGAAGAGTGGCCTACACCCACCCCACGGGAGGCGAGTAAAGAGGAGGCCGAAAACAAGAAATCTATGTTCTGTGGATTGAACACACTCGTCTCCACAGACCCCGACATAGACGATTGCCTCACCCTAGAGAGTGCGCAGCTAAAGACATTTCTGTGGCACCACCCAGAGGTTCAGCCCACTACTGACATTTCAGCAGCTGACTACGAAGAAGCAGAACTTCTTCTACTACAATGAGCCCAGAGAGACTCGTTCCCCGACGAGCTAGACTGTCTACAGGAAGCAAAGCCCGTCCCATCAGACAGCAGACTGCTCCACCTAGCACCCGAGAACGACGCCCATAGTCTCATCAGAGTGGGTGGTCGTCTGCGGAGAGCCCCAGACTTACCGGATGACGTCAAGTACCCGATAGTCTTGAACAGCCGACACAAGGTCACAGAGCTGATCATAAAGAAATACGACGAGGATGTGCACCACGCAGGGGCAGAGAGAGTCTTTGCGGAGATCAGACGTCGTTATTGGATACTGCAAGGGAGAGAAGCAGTGCGGCGCTTCCAGCGAACCTGTCTAGACTGTCGTAAGTGGCGAGCACAGCCCAGTATACCCCGGATGGCAGACCTACCTCCCTGTCGCCTCCGACTCGGCGACAAGCCCTTTCACTCCACCGGTATGGACTGTTTCGGCCCGCTGTATATAAAGAAAGGAAGAGGAACCGAGAAGCGGTGGGGTATTGTATTCAAATGCATGACCACCCGAGCGATACATATCGAACTCCTTCCAACCATGAGCACAGACTCATTCCTTATGGCCTTCCGAAGATTCACATCACGGAAAGGAAAACCGTCTACATTATTGTCTGATCACGGGACAAACTTCAAAGGCGGAGAAAGAGAGCTGAGAGAGAGCTTCCAAGCTATGGGCCCAGAACTTAAGACCCACCTCGCTCCATCCCAGATTGACTTCCAGTTTAATCCCCCGAACGCACCTCACTTCGGTGGAACTTGGGAACGAGAAGTACGTTCCATAAAGACAGCCCTGTACGCCGTGCTTGGGGCCCAGACCGTGGAGGAAGAAGTCTTAATGACAGTCCTCACAGAGATCGAGGGAGTATTGAACTCAAAGCCCCTCGGTTGCGTCTCAAGTGATGTAGCAGATGAATGAATGAATGAATGAAAACTTTATTTAACAGATTGCAGAATGGGTACAATACAGTACGGCTCAATACATACAATTGTTAAGGGGATGCAGACCTGAGAAAGACGTTTGTCTTGTTTCCATCAGGGTCCCCCATTTTCAATTCATATAGACATTTATGACATACACAACATACATGACATTTATGGCATAGGGACATATAGGTATTTAGTACTGATACATTTGTGACATAGGCGGTATTCAAATATACAGTACTGTTACCCCTAGATCCTGACAGAGTATATACATATGATGGGGAGGGGACTGTACATTAGGAGGGGGTGGGTGGGTGGAAGGGAAATATACATACGGCGGGGAGGGAATATATACATGCGGTGGGGAGGAGACTGTCTATTAGGAGGTGGTGGGGGTTTTGGGCATTTACGGTGGCCAGTTTCGAATTGCAGCCTCCCGTAGGTGCTCTTTAAGAGCGGTTTTGAATGTGGGCAGGGATTCACATTCCTTTACAGCTTTGGGTAGGGCGTTCCACATTGTTGTGGCATAATTGCGAAACGTGTTTAGTCCCTTGTTTGAGCCGAATCTGGGTTTCACATGATTTGTTGAGCTTCCTCTGGTGTAGTGGTTGTGGTATTCACTGACCTTTGGGAAGTATTTTGACATGTACATGGGCACCCCGGTCGTATAGTGTATCTTGTAGACCAGGCCCATTGCAAGTTGCTGTACTCTGTCGTCTACTCTAAGCCATCCTAGGTTGGCAAAGTGGGCAGGGGTGAGGTGGGTTCTGGGGTTCAGGTCAAGCAGTAGTCTGACCAGTTTGTTTTGTGATGTTTGTCATTTTGTTTTAAGCGCCTTTGAGGTGCTTTGGTACCATGAGGTGCACGCATAGTCATAGTACCCTTGAATGAGTGCTCCTGCCAGAGTCTTCAGGGTATTCTTGTTTACCAGAGAGGAGATCCGGTACAAGAATCTAGTTCGTTGGTTGACTTTTTTTATTACATTGGATGCCATTTTGTCACAGGAAAGATTTGCCTCTAGGATGGAACCCAGGTAGGTAATTTCGTCTTTCCTTGTGACAATATTGTCACCCACTGTAACTGAGAATCCGTCGGTCTTGCTGAGTTTGTTATTTGAACCGAAGAGAATGGACTCTGTTTTGCCCATGTGTAATGATAGTTTGTTATCAGCGAGCCATATGCAGATTTTGCCTAGTTCCGTGCTGAGGGTTTTTTCAACCTGCAATTTGTTCTTGTCAGAGACCAGCAGGGCTGAGTCGTCCGCAAACAGGAACAAATTGCAGTCACAGGCTGACGACATGTCATTTGCATAAATTAGGAAGAGTAGCGGTCCTAGTATGCTTCCTTGTGGAACACCACAGCTCACTGTGAGGGGGGGGGATAGAGTACCGTTTACCTCTACCATCTGTTCTCTCCCCTCTAGGTAGGATTGCATCCAGCTCACTGATAGGCTATCAAAACCAATTGCTTTTAGCTTGTCCATTAGAATGGAGTGATTGACAGTGTCGAAGGCCTTTTGTAGGTCCAGCATGACCATGCCGCAGTATTTGCCCGCGTCCACCTCTTGTTTGATGTGGTCGTTCAAATAGAGGAGGCATGTGTCAGTGGAGTGGGACGTTCTGAAGCCAGATTGGAATTCGTAGATTAGGTTTTTTTCCGCCAGGTACTTTTCGACCTGTTCGTAGACTATTTTCTCCATGACTTTCGAGATGGAGGTAAGAATAGAAACAGGGCGGTAGTTGCCTGGGTCTAATTTGCTGCCCTTTTTGTGTAGAGGGGTCACTCTCGCAATTTTGAAGTCCTTGGGGACGTGCCCCTGTCTTATAGAGAGGTTTATTATGTGTGTGATGACTGGGGTGATGGCGGCTGCTGCGTCTCTGAGGAATTTGGAGGGGATGTTGTCATGGCCAGTGGCCTTGTTAGGTTGGAGGGCGCTCAATTTTTTGAGTACCTCATCGGTTGTTACCATTTCAAGTTTGAAGTCATCTTTGTGGACCCCTAGGTTTTTGTAGTATGCTACTATGTGTTCTACCCCATACTGCCCTGAGTGGGAGGGTAGTTTGTTTACCAGTGTTGTGGCTATGTTTGTGAAGAAGATGTTTAAGTAATTGGCTACATCCAGCTTGTCTGTGATGAGCGTGTTGTCCGTCTTTATGTTTATGTTTGAGAATCTGGTTTTAAGTTTTTTACTGCAGCCTAGTTGATTATTGAGTAATTTCCAAAGTTCGCGGGGTTTGTTTTTGTTTTCCTCAGTTTTGTCGTTGATGAAATTTCTTTTTGCGGTTCTGATCATGGTGTTTACGTCATTTCTTAGTCTGTTTCTTTGGATTTTTAGTTCAACCACGTGGGCTTGGAGTTCACTGTTTGAGCTTTTGGAAAGCTTTGTCTGACTTTTATGAAGTTCAGAGCATTTTTTGTCTCTGGTTTTCATAGCGGCCAGTATTTCAGTGTGCATCCATGCCTCAGCGCGATTTTTAACCCTAGTGGTTCTTATCGGTGCCATGTTGTTGAGTATTGTTGTGAATTTGGTTTTGAATCCAAGCCATGTTTCTTCAACCTGTGTACCACTGAGCTCATCTGACCAGTCCAAGCTCCCCAGTTCTAGGTTAAAGGCCTCTCTAGAGTAAGTTTTGAGGTCTCTAGATGTGACTGTTTTGTGACAGCCGGCCTTCTGTTTTAGCTTTTTGCGGGTACAGAAAATCATATAATGATCACTTAACCCGCATGCTATCACCCCTTTACTGGAGATCATGGACTTGTCAGAGGTCAAAATGAGGTCAATGGTGGTTTGTGTCGAATCGCATACCCTTGTGGGTTGGGTGATTAGCTGGCTGAAACCGTGCAGGTCAGAAAATCTACTGAAGGCCTTGAAGACGGGTGCTGATTTACGCAGCATATCCGTGTTCCAGTCCCCAATAAGAATTTTTTCTACCCCCTCCACCCCAGCTAAACACCCATCAAGTGTGTCATAAAAGCCACTCTGTTCTGGTGGTCTATAGATTGTGCCTACTAGTACTGGTTTCGCCCTGTCTAATAAGATTTCAATCCAAACTGTTTCAATTTCATCATGGTTAAGGTCAGTACGGTTGATGTATTTGGTATCCTTGTGTATATACACACAGACGCCACCTCCATACTGGTTCCTATCCCTCCTGACTATTGAGTAGTTTTCAATTTCAATCTCTGGATCCTGTACAGATGAGTCTAATTTTGTTTCTGTGAAACACAATATGTTAGCCTTACCGTTTAAAAACAACTGTTTGATTTCAGCCAGTTTAGGTCTCAGGCTATTTGTATTAAGATGAAATATGTGAAGTCCATTTTTGCTTGTAATAAGATTGACGTTGTCACACGTGAGGTAACTCTGTTCAATTGTGTCCTGTCCTGTGGTGGGGGGAGGGGGGGCGTTGTTGCTGTTTGTGCCGTGGGTGGGGAGGGGGGGAGGGGGTGATGCTTTGTCCTTTGCTGGAGTCTGTATTCCTTTGTGTGAAAGCCCGCGATGTGGGGGGGGGGGCTGGTTGATTACAGATATGTCTGATTGTACTCCATTGTGGGGGAGGGGGGTGCCTTTTGTCCTGGCCTCGGCCCGGGTAGACTAGCTGGCATGGCGCCGGCGGGGCCAGCCAAGCTAACCGTCGGGTCCTTGGTGACCTTGATGTCCCGCGCCACTCTCCCTTTAGTCACTCGCCGAGTCCGCTGGGGCTTCTGTGAGGGTATGTCGCCGCTTGCTGGTCGGCTGGTGCAACTGCTGGCTGAAGCATCAATTGCGTGGATGCTGTTGATCTCCGGCGCCGGTGTGAGGAGCGATGCCTCGCTGTTTTGTCCCCGCGACGTGCTGGGCGCCTCGGTTGTGAACCCCGGTTCCTTCCCTCTCGCTGTGGCCTCTCGTGGGTTCTTTTGCAGAGGTGGCAGAGGAGGAATGTTGCCGTTGATCATGTCGTTAGCCGCCGTCTGTGTGGGTAGCAGTTTATCTGCTTCTTGGGTCAGCAGATTTGACTGTAGTCTCTGGTTCCGTGTCATTACGGGACCAGGGTTCTGATGTATGTCACCCGACATGAGCAGATATAATAAAAACATTGATCTCTTATTACACTTGCCTGCCGGGGGTAATTTCTTTCGTTCCGGATTTGCAGTAAGTACTGCGTGGATCGCCGTGGCTCCGAAGGCTGGATGTTTCCTCTCTGTGCCCGTTAACAAGTAGAAGTCGCAATGGGACTGCTGATTTACGTTTTCGCTACCCTCCACTTCTGTCTGGAGTTGCTGCTTGAGTTGTGAATTCAGGTACAAATCCATAATCCACAGGAGGGAAAGTAGAAAATGCGCAAAGTACTTTTTTGTTGTTGCTCTGTTGCGTTGGTTACGGGAGCTACGTAAAATGCGACCGTCCATGTTGAAGCCGGATGTCATTCCTTGAGATGTCGACCCAGTCACCCCCAACACACTCTTGATGGGGCGGCTGGACCCCGCGCTACCCCAGACAATGTACAGGCCTGAAGAAGCGAACGGCCGAAGAATGTGGAGGTACAGTCAAGTATTGGCTGACAAGTTTTGGAACAGCTTCCTACTCCACTACCTACCGTCTCTACAGACCCGCCAGAAATGGGTAAAAGAGAGAGACAATTTGACAGAAGGAACAGTCGTCATGATTATCGACCAGTCACTACCCCGAGCTATGTGGCCGGCTGGCCGCGTAAGCAAAGTGATCACCGGTGCCGACGGAAAGGTCCGAGCAGCTGAAGTGCTCGTCCAAGGGCGGACCTACACCCGACCCGTGGCGAGGCTAATAGAACTGCCAAGGCTCCCCGATACCATCGATGACGACCATGACCCCATGACTTTGTGAATTGACTGACCCTCACAGCAGACATTGAGTAGTGGACAGTGCGGTTAATCTGTCTCTGCTTAGCTAATTAGGTGGGACTAATTAGGGGGCGGCTGTTACGAAGGATCAGATTAAACCGAGTATATATATTTATTTGTTGATATATATTGAATAGTATTTGTATATCGTTTGATATCCCTTGTATATTCCTTGTACATATACACGGAATATCCCTTTAGCCTACTATAGCCCATAATAGTTCATTCTCCTATTGGACAAAGGACCAGGCGCCAGGGGACCAGCCCCCGGAGCCAAGTTCAAAGTTACCGACAAGACATGTCTGTACTAGCCCCGGCCCTGCCCAGGGATACGGCGACAGAAATGAGAGTGGCACTATTTGTTCACCGTGCATATAAATATAGCGCAGGTGGATACAGAAGTTAGTTAACCTAGTTTGTTACCCACTAAGTGAAGCCTCACCCACGATACGACGTGCGGTGAAGTATGGCCTGTTTGGCCCCAGAATAGCATTGAGACCGCGTGCGAATTAATAACTGAATTGTCAGAGTTTGGCACTGTACCGTCGAGTGCGACGTATTTCTATTAAGTTAATAATAGTCTATTGTGTATGGTGCATCGTGCGGTTAGAGTTCTAAAGTGACCAGCATCTCCAACGCTTCCTCGTGTTAGCTAGATTCTTATCCAGGCTGGGCCGACCACATGGCGCTTTCATCCGAGGAGATCTAGGCGAGGACCGAATGGACATGTACACTGGATTACCTACCCGACGTCTGCATAGCCCTGTGCGGCTGGAATATATATTTGCTTTGGTACTGTGATTTGTGGAGCGGATAATCGCCGACGCCTGTGGGTGTTGGATTTACCCCCGAGAGGAGTCAAGGTCGAGTCGGCGCTCAGAGAGCCTGAGGCCGCCTAGCTTTCTTCACTGTGGAGCTACAGCCTACAAGAGAACCAAGCTGTATTCGTCTGCGGATCAAGAGTCTATCGCACTGTCTTCTGTACTCGAAGTCTCCCTAGATATCATTGACCAGACGTTCTACTACCGACAGCTCTCCTACCCCCCTTGCCGGCTTACAACCGGGAGGACCCCTTCCAGTATATCCCGCTATATCATTAAGTGTACCATAGATATAATTCCCTAAGAGCCAGGTTGTATACTTGCCTCCTGCGTAACCAGAGAATGGACATTCAGTGTTGATTTGCCTACAAATACTCATTTGCCTTACAAGTGCAATCAAATGTAATATAAGTATCATATGTACCTTTTGCTCCATTAAATACTTGATTAATACCTTTGACTGGAACCGATTTCATTGTGGGAAGTGTTCATCATATTCATATATTGTGTACTGTATGGCCAGTAGTTAAAGTACATAAAGCGGTAGTGGTTTAATGATACCATACTTATCAATACAGTCAGGGAATTGTACCCCTCAGTTACAGTCTCTCTTGCAATATCTATTCCACTCACTGTCTCGCTCACTATCTATTCCACTCACTGTCTCTCTTGCACTATCTATTCCACTCACTGTCTCACTATCTACTCCACTCACTGTCTCACTATCTACTCCACTCACTGTCGCTCACTATCTATTCCACTCACTGTCTCACTCACTATCTATTCCACTCACTGTCTCTCTTGTACAATAACTATTCCACTCACTGTCTCTCTTGTACAATATCTAATCCACTCACCGTCTCACTATCTATTCCACTCACTGTCTCTCTTGTACAATATCTAATCCACTCACCGTCTCACTATCTATTCCACTCACTGTCTCTCTTGCAATATCTATTCCACTCACTGTCTCTCTTGCACTATCTATTCCACTCACTGTCTCTCTTGCACTATCTATTCCACTCACTGTCTCACTATCTACTCCACTCACTGTCTCACTATCTATTCCACTCACTGTCTCTCTTGCACTATCTATTCCACTCACTGTCTCACTATCTACTCCACTCACTGTCTCACTATCTATTCCACTCACTGTCTCTCTTGCACTATCTATTCCACTCACTGTCTCACTATCTACTCCACTCACTGTCTCTCTTGCACTATCTATTCCACTCACTGTCTCACTATCTACTCCACTCACTGTCTCTCTTGCACTATCTATTCCACTCACTGTCTCACTATCTACTCCACTCACTGTCTCACTATCTATTCCACTCACTGTCTCTCTTGCACTATCTATTCCACTCACTGTCTCACTATCTACTCCACTCACTGTCTCTCTTGCACTATCTATTCCACTCACTGTCTCACTTTCTATTCCACTCACTGTCTCACTATCTATTCCACTCACTGTCTCTCTTGCACTATCTATTCCACTCACTGTCTCTCTTGCACTATCTATTCCACTCACTGTCTCTCTTGCACTATCTATTCCACTCACTGTCTCTCTCTATATTCCACTCACTGTCTCTCTTGCACTATCTATTCCACTCACTGTCTCTCTTAATAATAATAATAATAATTCATTACATTTATATAGCGCTTTTCTAGACACTCAAAGCTCTCCCCACAATCTAGGGTGGAAACTGCCTCCTTCACCACCACTGGTAGCACCCAACCTTGGGCTACGCAGGCTCAATGGCTGCCATACACTGGCACCAGGCACACACCACACTACACAATGGCTGAACGGCTCAGGAGACAGGGATTGATATCAGCCAATTAAGGGGAAGGGATGATTAGGTGGCCTTGATGTCAGAGACCTGATTGGGAATTTGGCCATGAATGCCGGGGAACCCCCTACTCTTTGCGATAAGCGCCCTGGGTTCTTTAACAACCGAATTCAGTCAGGACCTCGGTTTAGCATCTCATCCGAAGGACGGCACTTGCAGCTGTACGGTGTCCCTATCAGGGGCGGGGCTAGGGTGTGGCTAATTGGGCTCAAGCCCCGAATGTTTTCAGAAAAGCCCTGAATCTATTAAAAAAAAAAATATAAAATTGACATCATTGTTACATGAAAATATGTTTGCACCAGATTTAGCAGAAGCTAATTTCCATCTGTGGTCTATCCAGCTGCTAACTGTATTTGAGTGAGTTAAGTCTTGGTGTTATGGTAGACTCAGACCTAAGCTTTAAATCACAATCAACAAGTTGACAAAAACTTAATTCTTCCACCTTAGAAACATAGCTAAAGTACGGCCATTTATAAATCAAAAGGACGCTGAAAACCAGATCCATGCCTTTATCTCAAGCCAACTCGACTACCGTAATGCACTCCTTACCGGCCTCCCGAAAAAATACGATAATAACTATTTTATTGCAATGCACTATTGCATTATTTTATTCTATTTTACTAACTATTTTATTGCACTGCACTATTTTACTTTGTATCAGTGAATCATAGACGCCTGGCCATAAGAGCATTCGGAGCATCTCTGCTCTCCCACTATTGAACTTGGGGGAGCAAAGGTATGCTCTTGCTCCACCACTTTTTGATCATATGAAAAATATGATATATCCCCCCCCCAATATATAAATCTAACCATAACTACGTTATGGTTAACTGAGTTTTATAGTGAAAAGAGCAGCTTTATTGGTCAAGATTGAAGGCTCTATATTGCAAGAAATTACACGTACAGGTTCAT
The DNA here is from genome assembly GCF_963971535.1 of Notolepis coatsorum. Lineage (NCBI taxonomy): Eukaryota > Metazoa > Chordata > Actinopteri > Aulopiformes > Paralepididae > Notolepis > Notolepis coatsorum. Next base: position 4,222,841 of record NC_140166.1, on the reverse strand, counting down.
TAAATTCAAAAAAAATCTGCCGTGGAGGGCAAACCACCCCTTGCCTGCCAAAAAAAAAGAAAAAAAAAAAACTATCTGGGCTAAGCCCCGGATCTCCTACAATCCTAAATCCGCCCCTGGTCCCTATCACTGTAACAGGGGCATTGTTACTGACTAGTCCAGAGGACAGAGTGCCCCCTGCTGGACAACAACACCACTTTCCGACAACAGCCTTGTACAATATCTATTCCACTCACTGTCTCTCTTGCAATATATATTCCACTCACTATCTCACTATCTATTCCACTCACTGTCTCTCTTGTACAATATCTATTCCACTCACTGTCTCTGTTGCATCTATTCCACTCACTGTCTCACTATCTATTCCACTCACTGTCTCTCTTGTACAATATCTATTCCACTCACTGTTTCTCTTGTACAATATCTATTCCACTCACTGTCTCTCTTGTACAATATCTATTCCACTTTCTGTCTCTCTTGTACAATATCTATTCCACTCACTGTCTCTCTCTATATATCGATTAGAATCGCAATTTTAATGTGTGCAGTAAGCAGTTTGGCCAAAATAAAATATGCTTCTCTCCAGTATGCAGTCCGCTTCCATTCATTGTGCTAAGCTAGGCTAACGTGCAGCCAGATAGCTTTCTACTGAACACACAGAGAGGAAACTGGTATCTATCTTCTTGTCTCTCTCTGGAGAAGACGGTAAGCTAATTTCCCCAAATGTTGGCATTGTAGTGCCGAAGGATAGGAGTCTGAGGCTAAATGTTTATTTTGCATGAGTAACAACAACAACAACACATTTTTCTCGGTTACTAGCTAACTATAGTTTGCCGACAGGGAAGCAACACTCAATAACGTCTGGACAGAACCCCTATTCCCAACAACATTTCTGTGGGTGAATTATGTATTAATTTAAATTATCCGCAATATCTCAAACAGTATATGGACCCTTTCACCTCTAGACATCAACTGAGACACTGTGCACAGATTTTTTTTTAAGTTCAGACAAATGTAACCACCTCAGTTGGCAAAAAATCATTCAGGTTCAAAGGTCCATCTGACTGGAACAATCTTCCAGCTGATTCATTGATTGATTGAAGATTGTATTAACAGATTGCAGAATGGGCACAATACAGTACAGCTCAATACACACAAGTTAAGGGGATGCAGACCAGAGAAAGACTTTCGTCTTGTTTACATCAGGGTCCCCCATTTTCAATTCATCATACCATATATATGACATACATGACATACAGATAGACAGTACTGTTACATCTAGACATTTATGACATACCAGATCTACAAATACAGTACTGTTTGTGATACAAAAATAGTCTAAAAAGAGGGTCATTCTACGAAAGCCTGCCATTTTCACTTTTTAATGTTTGATTTGAAAAGTATTGTTTTAAAAGTTTTGGATACGTTTTTTTAATTAAGTGGATTCTTTTCTCTCAGAAAAATGTACTGTACCATCTCAGGCTATTATATATTTTTTTAATTCACATTTAAACAACATGCATATTTGTTTTTCGTCAGCCCTGTTACTACATCAATTACTGTTTGAAAAGGTTATAAATACATATTTAGAAAAATTATGATATCATATGAAAGATAAAAGCCCCTTGTTACAATAGTGTGTTTGTAGAGTTAGAATATTGACGAGTTAACTTTTTTTCCATGAATAAATATGCCCATTCACAATGGACCCTTTCACAGCATCTTTGATTTAAGAAAAAGTTATGAAAACAAAATAATAATATCCCAATTTATTTAAGGGAGCCACTGGTTTCTATTACTTAACATATAAAATGAGTTTGTTTTACATTTTTATTTTTAAAAATTACATCAGAATATTGTACAAGTAACAGGGCTGACACCTCAGTAACAGGATTGACACAGTTACCTAAATAGTTATACTGCTTGTTTAAGTTACAATTGTGGGTGTAATGGAGTTATTTAAGAAGATGTTATGGAGATAGTTATGACACAGTCATAAGCCTTTAATTCAACATGACATATCAGAGTACTTTGTTGACAGATAGGAGGTTTTAGTGTAGAAGATGATGAAAATAATTATTATGATACTGCAGATGTAGAAAAATTCAATCAATTGTTTTATTCAAAAACAAAACAAAATACTATCAGGAATAGGAGGGGGAAAGAACGCCATCTCAGGTACCCTATCAACATGTGAACCTCGGTTGACAGCTGAAATTCAACCTTGGCAACAAACAGCAGCATCTTTTCAAACATCTAAACCCCCCTCCCTAGAATTGCAGAACAAACAATCACCTAATGCACCATTAGTTTGCCTACCCAACAAGTTTTGACCAGATGTCTTTCCGGATCTCTACATGTCGTGCTGTCACATTGACAGGAGAAGGAATCAACCTTAAAATGTCGTCAAACATGTACCAGATACAGTCCTCGCGGGATGGCCAGAAATATCTATTCTGGCCAATATGGTGCATGCACTTCACATGGGCATATCCTTCACCTGTTGCCACAATGATTCCAGGGTACAGCTCCTGGTCATATGTAAGGACACACCATTGACCAATAATCCCATCACTACTCCAATCGATCTCCTGGGGTCCTTGAAGTTCTTCAGTCAGCTGACTTCTGTGCTTGTGCTTGTGTGGTTGGCTGAGGTATGGCTGGGGTGTTTGTGGTTGGCTGAGGTATGGCTGGGGTGCTTGTGGTTGGCTGAGGTATGGCTGGGGTGCTTGTGGTTGGCTGAGGTATGGCTGGGGTGCTTGTGGTTGGCTGAGGTATGGCTGGGGTGTTTGTGGTTGGCTGAGGTATGGCTGGGGTGCTTGAGGCTTGGGTTGCCTTGATCATTTGGGGGCCCATTATCAGTGGAGCAAAGATGAAGTGGTTAGTGTTGAAACATGTACAGGACAGGTTCTTCAATGTGGCACACAGACAGCTGACATCCCTGGTGATCAAGTGGCCTTTCCTGTTGGTGACCACTTGGTGTATTCGCATTGCCCCTGGGACTAATGGGATATTTGCTGGCATGTTACGATAAGCATCCACAATGTTCTCAGTTTCCACATAAAAGAGCTTCACTGTCGTGCCAGTTGTAAGTAGTGCTCTGTAAAGTGTGGTGGCATCAGGAATGTCACGCCCTGTACTCACAAGTTGATCTGCCAGTCTTTTTAATACTCCCCCAACAACATCAGGCGCTCCCTTTCCGTGGCTTGCTTCAAAGGAATTCCATGTGCCACTCTCAAAGCCCCTCTTACTCAATTCAGTACTGAACAGGAAGAAATTACCCTTCTGCCTGTATTGAGTACAAGGACCGTCGCTGAAGAAGTGGACCACAGACACAGGTGGATGATTGGCTTGTACGTAGTCCAGTACTGGCTCAAGGTGTTGCCAGATTGCAGGGTGACCTTTTTGCTTGGATTCTGAGATGGTGCAGAAGCAGAGAGGGCGTGCATCTTCACCAACATACAACACACCTGTGTGCATTGATGCCTGTTGGTGCGAGGCACCGAAATGCACAGCCTGGATCTCAGCACTGTACTTACATGAGTAGTTTTCTGAGAAATCCACATGTATAATGCATTCGTGTGAGGACAGACTTCTCTTTAGTTCTCTGGAGAATGAGAACTGCTGCTTGATGTTGAACACATGTTTCTTAAACCTGTGCAGCAGACAAGTGAAATGCTCAATGAGCTCCTCTACAGAGCTTTCAATTTGTTTTTTAGCTGTCACTTTGAATGACACAGCCTTCTTTTCTTGTAGCATGGTCTTCTCCTCCATTACCCACTGTATGTTTGCAACACGCATGTTGGTGTCAGGAACAGTAGCCAGTGGGAAGCTTTTCAGTTTGCATGTGGGACACTCTCCATACATGCACTCTTTACTGTTTGTGCTGCAAGAGACCTCTTCAATAAGCTGCTCAAGGTTGGAATTGGTAAGCAAACTTAGTTGCTTCAGCTTGTCAGCCACAAAGCCGAGGTTCTCATGGATTTTACGCATGCACGTATCTCTGTCCTGAATGGTGGGATGTACCACCCAGAAGGGTCGAAGTCTGCAAAAGAGACAGTTGGACAAAGCTCTGTGTGGATTTTGAGATAGGAACTTCCTGTGAAGATTTTGCAGTGAATCAACAAGAAATCTCTTTTGTTTTTTAACTTTCTGCCGTGTTATGGTCTGCTTTCCTCCAGTCGTGACTCGACTGACATCATCACGGTCATAGAAAGCTTTGACATTTGATTTGAACTTTGTTGGGATGCGGAGCTTTGCTTTACGAGTGAAAGAAAGTGAAGGTCTTCCACCTTCTTCTTGGAAGACCACTGGCACTATTTCCATATTTCTGCATGCAGTACCTTTTTACAATCTTCCCGGATAACATTTGGGAGATAATCTGCTTTTCTCGTTCATCTTTTGAATCTAAATATTTTCTTTTTATGTCCCTCAACAGTGCAGTGTAAAATTTGAGGGTTCTTCGTGCTTGTAACCGCGCAGATGGGGTGCTCAAGTCATGGCTGACTTTGGAAGATGGGGATGCTGCTTTTTTCTTCAAGCGAAAGTACTTTTGTTTGTACTTATCTTGCTTTTGTTTTTATTTTTCCAGGCTACTCCTCAATTTTTCCAGCTCTTGGTGGAGCCTCTTTCTCTCCTTCTTTGACCTTAAACGCCCCTGAGCACGTTGCCTGCAGCACAATAAAGCATAGATTAGTCAAATAGTTGTACTGACAATCAAATACTCACCAATGCATGTAACTTACTCAAATGCTCCCCCTACACAATCATACACATACACACACTCACACTCACACTCACTCATAACTGTAGGGTTGGGGTTAGGACCTTTACAGGGGCCAGTTTCGAATTGCAGTCTCGCGTAGGTGCTCTTTGAGAGTGGTTTTGAAAGTGGGTAGTGATTCACATTCCTTTACAGCTGTGGGTAGGGCGTTCCACATTGATGTGGCATAATTGCTAAACGTGTTTAGTCCCTTGTTTGAGCCGAATCTGGGTTTTACATTATTTGTGGTGCTCCCTCTGGTGTTGTGGTCGTGATATTCACTGACCTTTGGGAAGTATTTTGACATGTACATGGGTACCTTAGTCGTGTAGTGTATCTTGTAGACCAGGCCCATTGCAAGTTGCTGTACTCTAAGCCATCCTAGGTTGTCAAAGTGGGCAGGGGTGAGGTGGGTTCTAGGAGTAAGGTCAAGCAGTAGTCTGACCAGTTTGTTTTGTGATGTTTGTAAATTTTGTTTTTAGCGCCTTTGAGGTGCTTTGGTACCATGAGGTGCAAGCATAGTCATAGTACCCTTGAATGAGTGCTCCTGCCAGAGTCTTTAGGGTATTCTTGTTTACCAGAGAGGAGATCCGGTACAAGAATCTAGTTTGTTGGTTGACTTTTTTTATTACATTGGATGCCATTTTGTCATTAAAGGAAAGATTTTCCTCTAGGATGGAACACAGGTATGTAATTTCATCTTTCCTTGTGACAATATTGTCACCCACTGTAACTGAGAAGCCGTCGGTCTTGCTGAGTTTGTTATTTGAACTGTAGAGAATGGACTCTGTTTTGCCCATGTGTGATGATAGTTTGTTATCATCGAGCCAGGTGCAGATTCTGCCTAGTTCCGAGCTGAGGGTTTTTTCAACCTGTAACTTGTTCTTGTCAGAGACCAGCAGGGCTGAGTCGTCCGCAAACAGGAACAAGTTGCAGTCACAAGTAGGGTTGGGCACCGAAAACCGGTTCTAATTAGGAACTGGTTCCTAACTTCCGGTTCTGGAACCGGAAGTAACATACCTGCATTTCGATTCTTAAAAAAAAATTTACTTTGTTAATTAATACCCTAGTTACAGTACAGCAACCAAATTAAACTGTATCAAGTCAACTGAAAATGTGAATAGTATGAAGAAAAAAAAATTATAAAAAAGAAAAAAAAAAAACTCCTGCGAAATAAGCTGTGACCTGCACCTCAAAGAATCGGAATCGAGAATCGTTCAGAACAGGAATCGATATGGAGAATCGGAATCGGAACCGGAATCGTTCAAATCCAAACGATGCCCAACCCTAGTCACAAGCTGACGACATGTCATTTGCATAAATTAGGAACAGTAGCGGTCCTAATATGCTTCCTTGTGGAACACCACAGCTCACAGGGAGGGGGGGGGGGGGGGGGGGGGGGTACCGTTTACCTCCACCATCTGTTCTCTCCCCTCCAGGTAGGATTGCATCCAGCTCACTGATAGACTATCAAAACCAATTGCTTTTAGCTTGTCAATCAGAATGGTGTGATTGACAGTGCCGAAGGCCTTTTGTAGGTCCAGCATGACCATGCCGCAGTATTTGCCCGCGTCCACCTCTTGTTTGATGTGGTCGTTCAAATAGAGAAGGCATGTGTCAGTGGAGTGGGATGTTCTGAAGCCAGATTGGAATTCGTAGATTAGATTTTTTTCCCGCTAGGTACTTTTCGACCTGTTCGTAGACTATTTTTTCCATGACTTTCGAGATGGAGGTTAGAATAGAAACAGGGCGGTAGTTGCCTGGGTCTAATTTGCTGCCCTTTTTGTGCAGGGGGGCTACTCTCGCAATTTTGAAGCTCATATTCACTCTATAACATCCTCTCAACTGTTTAAAACTGCGCTGTTCTCTCACCTTGAGATTAGTATAACAGATCTTTGACGCAATGACTTTAATAGGTGCTCTGTGTTTTGTTGTTTGTTCGTCTTATGTTCCTCTTGTTTGATGTTGTTTGAACCTGTTTATTATTCATTTTATCTTGTTTTGTGTTTGGTTTTGTTTGTTCCTTTTTGTTTTGTTATGTTTAATACAGATATGTACTTCATGTATTCTGTAAGCTGTGGACCCCCTTGAAAACGAGATGGTTCATTTTAAGGGGTAATTCCAAATAAAGAATTTCAATATATATGTCTAACCACCACACAAGCCCCCCCAGAATTCACCCACAGTCAAAATCCCCACGGAATTACAGTATTTCAATAGGCAACCCTGAAAGGATTATTTTTCTAGAAGAGCAACACTAGCCAAAATATAGTATGCATAAAAGGGGCAGAAGCTAAAGTTAAGTGACTGTTACTTTTGTAGCAGTAGTTCAATGTCACTGCCTTTTTTGTTAAGCCTACAACTACAACTTTTTTGTTGGCTACAACTTTGCCACAGTAGGCATTAATCACTTAATACATAAAATGTCTGAAATCTCAAATCTGGCACTTTTTGGGAATAAAATATCCTGTAGCTTGGTGTATTGTTTTTATTGACCAGTCCATTCATGCTGAGTGAATCAGTTCCCTCAGCCACATTTGTGTATTCAACATTTTTGGGGGAATTAACTGATCGAAAATTAATCTAATCGAATTGAATCGTGGTCAAATAAAGAGATTTAATGATGCATTGAATCGTTGCCTGAAGAATCGTAATCGAATCGAATCATTGTGGGGTTGAATCGTTACACCCCTAATTCACTGTCTCTCTTGTGCAATATCTATTCCACTCAATTATCTCACTATCTATTCCACTCACTGTCTCTCACTATCTATTCCAGTCACTGTCTCTCACTATCTATTATTTACAATCACTGTGTCTACTTATCTATTCCACTCACTATCTCACTATCTATTCCACTTACTGTCTCACTATCTATTCCACTCACTGCAGGGCCGGACTGGGGAAATAATTCATACCGGGAGATATAGCGCGAAATATAGCCCCAATCAGGTCACTTTTTAAGCGGGGGTCTGGGGGTCCCCCACCCGGAAAATGTTTGTTACAAAGACTTAATTTCCTGCATTCTGGTGAATTTTAGTGCATGTGAATCACAAACTAATGAGCCAACAATTGCTTAGTACAATGTACTGTTATGAACCTCAAATAAAACTGTTGTGGCACTAGCAATGCTACTCTCTCCACCTTCAAAAAGAAAAAAGAAAGAGCACAACATATTTTTCTATTTACTATTAATTATATACAGTTAACCACTCTTTCCACCTATTCAAACAGAGCAAGAGCACAATACCATATTCACTTTACTGATGCACTACCCATCAACAGTTAAAATAGCCCTTTACACAAACATTAAATAACAGACCTTTCATTACAATACTATAATAACAGTAGCCACTGCCAGAATAGTGACACATGTATCGCGTGTGGTGAGCACACGCATGCATGCACAACGAAGACAGAAGATTGCGTTGTCTCAATAATCTTAACTATAAAATGAGCTCAAAGTATGAGCTCACTGACTGAAATTTCCAACAAAAAGCATCAATTGTCAAATAATATTGAATTGATCACATTAACTAGACTAGATGTTTTTGAGGAAATTAGAAAGGGAACAACAACTTAACCCTTGTGTCTGATCAGATTCTTATTTTTTTGATAACTTTGCACTTGCAGTGATTATGTTTGTAGCCAATGTGGCAAAGGTGTGTAATCTTTGAATTATCTTGGAATTATTTTGACTTTCTCTTTCATAAATTGTTTATTCAACTTCAGCCCCAATCATAACCACCACATATTGTTTTTTGTAATGTCAGATTTAACAACTCCCTTCAGAAAAGTGTGCCATGTGCCATTCCATTCGCCGCCTCCGCTGTCAATCAGTTGTATCGCCTGGTCACGCCTCCACCAATCACAAGCGGCAGCACGGCTCCATTGTGTGTGTGTGATCCGCGTGAGGGAGAGAGAGTCAAACAGATAGTTCTCCAACTCTGTCGCAGACAGTGAAATCCTGGTTGTTCCCCACCCACCTAGGTTATCTACCTATCGCGCCGCGCCGCCGCCACAACTATAAACAATGGCCTTTTTTTTTTTTTTTTTTTTTTTTTTTTTTTTTTTATTTTTTTTTATCTGTGCAGGCCAGGCCACCGGGAAAACTCCCGGTGCTCCCGATGGCCAGTCCGGGCCTGACTCACTGTGTCTCACTATCTATTCCACTCACTGTGTCTCACTATCTATTCCACTCACTGTCTCACTATATATTCCACTCACTGTCTATCTATCTATTCCACTCACTATCTCATTATCTATTCCACTCACTATCTCATTATCTATTCCACTCACTGTGTCTCACTATCTATTCCACTCACTGTGTCTCACTATCTATTCCACTCACTGTCTATCTATCTATTCCACTCACTATCTCATTATCTATTCCGCTCACTGTGTCTCAATATCTATTCCACTCACTATCTCATTATCTATTCCGCTCACTGTGTCTCAATATCTATTCCACTCACTGTCTCACTATCTATTCCACTCACTGTCTCACTATCTATTCCACTCACTGTCTCACTCACTATCTATTCCACTCACTGTCTCTCTTGTACAATAACTATTCCACTCACTGTCTCTCTTGTACAATATCTAATCCACTCACCGTCTCACTATCTATTCCACTCACTGTCTCTCTTGTACAATATCTATTCCACTCACTGTCTCTGAATGAATGAATGAATGAATGAATGAATGAATGAAAAAGTTTATTTTTGGACATGTTATTCTCCATATTTCTCCAAACAACTCACGATATCTTGTTCCGTCGAACCAAACAATCATAGAAACAAATTCAAAAAACATTAAAAGAAAAACATTTAAAAAATAAAAATAAAAAATAAGGAATTATAAACAAAAGGTCAAGAGCAATGTGTTTGGTTAGCAGACATGTCCAAAAAAGGAGTAGAGGGAAGCTAAGCTTATTGATCCCTACCCCCTTACATTTATCTTTGTTCTTCCATTAATTTGACTAGATATAACATAATTTAGTGTATTACAATATAGAATATACTTTTTATTTATATTAAAAGATTACAAGAAAAAATAAACTTGATTCACTTGACAGCAGTGAATATAGTACAGCACTACATACACAATATAACATAACTTTGTTTATCCTCAATACTAATTTCTGTATTTTTCCAATGTGTATTTTTTTTAGCTGCTTTTTAAATTGTGCCACATGTTTACTCTGTTTGATGTATTCGGGTAAATTATTCCACAACTTCACTCCACACACCGATATGCACATGCTTTTCAGCGTGGTGTTTACCATTGGTTGTTTAAGATTCCCTCTCCCTCTTAAGTTATATTCTCCTTCCCTGTCTCTGAACCATTTTTTAATGTTGCCTGGGATTAGTTTATATCTGGCTTTGTATACAATGAGGGCAGTTTTGTAATCCACTAGGTCCATAAATTTCAATGCTTGTAGCTTTATAAATAAGTTATTGGTGTGTTCATAATATCCTACATTGTTGATTATTCTTATTGCTTTTTTTTGCATGGTGCATATTGGCTGTAGAGTGCTTTTGTAGGTATTACCCCACACCTCCGCACAGTAGCTCATATATGGTAGGAAGAGTGTACAGTACAGTGTATACAGTGTTTTTTGGTTTAGAATGTGTTTTATCTTGCATAGAACACCAACACTCCGTGCCAATTTAGTCCTGACATATTTGATATGAGGTTTCCAGTTGAGTTTGTGGTCTATTATCACACCCAGAAATGTATTCTCAAATACCCTCTCCAGTTTAATACTATCAATCATTAGTTCCACCGGTGTATTTACTTATATATCACGTTTACCAAATATCATGATTTTTTTATTTTTTTTTATATTTAATGATAATTTATTTACATCAAACAACACTTTCAGCTTGGTTAGCTCAGCTGCGACATTCTTTAAAAGCATTTGGAGGTTCTCTCCCTCACAGAAGACATTTGTATCGTCAGCAAAAATTCAATTTTTCAATATTTTAGACGCATTACCTATATCATTTATATACAGTATGAATAGTTTCGGGCCCAGAATTGACCCTTGCGGCACACCACAGATTATGTTTGACTGAGTGGACCTGTACTCCCCCAACTGCACAAACTGTTGTCTTTGTTCTAAGTAACTCTTTAACCAATTGAGCCCTACTCCTCTGATCCCATATACCTTTCCAATTTTAGTAGCAGAATATCATGATTTATAGTGTCAAACGCCTTCTTCAGATCTATGAAGACCCCTATTGCAAACTTCTTATTATCAATTATGCTTGTCAGTTCTTCGACTAGGTCCATTAGTGCCAATGTCGTTGAATGATTCGATTTAAATCCATATTGACTGTCTATAAGTAATGCGTGTGTTATGGTTTGTAACCGACCCCAATCGCACAACACAAGACAGGTATGAGAGTAAGCCAAAACAGGGCAAATATTTATTATAGAACAAAAAGCGGCACAGTCCCTTTAAGGGAAAACACAAAAACACTAGAGTCAAGGAAATATGGAAAATGCGGCACTGTGCCTTTAAGAGGCGAACAGGCTAAGGGACTAAGGCTAAGGGCCAGGGCTAAGGACCAGGGCTAAGTGTCAGGGCCAGGACCAGGGGCACTGGAGAGGGGGACAGGGACAGAGGCCCGAAGAGGCGGGCTGGAGACAGGGACAGAGAACAGGGTTAAGGCCTTGGACAGGGCGAGGGCCAGAGCTGCTTACAGGGAAGAGGACAGGGTTCCGACGGCGGAGGCCTGGCACGGGAACAGGGGCCTGACGGCGGAGGCCTGGCACGGGGGCAGGGGCCCGACGTCTGGAGTGGGAACACTGGAAAACCTCCCGTAGAGAATTAGAGAGCGAAGACGGTGTCCCACTCCAGGCAAACGGCGACAGGTGGTGATGGCTGGCACGTCGTCTCACGCCGGAGACGCGGCAGGAGATGGTAACGTACAGGATGGTAACCGTACAGAACTCCATGAACACAGAGTGAACATAGATACAGAGTCCAGAACACAGAACGACCCGACAGGTGCGTGAAGGTAGAGGATCAAGGATGTCCAAGGGTGGGGGCTGGTGAAGAGTAGAGGAGACAGGGAATAAAGGTCCAGGGAACAGGCGATTCCTCACAGCGTGTTTATCAATGAAACTGTCCAATCGTGCTGCAAATACCTTTTCCATTATCTTTGAGAAATGGGAAAGGAGAGAAACCGGCCTGTAATTGGTGAATAGATTTTTCTCACCGGCTTTGAAGATCGGTATCACTTTTGCAGTTTTCATTTTGGTGGGGAAGGCACCCAGTTTGAATGAGAAGTTACAAATATGCACTAAAGGGTCTGCTATGGCTATTATTACTTGCTTAATTAAGGTCATGTCAATGCCGTTCCAATCTGTTGATATTTTATTCTTAAAATTGTTCACAGTATCCATAATTTCATTTGTATCCGTTTTTCTCAAGAAGCTAGTACTTGGGTTTCTTTCTTCAAAATAATTAGAAACACCTCCCCCTTGTGGCGGGGTTATCTCCTCTGCCAATTTAGGCCCCACATTCACAAAGAATCTGTTGAATCCTTCTGCCACCTCATTTGTATTACTTCCTCATCTATAAATTCATCTGGAAAGCCAGAACTAGTTGCTTTATTTCTTATAATTGAGTTTAATATATTCCATGTTCCCTTTATGTTATTTTAATTTTTTTCTAATACATTATTACTCTTTCTTACATTTTCTAACAATATCAGTTAGTTTATTTTTGTATAGTTTACACTTAATTTCTTTCTCTTTATTTCTATGCTTTATAAATTCTCTATATAAGGTGTTCTTTTTTTTTGCAAGCATTCAACAGACCTCCCGTAATCGGTTTGTCAGATTTCTTTGCATTTGTTCTACTTTGCTGCATTGGACAGCTTCTGTCATATAACAGCAGGAACATATTCAGAAAAGAATCATAAGCAGAATCCACATCTATTGATTCATATACATTTCTCCAATCCTGTGATAATAGTTCTTTTCTGAACCTATTTAAAGTGTCCTCCATTCTTAACACTTTGAGTGCCACGAGGTGGCGCCAGAGTTAGCGCTTCAATGCCACCATCGGCGCCAATGTTACGCTTAATATCGCCTAATCTATGTTTTAAATTATGGCTATGTGTCTAATCTGCCCGTCGCTTATCAAAGAATCCTTTTCCAGTCAGTGCTGTCAAGGCAGATTGGTTTTTTATCGCTTCATTTCCGTTTGAGAGCATTTTGAAAAGCACCCGTTTTGAGGTAAAAAACAGTTCATTCTAGACCATTCTATGATAATCGTCTTTTACTGGAATATTCCAGAACATTGATATTTGTCGGCCTATTTATGAATCGTTTTCAAATAAACGCTAGATGATCAATATTATACGTGCACGCAAGCACATTCGAGCCGCGCACGGATAATCGCCTTGTTCATTTCCTCTTGGACTTTTACAGTGAAACCGAAAGAGCCCATTTCACAAAACAGCTTATATCTTCATCAAAATTAGTCTGATTATCCTAACACTGATAACATAGATTCCTTACCTGACATCAGATGGTATCCAACTGGTATATTCCAATTCCTGATCACCATTCGAAAAAATCGATAAGTGTATAACGTGTGTACAGTGCAGTACATGATTCCGCGGGTCTCAGAGGCTCCAGAATGAACTGTGATAACCCCGGCTGCATCAGTGGACTGGAAAATGTGGAGTACAGGATTTTTTTCCCCATCCATTTTCATTGAGTCCATTCCAAAATCCCTTATGTCATCTGGGAGACGATATGGGGCGCTTTTTTCCACATCTGATCCCCGGTGGCGCTCGGGTATACTAGGGTAGGCTCGCGTGATGCAATATGATTTCAGATCGATAAAATAAAAAAAAATAAAAATTCAGAGAAATCTCGTGAGTGGCTTTCAACATAACTATCGGAAACCCGAGATATCTCGTGAGTGGCAGTGAAAGTGTTAATCTCCTTTGCATGTTTACTTTACTATCAACCACTTTAACATCACAATGATAGACTACAAACACCGGTAAATGGTCACTAATGTCGTTTATTAATAGTCCACTCTCTATATTATCTATTAAATTATTAGTAAGTATATTATCTATTAATGTTGCTGAGTGACATGTGATTCTACTCGGTTTTGTAATAATAGGATATAGACTCCTACTATACATTGCATCCTTAAATTCTTCTATCAATGATAGTTTGTTAGGATTTAAAAAATCTATATTATAATCACCACAAATAAAAGTAACCTTCTGGTCAGTGTTTGTAGTCATACCTTCCATCGTTTCTCTGAATCTTTCTATGCTAGAGCTGGGAGCTCTGTAAATGCAACTGACAATGATGTTCTTCCTTTTTCCCATGTCAATCTCAATAGCAATACATTCACATAAATCGTCAATTACCATCGTCATACTTTCAACTATCTTGAACTTTAACCTTCTGTCTACATATAGTCCTACTCCCCCTCCCTTTTTATTTACTCTATTCATGTAGTTAAAATTATATCCCTCCAACTCAAAATCCACCCCTTTCTCCATGTTGATCCAGGTTTCCGATATTGCAATTATGCTGAATGGTTTGGTGAACTGTTCAATATAATCTTTAATCTTATTAAAATTAGCATATAAACTCCTGCTATTGAAATGTATGATCGATATGTTGTGTTCAAGTTGGAATTTTTCCTTGAACTGGTCATCGGTGCAGCAATTACTAGTCACATTATTAAAGAAATTCCTCTCTGGGTCAATGTCTCTGTTTAGATCATGCATGTTAACTGTTCAAGGTTTAAGCACACAGAATGTGTAACAGAAACACACCCATCCATAGTTAGTGTGACATCCTCGGCACGACGCAAAACACAAGTTGATTTCTTGGACTGATTTTAATGAAGAAGCTTGATCCAACCTCATCCAAACCGTAAAATCTGTATGAGATACAAATGCATACAAAAGATACTACTATCACAAGTCCATTACCAATGGTCGGAACGTCACTAAACATATACCACAATTATTATCTCCATCAATCAATACCTTATTGGCTGCGTGCCAGTACATGAGAACATCGATGCGTTACTGTAGTATGTCTTCTGTCAGTTTCTTGGAAGATTGTCTTGTTTCGTTGGCGTGATGGATTGTTCTTTACTTATTAGAACGCCAGGTAATTCCATTACCATTCAAGTTCATGGTCCAACGCAAGAGAGAGAAGGCGGAAACACGTCACTGGATACTAGGTGTCAACTCTCGTGAGATGTGGTAATTGCACAAATAAAATAGAAAACAGTGCGCCACTAATATATATCTTATATAAAACAAATAAGAAATACATTGAAAAGCAATTGAGTGTATTATTACTATTATACAAAATAGGCATATAAATTGTAAACATAACTATTAACCATAGCTGCAGTTACAGTTAGTAGACAACGTTGTCCTAATAAATCAAATGAGTCATATAAATATTCAATCGCAGCAGGGTCCTCAACAGGGATCGCACCATTGTGCAGGGCTGGGGGAAAACAGAATCTCGGGTTCCACAGCAAATGTTCAATTGCATCTATTGACCAAGTCCAAGTTTCCCAATTTTCATTTTCCCAGTGGCTGCTCGTAAATAGGCTTAGTTCATTATTCTCCCCTGTCAAAGACAGACATACTTGGCAACTCAATTCCACGACCACGGTCAACCAGTCCGGAATGTTCTTCATAGTCCCGCATAAAATAATGTTAGCAAGCATGATGGACATTGTTAACATCGTATGGAATAATTGACTCTCAATGGATGCATAATTTTCATTTGTAGATGAGAAAATGTAGGTCTCACCATTGTTTGTTGATAGGCTGTCACTGGTACTTGTCCAGCTCCTCAATGCTTCTGATGACTAGAACTGTTGCTTGCTCTGGGGTTCCGTTTAATTTGATGAATATTTTGCAGTTGGATGTCCACGTTGAGTCGATCTTCTTCTCGTATCTGAGTTTTCTGGCTTTGCGGGCAATATCTCCGATATCTCTCTCTCACTATCTATTTCCACTCACTATCTTACTATCTATTCCACTCACTGTCTCACTATCTATTCCACTCACTATCTCACTATCTATTCCACTCACTATCTCACTATCTATTCCACTCACTGTCGCACTATCTATTCCTCACTATCTCACTATATATTCCACTCCACTCACTGTCTCAATATCTATTCCACTCACTGTCTCACTATCTATTCCACTCACTGTCTCACTATCTATTCCACTCACTATCTCACTATCTATTCCACTCACTATCTCACTATCTATTCCACTCACTGTCGCACTATCTATTCCACTCACTATCTCACTATATATTCCACTCACTGTCTCAATATCTATTCCACTCACTGTCTCACTATCTATGCCACTCACTGTCTCAATATCTAGTCCACACACCTCTCCCAGAGTTTTAAGCTTGCATTTGTATTTGTAATTATTCTATACAGGCTGCATACAAAATAAAATAACACACCTTATTTAGCAGGGGGTGGGGTGTGTGCAAATGCCTGCTGTTCTTCGAGTGATAAATAGCACTAAAAGTGGTTATTTGGCTCGTAATCATCTACAGGCTGCGTAAAAACGTACATTGAAACATGTAAATTTGACTTGACTTGATAACTAACTTGTGGAACGTGTTCCGTCTAGCCGGTAGGTGGCACTGGCAGGAGAGAGCTGGCTGCACTTTGTCTGCTGGAAGCCCAAGAAGAAGAAGAAAGGAGGATACCCGGAAAAAAGAAGAAACGCACGTTGCGTTCGTTCTGTGGTGTTGTGTCTCGGTTCTGACAACATGGACTCTGTGGATTTGTTTCGGAAACTTGGTTCTGGAGCCAAATTCAACCTGAAGCGGTTTGGAAAAGATGCCGAGCGATTTAAGGTAACGTCGCGTTAAATGGACAGACTTAGCCTTAGCTAACACAGGGTTAGCCTTAGATACCTGTGCCATAACAACGTGGAGACGATGGTTACGTTTTAGCCCAGGACTGGACACAACTCTCTTCTCACATTCAGACAATTTAAAATAGCGAAATATGCCAACCCGCAACCGTTTTTCTCTGGTTTGGTTTGTTGGGGTTCAGTTATACCCATCATTGTAGCTAAGCTATGTCTCTGTGATGTGTATGTAGCTATGTCTCCATGCTTGTGATGTGTATGTAGCTATGTCTCTGTGCTTGTGATGTGTTTCAAGTTTCAAGTTTCTTTAATAGTTGTCATACAGAAGTACAGAATACTTTTGTACAAAATGCTTCTTACTGTTGCGCTCCAGAGACTGTGCATGACAAGATAAGTATGAAATAAAAACATAGTAAAAATTAGAAGAAAAAAAAAAGAGGTCACAGTGTTCAGTTTAGACATATGTACAATGTTCGTAGACGTAGTTACCATACAATATACAATACTGTGCAGTGTACTAATATACAATACTATATAGTGCAAGGCATAAATGGACAAGGTGCAGTTTAGGTACAATTCACAGTAGGTGTACGAGTTGTAGTGCAAATCCTTTATCAATAAATATAAAGTGTAAGTGTGTTTGTGTGATCTAAAGTGTGGAGAGTGGGTGCTGCAGTGTGTTGTTTGTTTGAGTGAGTGTGTGTGTGCGTGTGGGTGTGTGTGCTGTGTGCATTTGATGGTTGTTGCATAGTGATTATTGTTCGTTTAGCGATTATTGTTCGTTTAGCAGCCTGATGGCCTGGGGATAGAAGCTCCTTCTGAGTCTTTCTGTGCTCGCCATAAGACTCCGGTATCGCTTGCCTGACGGCAGCAGTTCAAAGAGGCAGTTGTTCGGGTGGCTCGAGTCCTTAATAATTCTCTTAGCCTTCCCCTTGCACCGCTTGTTGTAAATGTTCTGGAGGGTGGGAAGCCCCCCTCTAATTGTGCGTTCGGCTGAACGTGTCACTCTTTGTAGTCTGCTACGGTCTTGTGCAGTGCTATTCCCAAACCAGGAGGTGATGTTGCCGGTCAGGATGCTCTCTATTGTACATGAGTAGAAGTTCCTAAGGATCTTCTGACTGACTTGGAACTTCCTTAGGCGCCTGAGGAAGTAGAGGCGTTGTCGTGCCTTCTTCACAACACTGTCAATGTGTGTGGTCCATGTCAAGTCCTCGGATATGTGGGCTCCGAGGTACTTGAAACTGTTCACTCTCTCAACTGGTGCCCCGTCGATGCTGAGGGGGCTGTAGTCCTTGACCCCCGACCTCCTGAAGTCCACAATCATCTCTTTTGTTTTGCTGACGTTCAGGGAGAGGCAGTTCTCCTGACACCACTGTGACAGGTTCTCTACCTCTTCCAGGTAGGCCCTTTCGTCGTTGGCAGAGATCAGGCCCACCACTACTGTGTCATCAGCAAATTTGATGATGGTGTTGTTGTTCCGCTGTGCTACGCAGTCATGTGTGTACAGGGAGTAGAGGAGGGGGCTCAGAACACAGCCCTGGGGGGCCCCTATGTTGAGCGTGATGGATGAGGAGGTGCAGTTGCCGGCTCTTACCACCTGGGGTCTGCCCGTCAGGAAGTCCAGGACCCACTGGCACAGGTCATAGTTCAAGCCCAGGTCCCTGAGCTTGGCTATGAGTTTGGAGGGGACTATGGTATTGAATGCTGAGCTGTAGTCGATGAACAGCATTCTCACATAGTTCCCCTTCCTCTTGTCCAGATGTGATGCTGCTGTGTGCAGCACATGGGCTATGGCGTCCTCCGTGGACCTGTTGGGGCGATATGCAAATTGCAGAGGGTCCAGGTTGATGGGGAGGGAGGAACAGATGTAGCCCTTCACTAGCTTCTCAAAGCACTTCATGGCTATGGAGGTGAGGGCTACAGGGCGGTAGTCGTTGAGGCAAGCGGGCGTAGATTTTTTGGGTACAGGGATGATGGTGGACTTCTTCAGACAGGTGGGGGTGTATGTAGCTATGTCTCTGTGCTTGTGATGTGTATGCACTGTAGCTATGTCTCTGTGCTTGTGATGTGTATGTAGCTATGTCTCTGTGCTTATGATCAGATGTGATGTGTATGTAGCTATGTCTCTGTGCTTATGATCAGTCTCTGTGCTTGTGATGTGTATGTAGCTATGTCTCTGTGCTTGTGATCAGATGTGATGTGTATGTAGCTATGTCTCTGTGCTTGTGATCAGATGTGATGTGTATGTAGCTATGTCTCTGTGCTTATGATCAGTCTCTGTGCTTGTGATGTGTATGTAGCTATGTCTCTGTGCTTGTGATCAGATGTGATGTGTATGTAGCTATGTCTCCATGCTTGCGATGTGTATGTAGCTATGTCTCCATGCTTATGACGTGTATGTATCTCTAGATGCTTAGACAAAAGTTACATGTTGACAAAGAATAGCCTCGCTTTGTTCTTTTCTTGATCGGTTTTTGTTGATTTAAGATTTTAGATTTATTTTTGTTTGTTATATTTTGAAAACTTTAACACTTTGATTGCCCAAGGTTAAATTCATGATATACCATCCCTTGCCAGCTCTATTTAACATGGAGAAGTTCCCCTTCTTTGCAGGGCTATAACTTTTTAAATTCTATTGCTAGATTGCCATTATTAGGGCCCATTCAATGTCCTATATGTATTGTTTATGGTGTAGCAACGTTAAACTTTTTCATTCACATATTCATACTAAAATATGGTCTAAAGTATAAGTGTTTTCATCTCTTTCTGCAGTTTTCTCCAGAATGTGATTTATAGCCCCAAATGCATTATATTGATGATCAAATACAGTTTGGTAGGAATCTGTGCGAGATCAAAAATTTCAGCTGGACGTACTTCTAGAATTTACTACACGTCATCTGATGTTGACCGGATGGGCGAGGGGGCGTTTATAATTCAGTGGGCAACGTTATACCATTCATCTAATGTGGGTCATATGTTCATCATAGCAGTTTATATCGAACACGGTAATACTACACGCTAAAACTCACCCCAGTCTCCTCGGGCCGTTGGGCGATCAGCGTGGAGTAGACAGTTTTCGATTATGGGATGTTGAAATGCCCGATCTATTTCCAGGTTGTATAATAGTATATACGTCCAAATCATGTTGTTTTTTCGAGTTATTTCCACCGATCGATGTTCACTGTGTGAAGACAGAGTCTCTCTAACATTAGCGAGTGCCCGGACCCCATATGGAGTGAGTCCTGCCGGGTTAAAGGTTGATATCCGGTTTCGATCTGCCGATCGGCCACCAGATGGCGCTCTTGAACCGCTAGAGGGTTGAGAGGAGATCAGCACTGTGTGTCAAGGCTCCGGAACGGAAATATGATTTCGATCACAGATTTTTGAAATATTGATATCAAAGACGAGTTACGGCGTCCTCGGCAACTTGAGCATGGCGGGGAATGACGAGTTCCGGCATTTTCGGCAGTTAAAGTGTTAACTTTTTTGAATTTGTTTTTTGAATTAGGGGTGGGTTGCTCTATAAGCCTTCGGCTTCAAACCTATCCTTTTCGTTTGTTTATTTGTAAAAATGTTCGAAAAATTATTTGTTTGTTTATTTATTTGTTAACATTCGAAATAAAATAATTAATTCATTCATTCAATAGCCCCGCTAGTCTAAAGTTGGGTTAGGTTAGGGTGGCGTAGCCATACACTGGGCAATGAATATGATGGGGCATGCCAACATAACCCTTTCACTGCCGCACTACCAAAACGGTTAACCCTTTCACTGCGACAATACACAGAAGGTTAACCCTTTCACTGCCACACAACAGCCGGTTAACCCTCGGTTGTGTGATAGTAAAGTGTTAACCTTCTGTCGTGTGGCAGTGAAAGGGTTAAATGAAGTGAGACAAAGTGAGACAGAGGGCAAAATATACAAGGCCTCTGAGCACCTTGCCTTGATTCTTCTCACTGCTGTGTTGGTATGTATATATACATGCATATCAATATTGTCTAAATCTGTTCTCTACGTCTGAAGGCGATGAAAGCTACCGGCAGCTCGGCAGTCTGCCAGCTGCTCTCGGGGATCGACTATTTTGGTGCAGCGGCCCAAAGCCATGGAGTGCAGAGTGGCTCCGGAGCAGAGAGGGAGGCTGGTGGAGAGGAGGAGATGGAGAGAGGAGTGAAGAGGAAGCAGGTGGAGGAGGGACGTGGCAGGAAGAAGAAGAAGGAAGAGGAGGAGGAGGAGAAGAAAGAGGAAGATGAGGAGGAAGAAGAGCAAGCGAGAGGTGAAGTCTTGATGTTTTCTGTTTTCTCATTTATCTCATTTAACACAGATATGTGTTTATCTACTTGACTATATCTAACCATAATGCTGTGAACTAGGGGTGGGAATCACCAGTTTCATCACAATACGATACGATATCGATTCTTTGGACAACGATACGATATCTTCCGATATCACAACGTCTGCCACGATACGATACAATTCGATTCAGGTGCCTGCGATCGATATGAGACAATATTATATGCCCATTTAACACAATCAGTAACATTTAAATCAACAACAAAAAAAGGCAATGGAAATATCATGACATTTTTATTGTTGATCTCTTCCAGACATTTAAATGAAAAACAATCTATTGTTTTTAATACAAATAGACCTCCTGTTCACTGTTTTTGGTTCGTTTTTCCTTTTTTTCCAATATTAACTCTTTCAATGCCATGCCTGGTTTTCCGTTTTACCGCTTGAATGCCACCATCCGCGCCAATGTTAACGTTAATATCGCCTAATCTATGTTTTAAATTATGGCTATGTGTCTAATCTGCCCATCGCATTATCAAATACTATTTTCCAGTCAGTGCTGTGAAGGCAGATTCTTTTTTTATCGCGTCGTTTCCGTTTCAGAGCAGTTAGAAAAGCCCCCGTTTTGATATAAAAAACAGCTCATTCTGGAGCATTCTATGAAAATCGTCTTTTAGTGGAATATTCCACAACGTTGATATTCGTCGGCCTTTTTATGAATCGTTTTCAAATAAACGCTAGATGATCAATATTATACGTGCACGCACGCACGCACATTACGGCCGCGCACTGATAATCGCCCTGTTGATTTCCTCTCGGCCTTTTACAATGAAAACGAAAGAAGACATTTCACAAAACAGCTTATAACTTCATCAAACTTACTCTGATTATCCTACCACTGATAACACAGAGTCCTTACCTGACATCAGATGGTATCCAACTGGTATATTCCAATTCCTGATCACCATTCGAAAAAATCGATAAGTGTATGGATCCAACGCGACACAGTAGATCTCTATGATCCGCGGGGATCTGAGGCTCCAGAATGAACTGTGGTAACCCCGGCTGGATCAGTGAACTGGAAAATGTGGAGTACCGGATTTTTTTCCCCATTCATTTTCATTGAGTCCATTCCAAAATCACTTATGTCATCTGGGAGACGACAGGGGGCGCTTTTTTCCACAGTGATCGTCGGCGCCCCTCGGCTATACTCGGGTAGGCTCGGGTGATGCAATAATTTTTCAGATCGCAAAAAAAAAAAAAAAAAAAAAATCAGAGAAATCTCGTGAGTGGCTAGCAACCACCTATAAAAAAAACACGAGAAATCTCGTGAGTGGCACTGAAATAGTTAATATCCTATCACAGCGCTGTATTTTGGCTGGAAAAGGCATATTGGGAGTCAGAAGGTGCAGTACCGGCCAGATCCTGTTAGTGGGGCTATCCCCCCTCCTTCCCAGTCCCTAGTAGACCTCTGCTGCTCTCTCTATCAGCTTAGCTTAGTTAGCTCACGCTAACGCAACGTTAATTTCGGTATTTAACGCGACGTGGGCATAAAGGAATGGCGAGGATGGAAAGCATGTTAGATGCATTTGACCCCTTGTGGGGAAAAAAAACAACAGGCACTTATTTCGGGCAAAATAGGCGGACTCTGAAGCAATGTTGTCTAACGTCTACACACGCTGAGCCACTGTTGTTGTTGCAGCCAGCCTGGCGGATATGCTCACGAGGGGATTTTCAAAATAAGAGTATCGCAATATGAATCGATCTTTTAACGTTGCATCGATCCTATTTGATCATTGATAATAGATCGATATATCGATCTGGATCGATGTATTGTCCCACCCCTACTGTGAACTAATGTGTTAGTTAGTCTTTATTGAACACTCCTGTGACCGATAAGTAATTGTGATTTACTTCCCCTAACCATGTTTTTATGCATTTCTATATGGCCGCACATTTGGCCAGTAAATTAGATTTTTTTTTATTATTGCTAGTCGAAACCCTGGTTCAATGTATTTGATGTTGTTGGCCTTCAGTGTGTTTTAAAGTCTTTGATGTCGCTGCATCAGGTGATAATCCACCACAGGAAGTGACTGAAAGTGACGGTGATGGAATCCGGTGGACTTCCTGTCTGGAGAGGAAGACCAAGAGCCTCCAGCAGGAAGGGAAGGAGACGTCCCTGAAGAGACTGAAGCAGCTTCACCAGGAACAGGTAGAGTAATGTTAGGGGTTTGGTACCCTATGTAGCTCAGTGGGTAGGGCAAGGCACTAACACTACCAAGGTTAGGGGTTTGATACCCTGTGTAGCTCAGTGGGTAGGGCAAGGCGCTACCAAGGTTAGGGGTTTGATACCCTGTGTAGCTCAGTGGGTAGGGCAAGGCACGGTTAGGGGTTTGATACCCTGTGTAGCTTGAGCAAGTCAGTGTATATATGATTAGTCAGCTTCTATATGTTTAGTCAGCTTCTATACGATTAGTCAGCTTCTATATGATTAGTCGGCTTCCCTATAAGTCGGCTTCTATATGGTTAGTCAGATTTGATATGATTAGTCAGTTTCTAATATGAGTCAAGTCAAGTCAAGAGTTTTATTTGTCACGGCATACAAGCATACAGTGAAATGCGGGGGGTCTTGCCCGCAACGATTGTGCAATAATGCAATAATACAATAATAAGAATCCAATAGGATGAGAATTGTAAGTCAGTTTCTATATAAGTCTGCTTATATATGATTAGTTGGCTTCTATATGACAATTTACAATTTAGTAATTTAGCTGACGCTTTTAGCCAAAGCGACTTACAGATTGTGAACCAGTCACCAGGAGGGGTACATCTCTGGCAGCTAAGGGCCAGTGTCATTGTTCGTCAAATAGTATCAAGCTTGAGTGTTACACTCTTGAGTACATAGTAGTATAGACATATTAGCAAGAGTAGCATAGTAGTAGGGTACATAATAATAAAAAGACGGTTAGTGGTAGACGGAGGTAGCAGGTAGTAGACGGAGGTAGCAGGTGGTAGATGGAGGTAGCAGGTGGTAGGTAGACGGAGCAGAGGTAGCAGGTGGTAGTCACATAAGGTTCAAGTAATTTCCCATCATTTATCAGGTACAGTTGATGAAGAGCAACTGTAGCCTCTTGCTCTCTGAGTCCCATGCAGGGCTTGACATTAACACTCGCCAAATGCGGGTATAATTTGGCAGTGGCGTGTAACTCTGTCACTCTTACCAGCCACTTTGGCGGGTAGACCGTGCAGCGGCACCGTTTTAGAGTCGTAGTGATGTGTGTGTGTGTGTGTGTGTGTGTGTGTGTGTGTGTGTGTGTGTGTGTGTGTGTGTGTGTGTGTGTGTGTGTGTGTGTGTGTGTGTGTGTGTGTGTGTGTGTGTGTGTGTGTGTGTGTGTGTGTGTGTGTGTGTGTGTGTGTGTGTGTGTGTGTGTGTGTGTGTGTGTGTGTGTGTGTGTGTGTGTGTGTGTGTGTGTGTGTGTGTGTGTGTGTGTGTGTGTGTGTGTGTGTGTGTGTGTGTGTGTGTGTGTGTGTGTGTGTGTGTAAGTTAGTTAATGTCAAGCCCTGGTCCCATGAGATTTCCTCATGCAGACGGTTCTCCAGAGCAAGTCAGACAGAATTCTAACCATCATGCGGGGCGGCTGGGTGGCGTAGCGGAGATTGCGCTCATCACCAATCAGGGAACAAACTTAACTTTTTGACTTACCAGCCATTTGGCTGGTAGATTTTTAAAAGTACCAGCCGGGCAGATTTTTTACTAGCCAAAAATAAATAGCTTTTTAGTATATCGCCATGTGTTATTATTACATATAATACTCTGTGCTCTACTGAGTGCACCTTTCTAGTCTAGAGAGAGAGCGCTGATTCCCTGTAGCTGAACAGGGTTGCATTTTGTCAACACAAGTTGGAACCCTGGAGGAAGCGATATAAGGAAACGAATTGCTCCGCTAATCGCTCATGTTGACCCCGCCCCCAAGTCGCTCACCGCTCACCTTGAATCGAGCGCTCCCCGCGTCACATCGCTCGGCAGATTTTTTTTCTTCTTTTTGGAGCATGGTGTAAATTAGCTCAAACTACAACAGTCTACACCCCCTGGGCCCCTTAACAATTGTTTGTATTGAGCCGCATTGTAATTGTACCCATTCTGCAATGTTAAATAACGTTGTTTATCCATTCACTAGCTCTATTAAGCGATGATAGCTAGCCTAGCCACAATGCTATGGTCGCTGCCATTAACGTTAGCATGTAAGCTAACGACAACAACAATGGCGTCAAAACAGGATGTGAGTGACAAAGCCTGAACAGGATATCACAGGTTCACCCTTCTCATTGGTTGAAAATGGCCTTCATGTTTGTACATCGCCATCTGTTGCTTTGGCATTGTACTACATGTATATTACATCAGTGTTAAACCACTGTGAGCGGCCTGGAGGGAGTGGATTGGAGCGGAGGAGAAGCGGTAGATGCAGTGTATTTTGTTAGCCGCGGCCAGGTGGCGGGCAGACCTTAAATTCTAATCGCCAAAGAATAAATCTACAAGCCAGTGGCGCTGGGCGTGTAACTATTTTGTACCCTGTCACCAATGCAAGAGACTCCGGTCTCGACTCCCCGAGTCAGCATTGCCTGCGGCTTGGGCCAGTCATCATACTATCTCAATTGGCAGAGGTAGGGATGCCCCCCGGACCCCGGTTCTAAACGGGAACCGGTACTAAATTAGAAAAAAACTGAGTATTTATAAGCTCCGACGTTATTGGTACTGCTATCGATACTCTAGAAATTATTATTACTATGAGTTTTTTTTTCGAGGAATTTAAACGTTGCGAACTATCTCTCCTCTCTCTGTCTCTGCACGAGAAGCGAGCCGCAGCGAGCCATTATTGCACACACTCGTCGCGAGCCGCTCACACTCACACATACACACACGGGTACTTAACAGGGCTGTACACTGCGAGCATCTCGTCGCAAATTGCCCCCTAATCTGGCCGGTGCGAGTGGAAAATATCATCTGGGGGCAAGCTTGCGAGTAGTGATTGCAACCCTTCATTCGCATTTCACTCCTAAATTAATCCATACAAATTGGATAAAACATTAGCCTACAACCAGGGCATAATGTTGCGGTTGTAATTTCATTAGACAGACCAGCGCGGACCTTTAATAACATGCAATTTGATTGACACGAGCAATGGGCTAACGTTAGCTGCTATCCACGGTATCCATTAGGATTATGCTAAGCTAACTAGCGTTAGCTGCTGCTAACCCTGGACACCAGTCAAAGCGGACTCCACAACACTAGTTCCATTCGGGAGGAAAGGGGGTGGGTTATATTTACAACGCTTGACAACAGAAGTTTAAACATAACTTCATATTTATTGGTTATTCGTTTCTGTTACTGTATATCATCCACTTTCCATCTCCGTCTGTTAAACGCTTCCTGTTTACATTCGAGTGTGACGTCATCACCTACGGCAGCTTAGACGATCAAAACGCAAACCTAGAACAAAACCCGGGGGGGGGGGGGGGCTGGCTCTCTCATTCGTTCTCGCCCCCTCTCTCTCGCTCTCTCTCTCGCTCTGATTGATTGAAAACTTTATTAACAGATTGCAGAATGGGTACAATACAGTACAGCTCTCTCTACATTCAATGATTTAAAGTAGCCAAACGTTACAGACAGTATAAATACTAACTGGATAGTTGATGATATAAACATTTAATTTCATTATCTGAAATATTCTAAAATCATTAAGTCTGCTATAAGCCATTATCCCTTTGTGTGTGTGATTATTATTTTCTCACAGTAGTGTGTGTGTATATATATATATATGTGTGTGTGTGTTTTGCTAAAGTGGATAGAAAACACAGTACTGTGCAAAAAAAAGGCACCCAAAAGTTTTTATATAAATGGTCTTAGATGTAAATACATTTTTTATTAGTGTGTCAGTAGACTACTCTTAGTACATTTTCATTAAATTATTTTTTAAAGCATCTTCATGGTTTAATAATGCAAACATATGTTGCAGGGACTTATTATAATCATCATATTGGCGTGACTGTATGCACCAAAATCAAGCATTTTTAAGTGCTTTAGAGGAAATGTCAAAATATTGCGATATATATATCGTGTATCGTGATATGGCCAAAAAATATCGCGATATCATTTAGAGGCCATATCGCCCAGCCCTATTATAATGGTAAAATAGTTATTTAAAAATTTGCCCCTAAAAAATATTCTTTGCCCCTAAATTTCTCATTTAGGGGCAAGTGTGCCCCTAGTGAAAAAGCTTAGCGTACAGCCCTGCTTAAGGGAGGTGCCAGTCAGTGGCTCCGTGCTGCTGCAGCGCAGCACACAGACTGAGCTCTGCGCTCGTCATGGCGGAGAGAGCAAAGCGCTCGAAAGTCTGGGTACACTTTACGAAAGTCGACTGCACGTTGCCACAAGTGCAATAAAACATTTGCCAGTAAGGGTGGCAATACAAGCAATTTGTCAAAACATCTGTTGTCAAAACATAACATTAGTCTGCAGAAATGCGCCCTTTTTGACTGCTTTGCTTGCAGTGTTCCATCTGCATCCACGTCCACTGCAGGTAAGCCAAGATACGGAGTTAGCTAGGCTAATAATGAATTATTATGAATAGTGTAGTGCCGGAGGAAAAAGGAATAATCGTAGGCAACGTAATGCTTGTTTAATACACAAGACAACTTCAGTCAATACAGAACAAGAGCACATGTATATCGCCAGAACAGTAAAGATCACAACAGCAAGTGCAACCGCAATAACTGTCCCCTCTGGCCGCGGTGCCAGATCAGTAGTTCCCTCCCACTACACAACACAGTAAGAGGAGAACACGAACCATAATGTAGTCACTACAATAGGCTAATAAATAAAATATAATTGCTTAGCTAATTGTTTAGCTACAAATATATTAGAAAGATGAAAGATCTTCAAGCTGAGGCTGCAGCCACCATGTCTCAGCCCACCCCTCCTCCCTCTACCACCACCGGTCCCAGCAAGCCCAAAGTCCCTTCACCCTAGCAGCTAGAGGAAGGATGACAGTGTCACAGCCTCTACTAATAACATGGAGTATTGAACCGTTTTTAACAGCTGGGTATTGGGTGGGACATTCTGATTTAAGAACTTTCTAAATAAAATAGAAAGTCCCAAAATAGTTAATTTATCTGACTGCTTGTATTAATTGATAAAAAAAAGTAGCCATGTGCAGTAATATAGTTATATAATAAAGCAATGTCGATTCTGTTCTTAATAATTTTTTATTTTTTTTTGCAAAATAAAAAAAGAACCGATAAGAGTATCGATAAAGTACCGAACCGTTAAGCAGTATCGATAAGCGTAGTAGTATCGATAAAATCCTAACGATACCCATCCCTAGGTAGCGGGTGGAAAGTCGATGGGTGGGGATTGGACGTTGTGGACAGCGACTCCTACAGGTCGGTTGGGTGACGCCTGTACAGCAGAGACAGGAAGTATCGGGGGCAGCGTGAGCCTCCCACTCGTTACTCCTCGCCACAGAGTCCACGCTGTCTGGTGAAAAGATGCGACAGGCTGCCTCCTCATGTACCGGAGGGGACACGTGATGCAAGGCTTCTATCCTCACTACAGCCGACCAGTGGGAGGCATAGTCTAGCAACGTTCAAGACAGGGGAGGGGAGAATTGGCTATACGAAATTGGGATGGGAGAAAAATAGAAAAATAAGGAGAAAGTGGATAAAAAAAAAAAAAAAAAATCTAACCATCATGCAATGTGCTCTAAACTGGGCCGATTCAACTCGTCTCTAAACGAGCCTAACGTCTTCTTTGTTTCTGTGTCTGAAGGTGAATCGCATTCGTGCACAGCACCGGATAAATGTGCACGGCTATGACGTGCCCGAGCCGCTGTGCACGTTTCAGGAGCTGCAATCTGAGTACCGTCTGAACCCCCGGGTCCTTCAGAACCTCCGCGACGCTGGTCTCACCACGCCCACACCCATCCAGATGCAAGCCATACCGCTGATGATGCATGTGAGTACATAGACTACAGTCAGAGTTGTTGTTGTTTCAGGGTTGGTGTAGAGCTGCCGCGGTTACCGCATTACCGCGGTATTGCTGTTACATCACGGCCACCGCAGAGTTAAGCTGAATACCGCATCACTGCTGTTTTTTAGAATAATAAGAATAAGAAGAAGAAGAGGAGAAAAAAAGGAGGAGGGGTCGGGACTAACGATGTCCCGCCGTCCCCTGGACCAGTGGTTCCCAAAGTCGGGGTCGCGACCCAAAGGTGGGCCGCGAGCAGCCACGGGTGGGCCGCGAGATGATTTAAAAAATAAAATAAAAAAATAAATAAAAAAAAATATTTTTTTATTTTTAATTTTTTAATTTTTTATTTTTTTTATTTAAATTTTTTTTTCAGGCCACTGAACTTAGAAGCAGGCCAGGACAGTGTTTCTAGTTGTATTCTAAAATTCTATTCTATTGTATTCTAAAATGTGACTATATGGTTTTATATTAACTTAATAAATAAACAAAAACGAAAAATCTACTTATTTCAACCAACATTTCAAACTAAATAACAGATTATGCACATAAAACGCTGAAAACAACCGAAGCAACAATAGTATTTTAATGAGGCTATTATTATTATCATTATTATTTTGCAACAAGTTAGCCCTCTCATAAATAGCACATATAAATGAATAACTAACTTGAACTAACTTAATAGGATTGAAGTGATATTTGGCTTAAAAAATCGGTCGCCTGGCAAAAAAAAAAAAAAAAAAAACGCCAGACGATGTGCATTGGGCCGCGGCTCTCTGACGCCTTATTTTCTGGGCCCCGGCCTGAAAAGTTTGGGAACCCCTGCCCTGGACGATCAAATATTGATTTGGGACGGACAGAAATCTTTGCTGGGACGCAAACAAGGACGGATAATTTTTTTTCTCTCACAGCCACACTCTGCTGACCGTCTTGCCCCTCCTCCTCCTCCTCCTCCTCCTCCCCCTCCCAGACCGTGGCATATTGTAAACAAACCCTCGAGTGCATGAGCACCATCCTCAGAGCTCCTCTTTCAACATTTAACAAGCATTAAACAAAATGGCCCAGTCATCTATTCACTTTTGTTTAATACATGAGGCGTTGTCTAATGTTATCTAGCTACTGATAGCTCCTGATATCAACGTTTGATATAATCAGTTTGGTATTCATTTCGCAAGTGCTGGCTAGCGTTGGCTAACTAGCTATCGCTCGTGAGCTACAGAGCTAACGTTACTGTTTAAACAAAACTACACAGTCAACTATTTTTTGTTTAATACATGAGGCGCAGTGATCTGATTACTCCTTAAAAAAGTAATCTAAGTTACTTTACTGATTACTTGATTATCAGAGTAACTTAGTTACTTTGAAAGTAACTAGGTTACGAAGTCGTCGTCGTTCCCCCAACAGTTTTTTTTTAAACGCTTTATTGAAAGTGCATAAATTGTTTTTAACTTGTTTCTCTGCACATAACGTAAATTGTTAAACTAGTGCTTCAGCTTCTGTACCATCAAGTATGGTAAAGCAACAGTCTATGATGCTCACAGCATTAGAGCAGCCAGCCAGTGGTTTTACAAAACCAGTGTATCACATCTAACAAATGCAGGCTGAACTATTCAATTATATCAACTGTAACTATTAAATTGTTTTTATAAATGTCTCTCTATAAACATACAATCAGTCTCTCTTTAACATGTAAATTAACTGTAAATCTGGCAAATAAGAGCTTTTGCTCTGCCACCATCAACCCTCCTGTACCTAGTTGAAGCGTCGGCTAGTGTTGTGATTCCAGATGCTTTCAATGCAATTGGATGTGCTGTTTTTAGC
Organism: Notolepis coatsorum; assembly: GCF_963971535.1. Classification (NCBI taxonomy): domain Eukaryota; kingdom Metazoa; phylum Chordata; class Actinopteri; order Aulopiformes; family Paralepididae; genus Notolepis; species Notolepis coatsorum. The sequence goes on along the minus strand of NC_140166.1, from coordinate 4,192,023 downwards.
GGTAGACAGTATTTTGTTTCCTCCGCCGTGAAGTAGTGATTGAGGCTACGTTTAGACGAGCGTTTTGGGGTGGAATTCTGAACAGAAACCGCAAAAGTCATCTTGCGGTTTCACTTTTAATTTTGCCAAGCGTTTTGGGGTGGAATTCTCCGACGACGGAGCCCTGCTGTCACACGATTGGCGCATATGTCACATGACGTGCTGTGAAGACCCGCCCTACTCTGCCTCTGATTCGCAGACTGTGGATGGGGAATGTGATTGGACCAAAGCAGAGTCACTCACAGACAGAGGGACCAGTCACGCCGCGGGACACATTCTTGTATTTAACCCTTTCACTGCCACACCACGTCACTCCCAAATAAGAAAAACAGCTCAAAATGTATTTTTGACTGTCGAAAACGAAATAAAATACTGCATTCCGCCTGCATTATGAATTTATGATGAGATAGTAACGAAATAGTAATGCACAGCCACTTGGACAAGTAACTGCAATCAGATTACTGGCTTTTAAAGATTAACGCGTTAGATTACTATTTTCGGGGAAAAGTAATCAGATTACAATGGCATCACTGATGAGGCGTTGTCTAACTGGCTAGCTACTGATAGCTCCTGATATCAACAAATGCGCATTTCAGTTTAAGAATGATAGGAATGCGGCAGCATGAGACCTAGGTAGCTCACGTTAGCTCACTGTTTTAACGACCCAGTAAACTAAATAGTTCACTTTATTTAATACATGATGCATTGTCTAACGTCATCTAGCCGGCTAGCAGTAGCTACAGATAGCTCTTGTCTTATAACATAATTGACATTATTCGTGTTTGCAGCTGAACATTGGCTAATTAGCTATCATGCTTCATAACAACACTGGGAAGATGGCAATGCTGAATGTGATTTGACCAAAGCAGAGTATACACACAGACAGTGGAGGCTGGAGCTGTTTGCAGATATAAAACAATATTCATGCTGCAAAGTCATCCTCTAAAGATAGACATTTAGACTAGAGGCAGGCTATATGCTATAAAGAATAGACTACTAAAATAAAATGCAGTAAATGTTTTTAAATTTTTTGTTACCGCTGCGGTTTCAATAGCTTCGCAAATTTGTGCGGTAAGGAAAAAATCAATACCGCGGTAGCCCTAGGTTGGTGTACTGATTGGTTTTTGTGTGTTTCAGAGGTGGGTGGTGTTAGCTGATTAATTGTTGTGTGTTTTTGGGGCGGGGGGTGCTAGCTGATTGGTTGTTGTGTGTTTCAGGGGCGGGAGGTGCTAGCTGATTGGTTGTTGTGTGTTTTAGGGGCGGGAGGTGCTAGCGTGTGCTCCAACTGGGTCAGGGAAGACTCTGGCCTTCTGCTTGCCGCTGCTTGCTCAACTCCAACAGCCGACTAATCAGGGCCTCCGAGCCCTCATCATCGCACCCACCAGAGAGCTGGCCAGTCAGGTACAACACACACACATACGATATATACATACTGTCACAGTGCTACTCCGTTCTCTGTAGAGTTAGACCCACTCGCCTGCAGTAACACAATTCTATATATAATACGTGAAGAAGCGCTATATAAATCCAAGTCATTATTATTATTATTATTATCTTGCCGGCATGTAGAACTATTGTTGTTACTTGTACTTGCTGGTCTTCACATTGTGTTGTCGACTGTCGTTATGTTGTGTTTATATGTTGTTGTGTTTTTGTGTCAGACACACAGGGAGCTGCTTCGCCTCTCTGAAGGTGTCGGTTTCAGAGTCCACATCATCGACAAGGCGTCCATGGCAGCCAAGAGATATGGACCTCAATCAAACAAGAAATGGGGTAAATGTTTTTCTGCAGGATGATGAGTTAGGGTCAGGGCTACATACAATCTAATTGTAACGTAAGAGATTTGCTGCTTTTGTGCCATTTATAATAGCATTACACGTTTGCATGTCCTGGCTGAAAGCGAAAATGGACATTAAATGTCTCATTAACACATTGGACGCCAAAAACGAGTATACTCGTTATTGCCCGCCATGCGTTGTGTGCCAGAAACGAGTTAACTCGTTTTTGGGATCAATATAAAAAAAAAATCGCCATGGCATTCATAATTCATCCAGCCTCCCTCCGGGACTGCAGCTGGACTCTGTCTGATATTGCAACGCCTCAATACCGCCGCCTGGTGGATGTCGGGCGAGTTACACTCTAAGCCAAACCGGAAGTGGCGCTCGGTGCATCGAGGAAATTCCTGCGGCAGTAATATCTTGTAACGTGGGTCTAGATACACACTCGAGTGCATGGGATCGCTTTCGAAACGCAAGAATCAATATGATTTCGGCGTTTATTGCGTCATACAAACAAGAAATTGATCTAGCAGATCGACGTCAAATAATTGGAATATTTTTCCTCCAGTCTCATCGGCGAACGGTAAGAGGAATATAACGTTATTTTCAGCCCGATTGTTTATATATATATTTAAACTTTTTTTTATTTTCAATTTTTGACATGACATAATACTAGACACACAAACATTAACAGTAAAAATCCACAATAAATCACAGGACTATGACAGTCCAGTATTTGAATCAATATAAATGTAGATTACAAGATATATACATAATAATTACAATACAATACAATACATACATATGCTCTTGCTCGCTCTCCCCCCTCAGGACCCCCCTTGGACAGTCCAACCATTATTTCGTTTAAAACCAAGGATTACAAATTCATATGCTATGCTTTATTTTCTCCACCACAACTGACCAAATTGCTATGCTGGCTTCATTAACACCTAGGATTCGTGCGGTAGATATCTCTAAATAAATCACATCAAGATAGGTAAGAATCCATACCTTCAGGCACATTTTCTCCGGTTGAATCCAACGTGATGCTATTAGCTTTTTGGCAGCCGTAAGACCGGACAAGATTAGCCTCTTTACATGTACAGAGTGTGATAACTGAGAGACATTATTCAGCAACAATACTGAAGGAAGTACAGGTATGGTCAGAAAAAGAAATTCTGATAATTGCGTGGTTACTTCTTCCCAGAATATCTTAACAGGGGGGCATTCCCAATACATATGCATAAATGTACCGATATCACCCTTTAGACATAAGGAGCATCGATTGTTTATTCATTTCACGGCAATCCATCTGATCAACATATCAACCCATACTAAATAAAGCCGTTACTGATGATCAAGGAATTATAAACGACCCCCCCCCCCTTTCCTTCACGCATGATGAACCATAATGTATACCGATCATATACATTTGAATTTTTTAATATAGCGTGTATAGGAAAGAAATGCCAATCGATAATCTTATCATATGCGTCAGGGCCTATAACTCGCATTTTAGGAATTACTGCAGAAAACCTTAAAACATACTTATATTCTCGACGGTATTAACACAACAATGTATGAATGAAAAAATATAACGTTCCCACATCCGGAACGATAGATACCCGATGTTGAATGGGCCATAGTAATGTCGATATAGCTATAATATTTAAAAAGTTATAGCCCTGCAAAGAAGGTAAACATCTCCATAGGGTTACAGCACTGGCAGACTGGGCATAAGGATGGGCATACTGCGTGGCAGACAATGTGTTAAATAGACATGTTCGCTGTTTACAAACATACCGTGTTCGAACCAATCAGCAACACCAACTGAGTCACAAAGAATTACTTACTCATTATGAATTGAAAATGGTGATTGATTGAATGAAATTTTTTTAACAGATTGCAGAATGGGTACAATACAGTACGGCTCAATACACACAATTGTTAACACTTTGAATGCCCATCGCGAGATATCTCGGGTTATCAGCCCGCCCCCTGAATGCCCATCACGATCGCGATTTTTTTTTTATTAGCGATTTGAATTCATATTTCATCAACCGAGTCTACCGTTGGTACAGCAGCCCCACCAGGCGCTCAGATGTGAAAAAGCGCCCCCTATCGTCTCCCAGATGGTAATGCACCCTTTTGGATTGGACTCAATGAAAATGGATGAGAAAAAAAAACTCCGGAATCCACATTTTACTTCTCACGCATGTAACCGGAGCCGATCAGATTCATTGTGGACCCTCAGCACAGTGTTTTACAATATACGCGTAGGATCGATTTTTGGAATGGCGATCAGGAATTGGAATAATCCATTTGGATACCATCTGATCTCGGGTAAGGAATCTATTTTACCAGTCTTAGGATAATCAGACCTGTTTTCACGGAGATATAAGCTTTTCCCCTATATGTGATATGGCTGTTTGACTGTGCAAGCGATCAGGAACTAAGAGAATCGATTTTCAGCTCGCGGCACCAGCGTGCATACGTACACATATACTATCGATAATCTAGCGTTTATTTGAAAACGATTCATAAATAGGCCGAAAAATGACAACGTTCTAGAATATTACAGTACAGGGCGTTTATCACGGATAATTTTTTTCCCCTTGAAAACGAGGGCTTTTCAAAATGCTATCAAACGGAACTGAACCGATAAAAAAACAACCCGCTTCGACATTGTTGACTGGAAAATGAGTCATTGATAAGCGACGGGCAGATTAGACACATAGCCATAATTTAAAACATAGATTAGGCGATATGAATGCTAACATTGAAGTGGATGGTGGGCATTCAAGCACTAAATGTGCGCCCCCTGCTGGGCACTGAAAGTGTTAAGGGGATGTAGACCAGAGAAAGACTTTCGTCTTGTTTACATTAGTGATGTTAACACTTCCTTGGATCCGTCTAATATCACTCTAAACGGCCAGCATTTCATAATAGATTTGCATAGTCCGTGGGGCTGTTTGTAGAGCTAAATCTATACTTTATAGTATTGCTATCTGTCCATTCTCATTGTCAATTGACACCATAAACCGTCCCTTCAAAATGGCTTAAAGAAATAATTTTTTCACCAATACTTTCTCATTTTATAGCGTCTTGAATATAAGCGTTATAAGGGATTTGGTCTAGTATATTTCCTGGAAGGCGAGATACAGGCCGCTAAGCTACTAACGTTAAATCCAATGGCATTTCGGATATACAGAAGCTACAGTTAAAACTCAAACTGCATATGATCGGTATGATGGTCCACCATGAATGCATGAAAGGGAGGGGGGGCGGGGGACGTCGTTTCTGATTATTGATTACCAATAACCGCGTTAGCCTCAGTAGCCACATTCGCTGATCGGGTGGATGGCTATCATAACAAGGTCTGATCAGCGTGTAATTTACGTGAAAAAGATCTTACCGTGGGCCGGTTGGATCCCCCAAAGGATTTCCCAGTTATCGATCGCCATCTGGTAGCTCGATATGTCCATTGGCTGATCATATATTCCTTTACTGCACACTGAAATCCGCGTCCCAAAACGTATTCCAAGCTACAGGCTATAGACCACTACAAATGAGGTAATTGTAGATGTTGCCATAAGACGCGTCTGGTCATTTAGTGGGATCATTGTTTCATTATCCTGTTCGGCTGAAAGGACACTGGCCACCGAAGCTCCCCCCTCTGATGGAACAGTCCAGGGCGGGTGTGCGTTGCGTCACAATCCGTGGGCAATCTGCGCATATGCATGGGGAATAGGTGCTTAAAAACGGGCTTTTTCTCGGCACATTTAGTTCAGATGGATTAGGAATGGCTCGTGCCGTGTTCAGGAGATTCAGGCGCATACAAGTCTATTCGATCATGTCTCCAGCACCCCCACAGCCGTATCTGCAACCACTTACATCACGGCTCTCATCCACATTCATTCATATGCTCCCCCCGCTATATCCTCCCCGATTTCAGAATCCCGGAAGTGTTGCGGTAGTCTATAGGCATAGCTTCATGTTAGCAGAAAACAACATGTTACAAACAACAAAACTTCTGCAGTGCTGCTCGGTGACATTGAGTAGGTTATTACAATGGAATAAAATCCAAAACAATCCTCAACCGTTGGATTCGAAACACGGACATCTCCGTGGCCGGGCGCCATTGTGTTAAGATTCACCGATTCGCATCGGTGCACCGGCATAAACTTTCACGATGCGAGTGCACCGGTGGAATAAGTGCGCATCGGCTAGAATTCAGGTTGAACTCGCAATGCATTTGTTGTAGCATCTGTTGCATCGGTCAAAACCGATTCATTCATATAATTTCCTCTCATCCACTTCTGTCAGCAGTGCACTGCACACAGCAGATACCATCTTTGCTTCGCTACTACAGAAGGCGAGAGCCGCGTCACAGTTATCAACAAACAGTGAAAGTCGAGGAGACATGAATAGAATTGATCAACTGGCTAACGCTAGTAGCTGCTGGCTAACGTTAGCCACTTAGCCGTTCAGCTAACGCTAAACTAAAACTAAAACTAAACTAAAACGTGACTCTGCAACACCAGTTCCATTAGTGAGGAAATGGGGGGGGGGGGGGGGTATATTGACGACGCTTGACAACAGGTTCAAAGATAACTTCACATTTATTGGCAATTCGTTTCTTTATATCGCTTCCTCTAGCCAGGTTCAAACTGTGTTGACAAAATGCCATCATGGTGTGGTTAGCTACGGAGCATCAGAACGCTCAAACGCTCTCTCTCTCTCTCTCTCTCTCTCTCTCTCTCTCTCTACATTCAATGATTTAAAGTGGCCAAACGTTACAATATAAATACTAACTGGATAGTTGATGATAAACATTTAAGAATACATCTGAAATATTATAAAATATTAAGTCTGCTATAAGCCATTATCCCTTTGTGTGTGATTATTATTGTCTCACAGTAGTGTGTATATATACATTGTGTGTGTGTGTTTTTAGCTAAAGTGGTAAGTGGATAGAAAACACAGTACTGTGCAAAAGTCTTAGGCAGGTTTAGGAGTTTTTATATAAATTGTCTTACAGTAGATTCTTTTATTTTTAATAATAATATAAGCTGGGCGGCTAGGTGGTGTAGTGGGCAAGGCGCTCGCCATCAACGCTGGAGACGCTGGGTTCGAATCCAGCTCTCGGCGTTGCTATCAGCTTGGCTGGTTGTTCATACTAACACAATTGGCAGTGTTAGGGGTGGGAAAGCTGATGGGTGGGTCCTGGGCGTTGTGGACAGCGACCCCTACAGTTCGGTCGGGGCGCCTGCACAGCGAGGGTAGGATCTGGAGGGAGGTAGTGTGACCTTCCACACGTTACACTCTCCTGGTGAGAATCTGCGCTGCCAGGCTGGGTGCCGGCTGGCTGCACATGCGTCGGAGTAAAGCATGTGACAGTCTCCGGCCTTTCGGACCAACAGTAGGGGGGAGTGCGCAACAACCAGGGAGGGGGTTGGGAATAGGCATAACGACTAAACAGTGGGATGGGAGAAAAATCGGAAAAAAGGAGGGGGGGGGAAAGATAATAATAAAAAAAAATTATGGCTATGTGTCTAATCTGCCTGTCGTTTATCAATGACTTGTTTGCAGTCAACATTGTCAAAACGGATTGTTTTTTTATCGGTTCATTTTCGTTTTATAGCATTTTTAAAAGCCCTCGTTTTCAAGGAAAATATATAGATTCCGTGATAAACAGCATTTACTGGAATATTCTAGCATACACAAAAACGTTGTCATTTTTCGGCCTATCTATGAATCGTTTTCAAATAAACGCTAGATTATCGATAGTATATGTGTACTTATGCATGCTATAGAGGCGGGCTGAAAAATAGATTCTCTCATTTCCTCATCAGGAATCACAGCGCACACCAGGGTTTCCGTTAGAAAATATTGTTGCCGGTCTCCGTGTCCTGGAAGATTTCAATCTCCCGGACAAATGTGAGAAATTCCGGTCAGTTTATTGAGCTTAAAAACAATTGATAGGCAGGCTATATAAAGAATGACATCCTCAAGGCATGTAGATTTATAATATTTTAGCTTAAAACTAGGCTACTTTTGCGTATACAGTAATTATATTCCAAATAAAATAAGTCCCTCGAGACTCTGTGCTGCTGCTGACTTGAAATCAAATAGGTGTCTGTGGGCAGTCGCCTGACATTAATAAACAGCAGTCTGTTATAATCACATTTTTATGAGCTAACGAATTCCGTTATATTGGACATTTGTATTAATTATATCAAGCGAAGAACTGAGAAATTTGGCAGAGAGAGACGGCAACATTATCGTTCACTGAAACTTTCAACGAAGCGATAAACTAATCCCAATAGTATGCAACTGCAGAGCCGCAGAGCCAGCGGCGCTCTCAGGTCCGGCTCTGAGGGCCGCTCAGCAGCGCCACCCACCCAGTGGCTGAATTGCCAATGGCTGAATTGGAGTATTGCACTGTGCGGGCACAACTGTGAGCTCTGCGGCTCTGCAGTTGCATGCTTCTCGCTAATCCAGCATCAAGCTCCCGCCCCGCCATTCTCATCAGCAAACCACAGGTCGTGCTGCAAACTTGCTGTGTGCGTGATATGATATAGGAACACACATCATTGTCATTATTAGACCTGCTTGGTGAAGCAACAATGAAACAAATTTACCTATTTTAATACAATTCAAATTGTGCTTAGAGGGAATTATTTTCACAGGACATTATGACCGGAGATATTTAAATATGTCGGACTTCAACAGATTTCCCTGGTAAAAAAAACTGTTATTACCGGACAACGGAAACCCTGGCGCACACACACACACACGCATAGGGCAAAAGCTTATATCTCCGTGAAAACAGGTCTGATTATCCTAAGACTGGTAAAATAAATTCCTTTCCTGAGATCAGATGTTATCCAAAAAGATTATTCCAATTCCTGGTTGCCATTCCAAAAATCGATCCTTTTATTGATCCCACGCGTATACTGTAAAACAGCGTATACACGCTGTGCTGAGGGTCCAGCATGAAGCTGATCGGCCCCGGTTACATGCGTGAGAAGTAAAATGTGGAGTCCGGGTTTTTTTTCCCCATGCATTTTCATTGAGTCCAATCCAAAAGGGTGAATTACCATCTGAGAGACGATAGGGGGCGCTTTTTTCACATCTAAGCGCCTGGGGTGGCTGATTTACCAACGGTAGACTCGGTTGATGAAATATGAATTGAGATCGCTAATAAAAAAATAAAAACGTGAAAAAACGAATATTCTCGTTATGGACATTCAACCCACGGGGTAAACCCGAAATATCTCGGGTTGGGCATTCAAAGTGTTAAAGGGGCTATGTATTGCTATTCCTAGCACTATTTGGGCAACTTTACACAATTCCTGTTAGTCTATTGAAGACATTTGTAATTAAAAGAAGCATTGTTTTATATTTCTAATCAAGTACTCAAAACCATCATTTTTCTGTCTCAAGAAATCAGGCTGTTATGGCAGAGAGAGAGAGAGAGAGAGAGAGAGAGAGAGAGAGAGAGAGAGAGAGAGAGAGAGAGAGAGAGAGAGAGAGAGAGAAGAGAGAGAGAGAGAGAGAGAGAGAGAGAGAGAGAGAGAGAGAGAGAGAGAGAGAGAGAGAGAGAGAGAGAGAGAGAAGGAGAGAGAGAGAGAGAGAGAGAGAGAGAGAGAGAGAGAGAAGAGAGAGAGAGAGAGAGAGAGAGAGAGAGAGAGAGAGAGAGAGAGAGAGAGAGACTCTCACTCATGAGAGTTCGCGGCAGCTTGTTTTTTTTCTTTCTTTCCACTCGCTGTCTAGGTAGAATGGGGGCGGGCATTAGCTCCAACCACAGAGCCAATCGCATCACCCAGCGGCCGTATGACGCATATTGGCCGTTCAAAAAAAAATTACCTGATTTACTGCAGGACGAAAGGGGCTGGCTGAATCTGAGCAATCCGCCAATATGTATTTAGACACTAAAACACATTGATACGAACTCCTATTACTATAATACAATGCTAGAGACTGAAAAATGACATTTATAATACATAGCCCCTTTAAGGCGCAATCACATCCTGTTTCATAATGGCCAATATGAAATTTAGGGGCTTACAGCCCCCCTAAAAGTGATCTTATAACGTTGATGCCTGTCATGGCCACTAGAGGGCGAATTTGCAGTGGCCCAATATCCAGATTTCTTCTAAATATATTTAGTTACATGTGTACCAAGTTTGATGCTTTTATCACAAAATGCACAATTCTGTTGAAGATTGGAGCTAAGCTGCCCCACTACTAGTTACAGGGAAAGTTCCTCCTGGTGCAAACAGGCTTATGGCTTTATATTAGGGGTGGAACGGTCACAAAATCGACGGTTCGGTTCGTATCACGGTTTAGGTTTACGGTTTTCGGTTCGGTTTGGTATGCGTTGTTTTTATTTAAAAAAAAATGTAACACTCCAAAAATACCATACATACGCGGCAACTAGGGGTGCGGCAGGGGCTGCAGCACCCCCTGCTGCCGGGGAGTGTAACTGCATCTGCAAGGTTGTTTTGGCTTTTATTATTCCATTGTAACCGAGGCTACTCGGAGCGGCACTGCAGATTTACCCTACTCTTGGAATCATTGCCAGATCGTCATAGGGGCGCTGTCTCGATAATGCAGTGTTGTTAACAGCGTGTAGCCGACGCATGAACCGGTTGGGGTTTGAATAGACGCGGCCTGGAAGCGTCAACGCGTAACTGGAAATCCGATGGTAAAAAAAATAGACTCAGCCTGGAAGTTTTGGGACGCTGAATTCGCAGTAAAGGAATATATATCTGCGGTTTCCCTGGCGTGAACAAGCCAGCAGAACTATCCGAGCCCCCGGGAGGGTGATCGAAGACCTTTTGCATGTCGGCGATCATGTATGCGGGGAACGAATTGCAGAGGGAGGGCGCAACAGTTGGGGTAAGCTGGGCTGTGATGTTACATGTTTGTCTCGCACGCTCCGCAGAGCTGAGCGTGAGAGCGCGGTCTTTAGTGAACGAGTGTTGGTTTACCAGAGTGGTAAACCTATAACGTTATTATTATATCACTTATCTCAGCACCCCCTCATAACACGTTTCAGACCCTGTTGAACGCTCTGACTCAATAGTACCCATCTGCAGAACATCAGCCTCAGCACTCTCAGGCCCCACGCTAAATGTGATTTGACCAAAGCAGAGTATACACACAGACAGTGGAGCTGTTTGCAGATAGCGAGCATTTTGACTTGTTGTGTGGTGGCGATGTCTCGCAGACAATACAACTACAAGTATAATTATATAATATATATATATATATATATATATATATATATTTTGATCCACTTTTTCTCCCATTTTTCTATATTTTCTCCCATCCCAATTTCGTATCATCCAATCCAACCCTCCCCTGTCACGAACGCTGTTTCTTGCCTCCCACAAGCCGGCTGCAATGTGGACTAAGTCATACATAGCACAAGCCCCCTCCGGTACTTGAGGTAACAGCAGTCGCATCTTTTCACCTGCGCAGCTCGATCTCTCAGTGGCGAGGAGTAACGCGTGGGAGGCTCACGCTGCCCCCGACACTTCCTGATTCTACTGCGCAGGCGCACCAACCGACCTGTAGGAGTCGCTGTCCACAACGCCCGATCCCCACCCATCAGTTTCCCACCCCCTAATACGGCCAATGTGTATTAGTATGGACGGCCAGCTAAACTGAAAGCAATGTGGAGCGCTGGGCTCGAACAGGCAAGCCCAGCGTATATAAAATAAAATAAAATGTTTATCAAAAACGATCAATATCTCAGCACCCCCACTTCCCGCTGACTTCCCGCGGCCCTGTACATACGTGGAGGTCGTACCGAACGGTGTACGGTTCGAATACGTACCGTTCGGTACGACCTCCACGTTCGGGGCATGTGTGTCGCAATAAACGCCGAAATCATATCGATTATTAAGTTTAGAAAGCGATCCATTATGTACATTGTGTCTGTCGGGAGTCATGCAACGATATCTGACAGCCGGATGAATTTAATCGATGCACATCAGCCATATCCTGTAGTCGAGTGTAACTCGCCCGACCATCCACCAGGCGGCGGTATTGAGCCATCGTTGCCGTCACCTATAGGGTCCAGCTGGAGCGTCGCGGCTGTATATATGAATTATGAATGCCATGGCGAAAAAATTAAATATTGATCTCAATAACGCTGTACAGCGAGGTCTGGCGGTCAACGCATGGCGGGCAATAACGCTGTACAGCGTTTTTGGCGGGGAAAGTGTTAATCACAGTAACCTTAGCGAGCTAGCGAAATTATACATAAATCGGTTTTCATATAAATCAATCTTTACTACGACTTTAAAACGGTGGCGTGGCATGGTCTACGGAGACGCAGAAAAAAGCAGAGACAATTCCAAGACTGACAGCGCCGCGCATAGCTAGAGCTGCCGCGATAACCGCATTACCGCGGTATCGCTGTTGCATCATGCTCACCGCAGAGTTAGGCTGAATACCGCGTCACCGCTGTTTTTTTATCATAATAATAAAGTTGGCTTGCGGCTTTGCAGATATACCCTACTCGGTTCCAAGCGACCCTATTGGGTAGAAGTGGTACCAGAAAAGTCATGTGAAACATTGCAGACCACTGACTGGTCAGAAGAGAGACGCGTCACAGTTTGGAGGCTCTGAACAAAAACAGAACGCCGCCATCTTTACTGCCTCGCTAAGGATGCATTTCATTCAGGATTTGTTTGCGACAGAACCAAGTGCAATAAACAAAAAAGAATGGATTCACTGTGTATTCTGCCTTATTTATTGATGAAACAAAACCGACATCAACTCAATTTACCACCGAGCGGAGAGTTTAGTGTCACAACAAGATCGCTGATGTGTTAAGTTTGTTGTTAATATTAGCCTAATACTACCGTCAGCCGATATACACGAGAGGTAACGTTAAACCCGGGTTGCTTGGTAGAATACACAATGAGAGGTAACGTTAGCTTTGGCAGAATAGACGCAACGAGAGTATGGTTAATGTTGTTATTGATTGATTGATTGATTTAAACTGTGTTAAACTCTGGCTTGCTGCAAGCCCTCGGACATGGCTAATTGGCTATGCCCACGGAGCTTTCAGTGTACACAAGCGAGCGGCACCGCCTGCATCCCCACACGGAGACAAACGGAGTAGTACCTGGCTGCAGTGGAAAAGGAACGAAGTACCAGGTGCCTAAAGCGGGTCGAGTAGGTACTATGCAGTGGAAAAGCGCCATTAGACTAGAGGCAGGCTATAAGAGTAGACTACTAAAAAAAAAAAAATGCATTCAATTTTTTTTTGTGCGCACTGTGCGGTAATAACCGCAGCGGTAGGAAATATTTCGCAAATTTGTGCGGTAAGGAAAATAGCAATACCGCGGCAGCTCTACACGTAGCGTCTCTCTCTCTTCTTCAAGTAACCAAACGTTACACTATAAAAACGAACTCGATAGTTGATATAATTAAGCATTACATCACGCGCAGGAGTGTGTTATGAGAATTAGAGCATGCCTAGGGGTGGTTGTTAGGCCCGAGGCACAGCCGAGGGTCGTTAGACTCCCCCTAGGCATGCTCTAATTCTCATAACACACGACTACAAGTGGTGTAATGGCTTTTATACAATTGGCGCATTCATCCAACCTTATTGCTATACAATAAACACACATTAATTGAAGATTTATTGACAACCATCCGCAGAAAAAGTTGTTCCAAAGAAAAAGAAGAGAAGTTGCCTCCGTGTGTAGAAGCAGCTCGGAGGTGCGCTGTTTCAAGGCATGCCATCTAAGAATGAAGTGAGCGTGTGTTATTGGATTGATTGATTGATTGATTGATTGATTGATTGAAAGTGTTTACATCTTTATACAATTGCTGAATTCATCCAACCTTATTGCTATACAATAAACACACATTAATTGAAGCATAATGGAGATTTATTCACAAAACCATCCGCAGAAAAAGTAGGTAAAAAAAAAATAGAAGTTGCCTCCCTATATATATTTGAACCTACTTTCTATAGAAGCATCTAAGAATGAAGTGAGCGTGTGTTATTGGATTGATTGATTGATTGAATATGTTATTAATGTTCGCCTTGTTTTGAACTGGTTATGCTTTGGCCCTCTTTCGAAGTCGGTTATGCTTAGAGTTTGGAATCAGGGCTGGTGGTCTATCGCCCTGCTCTAAAGATAAACTCTAAGCATAACCGACTTCGAAAGAGGGCCAAAGCATAACCAGTTCGAAACAACAAGGCTTCAAAGCATGCCGTCTAACAGTGAAGTGAGCGTGTGTTATTGGATTGATTGATTTATTGATTGAAAATGTTATTAAGTGAAATTAGAGTGTCCTTTTGACAAATGGCATCTAACAACACACTTCGTGCGATTTATTGTTTGTTCCACAATGAGTCATGACCAACCAATTACATAATCCAACATTGTGTAAGCAACTAACACATTCCACGTGACAGAATCCTTTTTGAATGAGTCGTTATGACGCTATCAATACATCCATCCATTCATAAAGATTATTGTCCGCCATCTTGGTTTCATTCCTAAAAACTCGAATGGAGGAGTGATTGTAATTCGGTTGTGGGCGGGTTCTGGGATCACGAGCATGTGTTATGATAAATAACAACGTCTAACTTGACTGTTTCAGCCAATCAGAATCGAGAAATTTGCATGGCATTGTATAAGTTGATATATGTGTGTGTGTGTGTGTGTGTTGGAAAGTTTGATAGTATTTACTGAGGATGGCCAGATAATGTTGATATTTAAACTTAAAAAATTATTATACAGAGAGAAGCTTCAGCAAGTAGAAAACGCTGCTGACCGACAAAAGAGAATCCCTCACTGAGGAAAACACAAAGGCCTAATCATCATGTATCACAACGGTGATGTCAGCCAGAGATGGGGAGAAGCATGAACCTTTAAAGGGAAACTATCTTATAAATGGCCTTTTTCAGTGTTTAGCATTGTTTCCTAGCTATGTGGACTTATATTAATATGATCTATGTCTCTAATTCTCATATTGGTGCATTCTTCCAATTCTCCTCTCACAATATTCACCCTCACTGAACTGAGTCATCTGAAAATGTGATGATTTGTGATGTCAGAGAGACTCAGCTGCATGATAATGTGGCAGATGCCACCAGGCCACACAGTGGTTTAGGAGCCCAGCCTCAAAACGGCTCGAGATCTTGAAGTAGAAAAATGCTGTTTTTGAGGACTTGATTAGAAATACAAAACAATGGACAAAAGAAATTAAATTAAAAATTTATTTTACAGAGGTGTTCCATAAACTCACAGGAATTGTGTAAAAGTGCCCAAATAGTGAAAGAAATAGTAAAATAGTTCCCCTTTAAAGGACATCTCTTTGAAATAAATTACATTTTACAGTTTTTTTCTGATTTCTTTTAAACAAATGATTATTTTGTATTTAACTATTTAATTATTATTTAGTTATTGCACTGCACTGGCAGTTGAACTGCATTGAACTGAATTGAAAAAAATAAACCCCATAACTGAACTGGCACTGAACATTGAACTCATGCATTAAAGCGTTCCGTCTCCAGACGGATTTCAGTCTTTTTTATTTTTTTTTCCGTCAATTTGATTTGGAGTCTGACGGAATTGGCTACCTGGTATAATATGATTTGTAGATGCGTAGGGCATTTTGACCATTCTAACCAATCAAACGTGAGCTTGACGCACACACGCTGCTCACAGTGCCCTCCCCCTCACAGACCTGTCTTGTCACAGACCCGTATCATTTGCACCGAAGATAGCAAGCGTGCAGGTCCTCTTTTAACACCACTGAAGCATTAAACAATGGCCCAGTAAACTATTCACTTTAGTTTACTACACGAGGCGTTCTCTAACGTTATCTAGCTAGCTAGCTGATAGCTCATAACATAATTGAAATTCGTTTTTGAAGCTGTGGCTAACGTTAGCTAGCTACCGTTCTTCGGGTGGCTAACGGTTAGCTACCTAGCAACTGTAGCTTGCTAATACGGGCTGTCCTGGCTGGCTAACTTTTATTTCGCAATGGAGTGGAGCTAACTAACTGTACAAATCGATGTGATTGGCTCAGACTGTATTTTGTACGGTTGGCTGCCTGGCTGTTGTGGATTCGGGGAGCCAGCTAGCAGCTAACATCAACTCAATGTCAACACTATGTTGACACTGTGAGCGAGTTTGCCGACAGCAATGTAACAAACAATATGGTCCGTGCGGAAGCATTATCCCCAACACATAGTTATTAGCTAACGTCAGCATAATAACGATAATGGAAGGAGTAAGCCGGCCACTAAAAAGAAAACACACGCAGTGTTCTCAGACGAAAAGGATGAGCGGCACCACCCAACAAAAGAAAGTTATGAGAGGATGGAAGTTTGAAGATAGCAGTGTTTCAAGAGACTGGCTAGGCTACAGTATGATGCGGGGGCTGTAGACGGTGGTGAGTTGTTAACTTGTTCCGTGTTCCGCAACTATGTCAAAAAGAAAAACGGAAACAACACATTTGTCATTGTCGTGTTACTTCACACTACAAATATGTGAGTCCTCTGCTGTGGTTGTGAGTATCCTTTATTAGCTTAACTCCGTAGCAACATCACACAGGTGTATCTGTAGACGGTCTCCTCCCCACTGTATATTCTCTCCCCACCGTATGTATCTTTTTTCTCCCACCCACCCTAATGTACAGTCTCCTCCCCATCATAATGTATATAATCTCTGTTAGGATCTATGGGTAACAGTACTGTATATTTGCATATCGTATATGTCACAAATGTAACATTACTATATACCTGTTCTGTAGTATGTCATGTATGTCCCTATGCCATAAATGTTGTGTATGTCATAAATGTCACTATGAATTGAAAATGGGGGACCCTGATGTAAACAAGACAAACGTCTTTCTCTGGTCTGCATCCCCTTAACAATTGTGTGTATTGAGCCGTACTGTATTGTACCCATTCTGCAATCTGTTAAATATTGATTGATTGTTTGTTATAACATATTGCAGAATCGGTACAATACAGTACATCTCAATACACACAATTGTTAAGGGGTTGCAGTTGCAGACCAGAGAGACTTTCCTCTTGTTTACATCAGGGTCCCCCATTTTCAATTCATCATAACATATATGACATACTTGACATACAGATAGATAATACTGCTACATCTATACATTTACGACATACCAGATTTACAAATACAGTATTGTTTGTGATACAATAAGAGTCTAAAAAAGAGAGTATATACATTTGACGAAGAAACTGTACATTGGAGGAGGTTGGGTGGAGGGGGGGGGGGACTGTACATTGTAGGTGGTTGGGGGGGGGGGGGTAACTGTACATTGGATTATCGACGAAACCGAAACAAGTAGGCTCCCTTAAAACGCCAACGCTATTAAAAAGAAATACAGTGGAGGTTAAAATAAGAATATGACTTGGCCTGAAAAAAAGTTCAGTCAGGAGATTTTTTTTTTTTTGCTTTAATCCCTGTGAACTACACTGGCACTGTTTGCAGATGTACTGTTAAAGTTAGTTAGTTAAAAACAAAATTTGTATTGTTTTTTTTTGGTTAAATCCAATGGAAAAAATATAAAATCAGAGAAATCCAGAAGGAGGATCCGCCCCTTCCTGACAAAAGAAGCCACCCAACTCCTCGTCCAATCAACAGTCATCTGCCGCCTCGACTACTGCAACGCACTGCTCGCTGGCCTCCCGGCCACTGCCACTAAGCCTCTTCAAATCATTCAGAACACAGCGGCCCGCCTGATGCCCAACCTACCGAAGTCGGCCCATGTCACCCCACTTCTTAGGGACCTGCACTGGCTCCCCATTGCTGCACGAATCCGCTTCAAGGCCCTCGACCTAGCATACCGTGCGGCAAAGGGAACCGCTCCCGCCTACCTCCAGTCAATGGTCTCTAACTACACACCCTCAAGACCCCTACGCTCTGCATCTTCTGGCCGCCTCAGACATACTCCTATCCAAGCTCCGGGTGGGTCATCAAAGAGAAGTCGCCTATTCTCAGTCCTTGCCCCACAATGGTGGAATGAACTACCCACCCCAGTTAGGACAGCCGAAACCTGTCCAATCTTTCGCCGTCGACTAAAGACTCACTTCTTCAACCATTATCTGAATTAAAAAGAAAAAAGATCTAACCCTAACTAACCTTACTGTCATGCACTTGTCCTAATAATAGTCAGGGGGCCAATCCTGAAAAGTGCTTCCGTTAACACTTTGCTGCCATGTTTGGGTAGAAGCTGTCAACATATTTTTTTGGTAAGAGGGGACCTATGTAAGGGGACCTAGGGTGGTTGACAAGTTTGAAAAATTATTTTGTGACTTTTAGAGGACTTTTCAGGCCAATTTTTCAGATTGCCTGGCCGAAATGACATGCCCACAATAAATATAGAATATCTCCCCAATCACAAGGGCAATATAGATAATCCTGGTATCAAAAGAAAGGTGACAGCAGTGGGATGGCTGCAGCAGTGTCAGAATGTAAATGGATGTTACTGTGTCAGAGGAAATAGAGCTAGACCATTGAAAAAAAAGTCAAATTCAATTTCCGCCTAAAAGAAAACATGTTTTTAGAGTGAATATCAGCTTGGAAACATGAGATAGTAGCCCAAATAATTTAGGAATCATGACTCCAATGTATGCTAGGTACTTTTGCCAAGTTAGAGCACAGTAATTTGATACAGTGCAATACTACACAGGTTATGTCCAAGCGGAAATCTAAATGATTCTCAAAGTGACCTTTTGTGCTAATGCTTGACTTTTTTTCTTTCTTGATCCACTTTTTCTCCTTCTTTTTTCTGTTTTTCTCCCATCCCAATTTAGTCATGCCAATTCCCCCCTCCCCTGTCTTGATTGTTGCTCGCATGTGCCCCCCACTGGTCGGTCGTAGGGAGGGTTGTAAAATCTATCGCATGTCCCCTCCGATACATGCAGAGTCAGCCAGCCACTTCTTTTCACCTGCCAGCGCGGACTCTCATTAGCGAGGTGTAACGTGTGGGAGGCTCACACTACCCTCGACATCTCCTGTCTTTGCTGTGCAGGCGCCCTGACCGACCTGTAGGAGTCGCTGTTTACAACGACCAGATTACCACCCATCGACTCCCCTCCCACTGACTCTGCCAATTGAGTCAGTATGACGGCCGGACCAAGCCGGAGGCAACGCTGACAGCCGGTGACGAGCGCTTAGACCGCTGCGCCACCCAGCCGCCCCGCTTTTTTACTTTTTAATGTTGTATTTTGACAATACACTTTGATACCATGATTAGAGCTGCCGCGATAACCGCATTACCGCGGTATCGCTGTTGCATCACGCTCACCGCAGAGTTAGGCTGAATACCGCGTCACCGCTGTTTTTTATCATAATAATAAAGTTGGCTTGCGGCTTGCGGCTCTGCAGATATACCCTACTCGGTTCCAACCGACCCTATTGGTCCAGCCTGGCTCTGCGGCTCTGCAGATACCCCCTACTCGACGCGTCACACTTTGTAGCCTCTGAACGAAAACAGAACGCCGCGCCGCCATCTTTACTGCCTCGCTAAGGATGCATTTCATTCAGGATTTGTTTGCGACAGAACCAAGTGCAATAAACTAAAAAGAATGGATTCACTGTGTATTCTGCCTTATTTATTGATGAAACAAAACCGACATCAACCCAATTTACCACCGAGCGGAGAGTTTAGTGTCACAACAAGATCGCTGATGTGTTAAGTTTGTTGTTGTTATTACTACAGTCAGCCGATATACACGAGAGAGGTAACGTTAAACCCGGGTTTGCTTGGTAGAATACACAATGAGAGGTAACGTTAGCGTTGGCAGAATAGACGCAACGAGAGTCTGGTTAATGTTGTTATTGATTGATTGATTGAAACTGTGTTAAACTCTGGCTTGCTGCAAGCCCTCGGACATCTATGCCCACGGAGCTTTCAGTGTACACAAGCGAGCGGCGGCGGCCCCGCCTGCATCCCCATTCCCCACACGGAGACAAACGGAGTAGTACCTGGCTGCAGTGGAAAAGGAACAAAGTACCAGGTGCCTAAAGCGGGTCGAGTCGAGTAGGTACTATGCAGTGGAAAAGCGCCATTAGACTAGAGGCAGGCTATAAGAGTAGACTACCAAAAAAAATAAAAATGCATTCAAACTTTTTTTTTTTTTGTGCGCACTGTGCGGTAATTACCGCGGCGGTAGGAAATATTTCGCAAATTCGTGCGGTAAGGAAAATATCAATACCGCGGCAGCTCTAACCATGATAAGACAAAATATTTGTGTGGATTACTGAGGATCATCTTCACAGTAATAATATAACCATTGTATGTATACAAAATATTACATTAAACATAAATAAAAACTAAAACAATTAAATGTATCCAGTGTTAGGAACCAGAGCAACTCAGGGGTTAGGCATGTTCAAGCCAAAATGTGTGTTTATTTGGAAGAGGGAGGGACATTTCTGGGACGTGTATGGTGCAACTGGAATTCTGGATATGAAATGTGTCCCTGACCATGTGTATGAGTGCAAAGCGTGTGTAGTGCATATTGTGTGCAGAATGGGAATGTTGGAAGTGTTCTTAGTGTGCGTGTAGGCTATGGCGTGAGACAAGGTGTAGTCAAGGCAGCATGGGGCACTAGAATCCTGGTGTCTATGAGGATGAGGACAGGCCCAGGAATCAAATGGGGCACAGGAGACACTTGAGGAGGAAAGAGACACAAGGTCAGAATGGCACAACAACTGGATGCATAGCAAGGTAATAAACTTGAACTAGAATCTCAGGTACATACCGTTAGGACCTAGAAGGCTCTTCAGACTCTAGGTTTGCTGGTTACAGACGGCGATCTGTACGCCCCTGTGCCCTCAGTGCACGTGCTGATGTGGAGGGCTGAGCATCGCACACTGAAGATCTCGTTGTTGATGTGCTTTTTTCTGGCGGCCGCACCACAACATCCAGATCAAGATTGGTTTCTTCACCGTTAGTCTCTTGAATGACATTGGAGTTCATGCACCACGCTGCACGAGCACATCCACACACCCCACTGCAATACAGTCCTCTTCTGCGACAGAGACACTGTCTGGTACTGCACTGACTTCCACTTTCCTTGCATCCACACACTGTCAGCTGTACGCATGTGGATTGTATAGGTTCCTTGGTAAGAAGCATGGGGACCAGCATACCATTCATCTCTGCCAACCACAATTGGTGAGGGCAGTTGTGGATGTGACACTAGTGACTGTTTCCAAAACCTCGTTTGGTAGTGGGCCCTCTTGAGGTGCATTGACAATGCATCTTCTGTTTGTGGTAATGTATCAACATTTGCTTTAAGTTTTCGAAAGAGAGTGCAGCAAACTTCTTGTATCGAGTTGCTGGTTGACTTAAGGTCATAGAGCTTACATATGAACTGTTCTGCCAAGGATAGGGAAGTGGTACTTGGTACTTCATCCTCACCAAAGTTGTGGAGAAGATGCGGGTACTGCTGGAACACTTTCCATGCTGTCCTTTTTCCAATTCTGGTGAACTAGCTCGTAGTATCACATCCAGTGATGGCATGAAATGCCAACAGACCATCGAGCATCTCATTTGGTAGTGTGATTTGATGGACTTTGATGTAGCGTGGTTTGTTAGCTGTTCCTGCTTTCATCCAAACTTCTTGGCTTAGTTGGTTTGCAAATACAAGTAGTAGCAGCAACACATCTGTGTCTCGGCACTGAATGATGAGCCTCTGAAACCCTTTCGTTGTTGCATTAGCTGCATGTAGTAGTATGTGTGTATCCGTTTCTTCATGTGTAGCTTGTAGGGGAGATACATCAATCCCAGCTGCTGATGTGACTTTTTCAGGATCCTCAAACCCTCCACTGATAACAATTCCCTCATCATAAAGCTGCACATGATCCTCAAGTTCCGTTGATAGGAAATGGGTAAGGTTGGCTTTGTTTTCATCCATTTCAATGAAGCTATTCCAGTTAGCAGGTAGCTTTACATCTCTACTCACAATTGTGCAAACCTTTCGCTGAGTAGTGCTGTGTTTTGTTCTTGTTAAACTCTTGATAGAGTTTTTTTTGGTACAGATCAAACACTATATCCACTCTGGTGACGTTCCCATGTAGATTAGATGCCACTCTCTGTGTGAATACATCTGCATATTCCCCGAAGGTTGATGCATTTTGAGGTTTTCCCATGGCTCTTACTAAGGCTATTCCATCAATGATGGTGCATGTTCTCATAACAGATGGACTGAGCTCTGTTTCCTTTGCACCAGCTTGTAGTATGGTGGCTAAGTCAGCTTTGTTTGTAGGCCTGAGCACTGAATCTGTTGTGGCAAGTGACAGGGGGACTGCACAGTTCTTTTTGGAGAATCTCATCCATGTTGACCTCTCTGCCACTCTCCATGGATACAATGATTCAACTCATTCAGAACGCAGCGGCCCGCCTGATCTCAAACCTACCGAAGTCGGCCCATGTCACCCCACTTCTGGCTCCCCATTGCTGCACGAATCCGCTTCAAGGCCCTCGACCTAGCATACCGTGCGGCAAAGGGAACTGCTCCCGCCTACCTCCGGTCAATGGTCTCTAACTACACACCCTCAAGACCCCTACGCTCTGCATCTTCTGGCCGCCTCAGACCTACTCCTATCCAAGCTCCAGGAGGGTCATCAAAGAGAAGTCGCCTATTCTCAGTCCTTGCCCCACAATGGTGGAATGAACTACCCACCCCAGTTAGGACAACCGAAACACGTCCAATCTTTCGCCGTCGACTAAAGACGCACTTCTTCAACCATTATCTGAAGTAAAAAAAAAGAAGAAAAATAATCTAACCCTAACTAACCTTACTGTCATGCACTTGTCCTAATAAACTAACCTACACTGTAGCACTCAACACTTTGATGAACATTGTTACTCAGCTGATAGAGTTGTGCCCTTCCTGATGGCTTGTCGTACAGAACTTGTAAGTCGCTTTGGATAAAAGCGTCAGCTAAATGACTAAATGTAAATGTAAATGTAAATGATGCGGCAAAATATATCCCTGTCAGGCTTCACACACTTGGATCTGAGTTGTTCAAGCTTGGCATCTGTGCTGTATAGGCTTGAGAATGTTTTTGGTTTTCTCTTGGTGAGACTGGCGTGTAAGTCTGTGTTCGTTGTGCCCAGTCGGTTTCTCACCAACTCAGTGATTGTTTTTTTGCCAGACTCTGCAGCATGTGTAAGGTCATTCAGTGTCTCTTCTGAGGCAACATCACCAGTTGTCAGGGACACTAAATCATACATATGCGCTTGTTGGAAGACGTTGTATCTCTGGAACTGATCAACAAGTTGAATGACATCGTGATTATCCCTCTTGATTCTTGATTGAAGGCAGTCTTTGTGTGTCCTCATCATCGTGTCAGTCCAAACAGGGATCTGGTATCCTCTGCCAAGGATGCACGTTCATTATAGGTGATGGACCAACGATTTCTTGCTGGATCATTTCTAGTGATGCCTATCAATCCTCCAGCAACCTTTCCCGTTTTATTGATGTGTTCAAGGCGAAGGCCGAAAGGCACCTTGTTGAAGCTGTGTTTGGTCTCCTTGGCTACAAAATCAACATCTAGGAAGCCCTGGTAGACCTCTGGTGCTGTCTGTGCCTGCTGTTCCATGTCTGCTATGAACACAGCACCCCATCTTGTGTAATGGGTGTGATTATACGCAGCAAACCAAGGCATCATGCTCTTGAAGGCTGACATGTACAGGTTCCAATCACCACATCTCAGTGCCCGGGTGAGCGCAAGGAGAATAGACACAAGGTCCATGTACTGTCTCCAGAAGGTAAAGGTTGGCTTGTCTTCATTGGCCTTGTCAAACTGTACAAGGAGATCTTGAATCTCCCCAACTTTCAGCACAAGTTCCTCATAGCATGCTGAAGCTGCTTCCATTTCTCCACTTCCTACCACCCATTAGTTTGAAGTGTATAACTCTTCTGCTTCACTGATATTGCTGGCATGCTGCTGTATCACCACAGCACCCCATGTGGTAGGCTATGATATTGTTTTACCATTGGTTGATTTTTTTTTAATCAATAGTTAAGATCATACTTTCACATGATATATTAAGGGATAATATTACAAAATTGTTAGAAATTACAGAGCAAATTGTCACTAATTTGGCAGCATTGTGAAAAAATTCCAGATTTTACCACTTACAATGATAGAATGATTAAATGACCAAAAAAATCATTTTCAAAGATGTCAACATAGCTAGGCCATATGTCAAGGGGTTAAACATGAATACTGGATAGGTTGACAGCTTCTACCCAAAAGCGATTACTTAAGTTGCAATATCAGTGTTGGCCCCCTGACTATAAACTAACCTACACTGTAGCACTCAACACTTTGATGAACATTGTTACTCAGCTGATAGACTTGTACCCTTCCTGATGACTTGTCGTACAGAACTTGTAAGTCGCTTTGGATAAAAGCGTCAGCTAAATGACTAAATGTAAATGTAAATCTGAAAACAGGAAAATTCATATCCGAAAACAGGAAAAGATAAAAACGGATATCATAGGGCCCTAGTTAAGGTGAGTTAATAAATTCACTCTGAAAAGCGTCCAGTGTGCACTCTGAGCCCTCAGAATTTCCAAACAACTTGAGTGCGCTCGCTCTGACACTGGTTGTAAATAGTAATGAGTGTTGTATGTGCCTCCCTGTATTGTAAATAGTTCATATGTGTGTTGTCACTACTGTATGTATTTGATTTGATTTGATTTGATTTGATTAGACTTTTCTTTTAAATACAAGATTCCAGAAAAATGTCAAGGATGCTACACAAAAAAGTCAAGACTTATTTCCATTGTGGTCCTTGGTCTCAGACAGACAAGCAATACAAAACATGACCATAAATAACAATTTGACAAACTACATATACATGAACATTTTAAAAGCAGTACAAACGTAGCCACAGGCAACAATGTATCAGGCACCATTTTCATTTTCATTAGCTGTGAAGGTAGCAAATTCCAAATTGTGGCTCCCCAGAATTTAAAAGAACATTTGCCCATATTAGTTTTGAACCTTGGAATACGCAGGTCAGCAATGCTGGCTCTGGTGTTATGTGTATGCATGTCCCTGTTCCACTGAAAATCATTTGTAAGATAAGAGGGGGCCCTATTGTTATAAATGTTGTGAACTATGTTGAGCTGAAGTTGAACGGACCTGGCTTCCAGAGGGAGCCAGCCCAGCAACTGGAAGTGTTGTTTGCCCACATGTGCTGTGGAGGCTAGTCCTAGAGTTAATCGGATGAGTTTGTTTTGGGAAACCTGTAACTTATCTTTTAAAACTTCCGTACCAAGAACGCATAGCATAGTCGAAGCAACAAGAAACAAGAGAATTTGCCAGAATGCGAAGACTTTCAGGGTCTAGTAAATGTGCTTTCCTGTTCAGAAATTTAGTTCTGCCATTTACCTTGCTCATAGTTTTGAGAGCCATGGATTCCCTGCTCAGGGTGCTGTCTAGGTGGCAACCTAGATAGCAAATACACTTTTTTGCTGCAAAAAACTGTCCCTCGAGATTTATGCTGGGCGAGACCAGCTTCCACAGCCTGGGTTGGGAACCAAAGATGATGTATTCTGTTTTGGCCATATGCCGAGATCATTTATTGTCAATGAGCCAATGTTTTATGGTAGAGAATTCCTTACTGAGAGTGGCCTGTAGCTTGTCCACATCCTTATCGGAGGAAAGGATAGCAGAGTCATCCGGGTAGAGAAACAGGTTCACATTACAGGCAGCTTTCATATCGTTAATGTAAATTAAAAACAATAACGGGCCCAGGACACTCCCTTGAGGGACTCCGCAAGTCACTGGTAGGGCAGATGAGTGATGGCCATGGATGTCTGTCAATTGGTCTCTATCGGAGAGATAAGAGGAGAACAATTTTAGGCTAACAGGGCTCATACCAAGGGCTGACAGTTTGTTAAAAAGAAGGCTGTGGTTGACAGTGTCAAGCCTTTTGAAGGTCAATTAAAATCATACCACAGAGTTTGCCAGCACCATTTCACCATTTATAATAATTTTGAGTCTGTAATATATTCATAGAGCTGCTCGTGAATTACATTGTATATT
This sequence comes from Notolepis coatsorum, assembly GCF_963971535.1. Taxonomy (NCBI): domain Eukaryota; kingdom Metazoa; phylum Chordata; class Actinopteri; order Aulopiformes; family Paralepididae; genus Notolepis; species Notolepis coatsorum. The sequence goes on along the minus strand of NC_140166.1, from coordinate 4,166,105 downwards.
TGTAAATAAGTTAATTTATGTGTTGTAAATAAATATTGTTAATATTTATTTACCAAATGTATGTGCAATTGTTTAATTTCAGCTCAGTGTAGAGAAATGCAGTTAATGCACCGATACTAACAACCGCCTTAGTGCGCGGGTCTAAGACTACACTGTTGATACCACGTATCCGTGGCACGCACGCCCCGCGACAAGAGTAGTAGTTTCGGGGGGCCTACCACCCCCCCCTGAAAAAAATCCTAGGGGAAACACTGTAACACTTTATTATACAGGATTATTATACAGGATACATTATGTTTATTCTGTTTTAATGTTTCTAAAATAGTCTTTATTCTATTTTTATGGTTCTAATATAGTCTTTATTCTGTGTTTTTATGTTTATAAAATAGTCTTTATGCTGTGTTTTTATGCCAAAAAGAGTCTTTATTCTGTGTTTTTATGTTTTTGTTTTAGACATTCTGGTCAGTACACCCAACAGACTGATCTACCTGCTGCAGCAAGAGCCTCCAGGCCTGGACCTCAGTAGGTGTGTGTGTGTGTTGGGTGCTGTTTTGTCCAGTTATTTACACACGGAGAGAAGCTATCTCTAGTTTATTCTTCTGCTTATTCTTATTATTTATTTTCATGGGAAGTGGAATTACATCAGCGGCAAACTCCATTCAATTCAAACTTCTTTTTATTTATTCTCAAGACTGACATTTTAATGCATCCATTCTTTACAATATAATAATAATAAATACCGTATGAATAACTTATCTATATAGCACTTTTCATACATGGACCGCAGTCCAGAGTAGGGATGAGTTCGAATTTTCCAATAGTCGTGCCAGTCTCCACATCAGTCAGTCGAAAAATATATACCGTATACCGTATAATTTTCTTTTTATTATATAAGTGAAGCAAACATTCTTATTTAATAATTTTTTATATTTAGAGGCAGCCTAATTTTCATAGCATAATTGATCTAAAAGATGCACATGCTACTGTTTCAGTTTGTTTATTAAAACCGGATGATAGGCCAATGCAATGCTGTTATTAGAGGCTGCGATGGTGAATGGTGTCATTTTGATTTATTGTCGGTCAGCTGAGCCGATCAACGTTCTGAAGGATTATCTGAAGTGCCTATTTATGTGCAATACCCTTTGCATCCCTAGTCCAGAGTGCAGCATATAGTTGACAGAATAAAAACAATGCATAAATTGCAGACATAAGAATAGGTATAAAATAAAATAAAAGTAGTGCAGTGGTCCTGGGTTGGGGGGGTGGGAGTGGGGGAGGAATTGTCTTTTGTGGTGTCTATTGTGGTGTCTGTAATAGTATAAATAGATTTTTTATGTTATGTTCTGTGTTTATTATTTTTGTTATTGCTTATGTCATTGTTGTTATTATTGTTATTGTTACTGTGTTGTGTTTGTCTTGTTTTGTGTATAAAAAAATATATAAGAAATTTGATTAAAAAAAAGTAGTGCAACAAGCAGTGTCCTTATTGCCTAGTAACGTGTGTGTGTGTATGTACGTGTGTAGTGTGGAGTGGCTGATTGTAGATGAATCGGACAAGCTGTTTGAGGAGGGGAAGGAGAAGACTGGCTTCAGGGAGCAGCTGGCTGTAGTCTTTCAGGCCTGCTCTGGTCCCAAGGTACGCAGGGCGTTCTTTAGTGCCACCTGCAGTCTGCCGGTGGAAGGATGGTGTCGTCTTAACCTGGATAACCTGGTAGCCGTCAACATCGGACACAGGTAAGACTGTCCTTTACCGATAAAATATTTATACCAACATCAGAAACATGATACATTATTACCTATCTATGGCTATTTGTATATTATAGGGACTCATGTGGTCAAACCTGTTGAAAAACCAGTTTAACTCATTTGCACACTCCAGGGCCCTCATTTATCAATAATGCATAGAAAGTGTTCTATTTTCTCACAGAAAAATCTGGATTTATCAACCATGTTACCGACTCGTGTTGATAAATACCAATTGTTCTTACCGTCTATGCTCGTGCACGATTCTAATTATTTCCATACAGAACCGCCCCTAATTAACCATATATGGTAATGAAACACCCCCATGGAATGTGGAATAATGGGCCAAGTGAACTGAGAAACTTCACTGTCATCTAACCAACAAATTGAAGGTAGAAAATAAAAGTGTTTTTTAGTATTTAGCTTTTTATTTTAAACTATTTAATCGCGTTTGGAGGTGGGTGTTCTGCGTCTGCCCCCCGTGCCAAACAAGCAGGCCAACTGCGCTCTAAATGGCTCTTTATGAGCCCGTTATAACTGCGCTCCTGTTGGGTTGGGTTTGTCAGTCATTAACATACGGTTATCCTATAACCATAGTTATATGAGAATAGCGAGCGATCTGCGCTCTATTGGAACATATCCATATCCAGTCTAATACTGAATACATTTCTTCACATGTACACACCCATCCGCCTGGCCACACCCCCATCCGCTCCTCTACATAAGCGGGGATGTGGCCATACTAACAGCTCCTTCGCAAGTCTTCAGAGCGCTCGCTATACTCTTATAACTATGGTTATGTTATATATCGTATAGCTTACGCTCTGTGCTCTATTGGAACACAGGAGCTGAGCAGAGCGGAAGCTAGACAAATGTACCCGCTGAGGCCCCCCACAACCATCAGAACCGGGGAGGACACGAGCCCCAGGACCCCCCTAGTGGAGGACGGGAGGGAATCGGATCCGACTGTGCGAAGAGGGTTTAGCAACTCAAACGCACAGGGTGAGCAGATCGTGGGACTTACCTTCCCACAGAAGAACCCACGACTACACAGGCGCACAACCCACATGCCACTAGGGAACAAACGGGAAGAGAAAAAAACCTGTTACAATCCCTAATATCACGGGGTCAAGGTCAAGAACCCAACCCTGTGGCAAGGCCGTAGCAGCAGAGCGCGAAGGAGGACCCAGCCCCAGGAAGGGTCAGGACCCCCCGGAAAAAGGGGACCTGGTGAGGCCAACGACGCCGCAGCATCGAGACCCCAACAGGCGGCTTCATTACTTCAGGCAACCAACTTGCGCCTAGCACGCCCCCGCGGCGACGCGGCAGCACCAGAGCGGCAGTGGCGCGCAGGTTGCCGCACGCAATCCCCCCTGTTTTAACATCGACGGTTAGCTCAACTCGTTCGCCAGCTTGCTGTGGAGCCTGCGGTCCAGTTGGTCACAAGTTCTAATCACTTCAATTTTTTTCTTTTTCTTTTTACGTTTAATTAATTTATCGCCTCTCTATATAAATGTTTTTCTTTCGCCGGTTAAGTTTAGGCATTCTTTCGGAATTGGTTAGGGTTAAGTTTAGGCATTCTTTCGGAGTTGGTTAAGGTTAGAGTTTGTCTTAGAGCATGGAAATATTTCTTTCGCCGGTTAAGTTTAGGCATTCTTTCGGAGTTGGTTAGGGTTAAGTTTAGGCATTCCTTCGGAGTTGGTTAAGGTTAGGGTTAAGTTTAGGCATTCTTTCGGAGTTGGTTAAGGTTAGAGTTTGTCGCAGAGCATGGCAATGGAATGCAGCCTATTTCCGCTCTGCCGCTCTCTCGCTCTGCCGCGGTCACATGGGCGTCGTGGCCAATCAGAGAAACGCTGAACGCAAGTTGGTTGCCTGAAGTGTTGACGCCACCAGGCGGTCACTAGTGACACCACCCCCCACATCTCCAGCGTATCGGACAGGGCCCATCCAAGAGCAGGCCCTTCCCCCCTACAGCACGCCGCCCTGAAGCACTCAAAGAGGCTACACCCCCACAGCGGGACCAGGCAGCGCACCGGGGAGACAACCCCCAAAGCGGGTGATCCCTCAATCCAGGCAACGGGTCAAAAGGACTCGACCTGAGCCTGGAGCACTGCGGACTAGACGGGCGCCTAAGGGGTCTGCTGAAAACGGCACCCCGGCGGAAGGGGCGTTCGGTATGCTGTGCACCATGTCGCAGCCTCCACAAAAACAACCCGACCCTCTAGAGGGGCAGAGGCAGAGAAGGCTGACACGATTGGCAGACGTCATGAAGGGTGCAGGGGCACACTCGCAGGCAGACGGGGTCAAGCCCGGCCTAACCCGAGAGTCGACTCCGCTAACACACCTGGAAACCAACCACCACCTAACAGGAGGCGGTTGTTCCTATAACCCCCCCAAGAAAAAATTCCAAAACACAACTGCGGGTATACACAGGCTATACAGCAGTAAATGTGTTTCAGTTCTCAAGAAGGGGTTAACCCAGGCCAACAGGTCGACGAGAACGAGTCCGGACCTGGGCCCGGCGGACCGGGACGTACACATGGATGCCAGAGGGGTACAAGAACCACCTCGACAGCCCCCTCCCAGCCCCGCCAAGCAGGAGAAGGACCAGGCTCCTTTAGCACAGCGCAAGGTACAACACAATATGGACCAAGCAATAGTGAAGGATAACACGCAGTGACATAACCACGAACACCTCCATAACATCAACCCCTGCAACGCCCGGGCCAACCCGACATTTTCCCCCCGAAAAAGCACAAGTCCTTCAGGGTACCAGAACAGCAGATCTGCGGCCCGGCGGACAACGGGTTAACTGACCTGGTCCGGCGCGACCAGAATCAGTCCTGTGTCCTAATCACGCCACCATCCCCAGTCCTAAGAGTGGGGTAGGTATGCGTGTCGATCCAAAACATCACAGAGGGCGCCACCAAGGCGCCCACCGCGCCCGGTGCCCCACCCCAAAAGCGTGAGACCCCTCCGCCAATGCTTTGATCTATTCCGTTATCTCCCCCCAGAGATGAACGAGAATTTATAGAGACTAACCCAGTACACTGGCGCTCGGAAGAGACAAACTCCATCTTAGTTGCCCCATAAAAATGCTGTTTCAATGATGAGCAACCAAGGCGCGCAAGCCCACACAGAAGCACCCAGGGCCAGCACTATGTACACGTTGAGACCCAAAACATATCAATGGTAATTCTAACAAGAACCCAGTTAACGTTCCCTCCAAGCCGCCTGGGAGAGCGGCAGGAAGCTGGCCAAGACACAGATATGGGTCCCATATGATGTGTCCGAGGGAAAACACCCCTGTCAACCCTGCCCTGTATAAAAGAGAGGAGACAGGGAACCCCCAGAGAGACTTCCCACGTGAGTAATAATTGAAAAGATATATGTAACATTGAGCTACGTGACCAAGCTCAAGACATATGCAACAGAGCGCAGAGCAGAACTTCTTAACTCATCTTGACAATAACAGAGGTCCACAACATGGAGCCTGAAAAGAACTCACGGAAGTCTCACAACCAATAGAAACGCGGCCAGTGACGTACTCCATGGCGGGGGGAATTCCGTGACCCACCAGCCCAAATATGGCGTGCGACCAGGGAACTCCCTTCCCCCCCCCTCTCCCTACCCTGTGACGCGCTGACCCAACAGCGTGACAGGAAGCCCGAAGGACAGGAGGTCCAACCCCCTGACCAATCAGAAAAAAGGGGATGGAGGGTTTATCAGTTCACCCCCCCATGACCCCTCACCCCTGACACGATGCAATGACAAAGCAGAGCCATGACACCAGTCATAGCGTGCTACATGAAGCGCATGTATACCTGTTTTAAGGTAACAGCTTCACATAGGCTCATGTGCGAACCTGCCACCTGAATTTTTACACCTTTACCCTAAAGAAAGAAAAAACACAGACCAAGAGAGGGGCCAAGGGCCCTGTTACAAGAGCATACACATGTAACTTCTGTAGGCCAACACCTAACCCAGTTGTGGATCTTAAACGTGAAAACGATACACACAACCCTCCATCACAACAAAAAAGGGCGAAAGTACACTCTCACTACTGTAAGAGGAATGCCGTTTTTCATGATGAGAGAAGACATAAGTCCTCGATTAAGTACTGGTCACAGGCCTTGCTAAGTCCACATGACAGCGACCAAACAATTTTCAGAAAAAATTGCCTCTCTCTAAGCAAGAGCACAACCCCAGCAGAAGTAGAACTCATCTACTTAAAACAGCCAATCAAAGGCTTTTTCACTTGAGACAACTCAAGAAGTATAAGGTTAGGAAGAACTTAATGATACAATTCTACACAGCCATAATACAAAACATTATTTCACTTTCCATCACTGTATGGTACGGCAACACACCCAAACACACACTACACAGACTAGACAGGATCATTATAAGGGCATCCAAAATCATCAACTGCAAACTCCCCACCCTGGACTCCATACACAAACATCACACCATCACACGCGCACACAAAATCATTAGTGACCCCCTGCACCCAGCTCATCACCTCTTCCAACACCTCCCCTCTGGTAGGAGGTTCAGGTCACTGGGCAGTCGCACGGTTAGGTTAAACAACAGTTTCTTCCCCAAGGCCATACAACTGCTTAACTCCAACTCCTCCTAAATTTAACCCCTGCTGTTTATGTTTCTTCTGGTCTAGGTTACATTGAACTGTCATCTATAGTTTTTCGTACTGTACTGTTTCTGTCATGTATTTGTTCTAGGTGGTGTTTTCTGTACTGTACTGTAGTCAAGTTAGACTGCGCTCTCAGTATCTAACACTGGGTGCTGAAATCCCAAACATTATGAGGAAAAAGGCGAAGGCCGGACCAGCACTCTCAGATAAAAATTTTTTTTATTTAATGGCAGCCTATAATACAGACATGTTTCGGAACGTGTTCCTTCTTCAGTGTAATAGACTAGCAGTGATAGTTTGTAAAAATGGGAGCTATATACCATGAGGGCAGGAAGTGACAAGTTGCAGGTTGAAAAAACCCTCAGCTCGGAACTAGGCAAAATCTGCATATGGCTCGCTGATAACAAACTATCATTACACATGGGCAAAACAGAGTCCATTCTCTTCGGTTCAAATAACAAACTCAGCAAGACCGATGGCTTCTCAGTTACAGTGGGTGACAATATTGTCACAAGGAAAGACGAAATTACCTACCTGGGTTCCATCCTAGAGGCAAATCTTTCCTGTGACAAAATGGCATCCAATGTAATAAAAAAAGTCAACCAACGAACTAGATTCTTGTACCGGATCTCCTCTCTGGTAAACAAGAATACCCTGAAGACTCTGGCAGGAGCACTCATTCAAGGGTACTATGACTATGCATGCACCTCATGGTACCAAAGCACCTCAGAGGCGCTTAAAACAAAATTACAAACATCACAAAACAAACTGGTCAGACTACTACTTGACCTGAACCCCAGAACCCACCTCACCCCTGCCCACTTTGACAACCTAGGATGGCTTAGAGTAGACGACAGAGTACAGCAACTTGCAATGGGCCTGGTCTACAAGATACACTATACGACCGGGATGCCCATGTACATGTCAAAATACTTCCCAAAGGTCAGTGAATACCACAACCACTACACCAGAGGAAGCTCAACAAATCATGTTAAACCCAGATTCGGCTCAAACAAGGGACTAAACACGTTTCGCAATTATGCCACAACAATGTGGAACGCCCTACCCAAAGCTGTAAAGGAATGTGAATCCCTGCCCACATTCAAAACCGCTCTTAAAGAGCACCTACGGGAGGCTGCAATTCGAAACTGGCCACCGTAAATGCCCAAAACCCCCACCACCTCCTAATAGACAGTCTCCTCCCCACCGCATGTATATATTCCCTCCCCGCCGTATGTATATTTCTCTCCCACCCACCCACCCCCTCCTAATGTACAGTCCCCTCCCCATCATATGTATATACTCTGTCAGGATCTAGGGGTAACAGTACTGTATATTTGAATACCGTTTATGTCACAAATGTATCAGTACTAAATACCTATATGTCCCTATGCCATAAATGTCATGTATGTTGTGTATGTCATAAATGTCTATATGAATTGAAAATGGGGGACCCTGATGGAAACAAGACAAACGTCTTTCTCAGGTCTGCATCCCCTTAACAATTGTATGTATTGAGCCGTACTGTATTGTACCCATTCTGCAATCTGTTAAATAAAGCCAGTTGTGGGCTCAGCCACGTTGTCCAACGTTACATGAACACACACAACTTCTCATCATACAACAAAAACCCAGTTAATTTTTACTCACGTAAAAAACAACGCTGTTCCTAGGTAGAGAGAAAGGCACAAGCCTTGGCCAACGCTACCCAATGTTAGATTCTGATCAATCGGCCAGTATCACATCTTCTTGTGTTATCACCTCTCCATCCAATCCCTCTGCGTTGTGTACTTTTAATGGTCCTGACGTCTCATATACTGGCTGTACAATCCTTATCATTCCCCGTTAGTGCAAACCGCCACCATAATGTTTCACCACCTTCGTAAGAATTCGACACCTTGACAGCATACCTTTCTTGAAAGAGCGTTGTTTATTGATATAAACAAAAAACTCAGCCCAGATGTTATCAGATTGTATTTTCATTGCTATCGTCTGCTGTTATTCAGTCCAATGGTGGCTCAGGCCTTGTCTAGTCAGAACCCTTCTCCCGTTAGCCGAAGCTAATGATGATGTGTCATTCCCCCCCCCCCACCGGCGAGGGTGAGAGGGATGAGAGTCTCTGGTGGTTTCTTCCCTCTTAGTCTCAGTCAGATTGTAGTCTGCCCCTACCCGGAACCACTGTTCGATTTATAGATCTTCGTCATAGCAACGACGGCCCGCCCCCCTTCTGGTTGTCAGGTGCCGCTGCCATGACAACCGCGTTTAACCTTTAGACACACATTCTAAACGTTTCATTACTGTTTCATTAAGGATGTCACCCCTCTCCCTCGCTCTGTGCTGCTGTTATCAATGTTTTCTAGATCGGAATGTCAACATTCGGCTCGCTCAGTGTGGTGCTCGCTAACACCCTGCTCGCTCTGAACCACCGTCTTCAACCACCCTCTGCTAAGGCAAGCCATGCACATTTCGACCTCTCAGACCTGGCACCTTTAGATGCTACCATCTCCCCCCCAATCTATACATCACATACATTGAAAAACACCCCAAAACACCCGTTTTCCCTCATCAAGCTATACAAAGCGACCAAGACAATTCACACACAGCACATGTCGTATCTCCAAATGTAGTGAAGTAACATATGTTTTGCAGACAAAGACATCGTTATTAACAAAACATTCGGGAGGGGAAGGAAGGAAGAGTGGGGTAATGTCCAATGGACATCTTACCTGCACCAAGGACCGCAGGGCGAAAGGCCGCAACACAGGTTGGTATCCACGTTGACGAAGGCCTCTCGCTGGCGGGGCAAAAAGAAGCTATGGCCGGAGCCTCGCTTTGCATCTTCTGTCAAAGATGATGTCGTAGTCAGAGTGCCAGGGCCTGCTATTCTCACGGCTAATGCCAATGGTTGTAGCACAAGCTAACGGCTAACTCTAGGCTAACTGATAGCATCAAGCTAACGTTCCCAGCCGAGCGAAAACGGGTAGCTAACGTCGTAGCTAACAGCTAACTGTTAGCTCAACCCGGCTATCGCTAACCACTAGCTAACGCAGAAGCAAGCTAAGCGGCTACCACTGAAAACTGCACAAAGTGAGAAAAGCAATACAGGCCAACACTTCAGACAGCCGCTGTCTTTTCCTCTTCTCATCCGAAGAAAGTAGGGGAAAAAAGGCAACACACATCCCTCTTCAGAACGGTGTTTACCAGACACAGCGGTGCCGGCAACAAGTCCCTCGCGGACTATAGCCAACTTGAGCATGGAGATATTCTCATAATGAAACACCAAGCTCACCTCCCTCGCACCGGGTGCTTTTCATCTTTGAAAATCGGGGCCAGTACGGCGACAGTGGGTATCCGTTTGTCCAGAGACCCGGGGAATTGAACCGCAGATTCGGAATCACGGTCCCAGGAAAACAAAGCTCTTACTCGATGAGGAGCTAATGTTAACGTGGGCATCAAACCAGAACCCCCTCCACGCCGCTAAGTGGCAGCGAAAAAGGATACCAGCCTGGAGCCGGCCTTCGTAAGCTGTGTAGTTGTTCCCCCCACAACTGACACACCTAGCGCCTGCGTCGCAAAAACATCACCCGCCCAGAGAGGCCGAGCGCCTCCCAAGCAAAGTGTCCAACTGCAGAGCCGGAGGAAATGCCGGCGGGGATTGCTCAGCGACGCAAGCCCCTAATATGAAGCGCCGGTTGAAGTCAGAATGATCATCATCTTCTAGACACTCCGGTGGCGAAGACATTATCGCTGTATTTCCTCGAAAATAGTGAGAGATGGATATAATGTCAACGCAGCTCCTTCTCTTCAACGTAGCTCCTTTCCAACTATTTCGGCACTAAACTCAAGTGGTGTATACAGACACTTGTCGGTGGTGAAAATAAGGAAGGAGCTGTTAGTATGGCCACATCCCCGCTTATGTAGAGGAGCGGATGGGGGTGTGGCCAGGCGGATGGGTGTGTACATGTGAAGAAATGTATTCAGTATTAGACTGGATATGGATATGTTCCAATAGAGCGCAGAGCGTAAGCTATACGATATATAACTATGGCTTCAGTGGATAACCCTGATCACCTGCATTTAAGTGATATTTTAATTACAGATACCCCAGTAATAATATTACAATTTAATTAAATACAATGCGTGCGTTCCTCCCGGTGACCAGCAATGACATGTATCAGCCAAATGTGCATCGCATGTACATTGACGGAGTGGAATCTCTTTCTATTCACATAACTGAATTTGTGATGGAGCTTTGACAGCTACATGGGTCCCAAATTGCGGTCCAAATCAAGGAGAATGTGTCTCGGGTAGCGGACTCTACTTAATATTATGTTCTCTCTGCAAATAGACTGCCCTGCCCTATTTCTGAAAACAGCTTCCCTGTGCGCACCCCGTGATAAGTATTCTGATAACGCTAGATAAACCATGCTGCATTCATTCGGAAAGACCTATTCCAAATGCTATTTATAGGGTTTGACAATAATTACAGTCATGTCTCTATTTTACAATTAACTATAATTAATTATGAGTCATACCAAACACGTTGGTGTTGAAACTCGAATGCATGAAAGTCTGTTGCCGTTTTCCTATTCTACCGCTTGGCGCTATGTACGCACGGTCGGAGCTGTGCGTAGATGTACGCACAATCTCAAGCCCTGGGACCCCTCAACAGCCAAACCTTACTGCTTATAGATTTATGGCTGTAGGCTAATGTTCCTGATATAGATATAAAGTATAAAGAGTGTGTGTGTGTGTGTGTGTGTGTGTGTGTGTGTGTGTGTGTGTGTGTGTGTGTGTGTGGTCTCCCAGGTAGAGCTGGAAATGATTATTCATGCTTTTGTTTCATCCCGCCTGGACTATTGTAACTCTCTTTTCACTTGCCTGGATGCATCCACTTTGGGCCGGCTACAAATGGTCCAAAATGCAGCCGTTAGGCTGCTGACTAGGTCCAGAAAATATTGCCACATCACTCTCATCTTAGTTTCCCTTCACTGGCTCCCCATCAAATTCAGAATTCACTTTAAGGTTCTGGTCATCACCTATAGAGCACTCCTTGGTCAGGCACCTGCCTACATCTGCGACCTACTGCGTCCATACACCACGAACAGATCGCTCAGGTCGTCTGATCAGGGCTTGCTGGCTGTCCCCCTGTCTAGATTGAAGAAAAAAGGCGACCGAGCATTCGAAACCGTGGCCCCCAGGTTGTGGAATGCTCTGTCCTTGGACCTTAGATCTGTGGTCTCTGTAAACACTTTTAAAAAGCAGCTAAAGACTGTGCTGTTTAAACAGGCGTTTGGCGAATTATGCTCTATGTAAATCTTTTATGGCTTTTTATCTGTTTTGGCTGTTTTGATGTTTTTACTATGTGAAGCACTTTGTGACCCTGGTCTGTGAAAGGTGCTATATAAATAAACTTTACTTACTGTGTGTGTGTGTGTGTGTGTGTGTGTGTGTGTGTGTGTGTGTGTGTGTGTGTGTGTGTGTGTGTGTGTGTGTGTGTGTGTGTGTGTGTGTGTGTGTGTGTGTGTGTGTGTGTGTGTGTGTGTGTGTGTGTGTGTGTGTGTGTGTGTGTGTGTGTGTGTGTGTGTGTGTGTGTGTGTGTGTGTGTGTGTGTGTGTGTGTGTAGGAACACGGCGGTGGAGACGGTACACCAGGAGCTGCTGTTTGTTGGGAAGGAGAACGGGAAGCTACTGGCCGTCCGTGACATCGTCAAGAAGGTAAAAACACTGACCCTAAAAGCATCTAAAAACATCCTAACTATAATTTTGAAATGCTCTAACCCTAAAACACACTAACCCTGAAACACTCTAGAAACACTAATCCTAAAACACTAACCCTGAAGCATTCTAAAAACACTCTAAGCCTGAAACAATCTAAAACACTCTAAACCCTGAAACACTCTAAAACACTCTAAAAACACTCTAACCCTGAAACACTCTTTAAACACTAACCCTGAAACACTAAAACACTAACCCTGAAGCACTCTTAGGCCATGGTTACACTGGTGTAAAACAGCAACGTTCTATTTTCGAATGATTACGTTTGCATGTCCAAGTTAAAAAGAAACGCCGTTTTGGCAGGAAAACGCGTTTTCCTAGTGGCAACGCTCAAAAGGTGTTTTCGTTTTGGAAACTCGCAGACAATGGTGCCATGTAATTTGCTTGAGCCGGATACGGAGCCGTTCTGCCCAATGCCCATGCGCAGTAGAGACCCGCACGGTTATTTCCAGTGTTTACAGCAGAGCTGATGTGTTGTCAAGTTATTGTTATAAGGAGCCCAGTCCAAAACTACAACAGTCTGCATACCCTTAAAGTGGAGATGAAGCATAGCGATAAATACATATTCATAGCATTACATTAGTATTTAGATAAGCCACAGAAAAAAATCACGTTATAAAAATAAGCAGTTTCTAAGAAAAAACGATTTGTTATGTGCATTTTTGAAGCATTTATCATTATGGGCGCGGCCATTTTGTTGCTGACGTCATGGGGGTGGTTTGGCTGCCTGCGACACTAGTGCACTGCATTCTACTGACCACCTCAGGAGAATTGCACGCAGTAGCACACTGACCTCCAGAGGCTGTAGTTTGCAATGGATCTGGACGAGGTGGGCAGACAGACAGAGGTTCATAGAAACCCAATTGCATATGCATTTGAGCCTATTAGAGCGACACCAGTGAGACGTGCTCCTCCTGTTGAGCCGGACGACGATGGAGAAAATAACATGCCTGAAGATGATGGCCGTATGATGTCATAATCAAACATTCTAGAACATTTGTGATGTCACCATATGATGTCATAATCAAACATTCTAGAACATTTGTGTTCTATATATATTCAACAATTCTCGGGGTTGTTCCTAGGGAGGTATTAGTAGGGCGTAGGATGTATAGGGTTAGGGAATTTGTTCATAATCCTCTTAGGTGCTATAGGTGCCAGGGGTTTGGCCATATAGCTACCACGTGTATGAAGGGGATGAGGTGCGCTAGGTGTGGCGGGGAACATGAATATGGGAAATGTGGAGAGGGAGTGAAGCCGAGGTGCTGTAGTTGTGGTGGGGAGCACAGTGTAGCGTTTCGGGGGTGCGAGGTGATGATGAAGCAGGTCGCGGATCGGAGAGAGAGAAGGGAGGGTAAGTTGACGTATGCTGGGGCGGTTAGCAGGGCAGGACAGGGGAGCCAAGAAAGGGTGCAGGGGGTTGAAGGAGGGCATTTGGCAGTGAGGGTAGAGCAGGTGGAAAGAGACAAGGGAAGGGAGGAGAAATTAGGTATTGTGGCCTTCGTGGCAGGGGTAGTTACTGGTATGGCAGAGGTTACGGGTAGAACAGAGATGGTGAAGATGATTGTTAGGATAGCGGTTCAACATCTGGGATTGGAAGGTCTGGACTGGAAGGAGGTGTGTAAAGAATTGGCTGAGGGGGCTGCGAGGGACAAGGCTGCGAGGGACAAAGCAGCCCAGGATAAGATAGCAGGGGGCAAGGAGGGTCCCGCGGAGGGGGGCTCAGACAGGAAGTAGCAGCAGTAGATGCACTCCAATGGACAATGTAGTTGATGACGGGGTCCAGTAGAAGAAGAAAAAGAAGGTGAAGAAGGATAAGAAGGAGAAGAAGAAGAGCCCATAAAAAGAATTGCGGAGGGCAGTAATACGCCTCGATGCGTCTACTCTGCCGGAAATTCAAATAAGAAGAAGAAGAAGAACAATTCTCTCAGATCGAAAGGAGAAGGTTTAGCTGTGGAAAGACGAATGAACCGCGGGGTAAAGCTGAGGGGGAGTGAGCGGTGGTGGAAGGCGAGCCATGCAGCTTATGGAGAGCGGGGAGAGTGGATTCCTTGTGAATGGCCCCGGCCGGTGCAAGAATGTCCAGGGTTTTGGGTGAATCGAGATGGGAGCGAGTGGAATGAGGGCTTGCGTCAGGAGGGACGCGAGTCACCGGGTGCGAGCCCAGTGTCCCCTCGGGGTGTGACGTGTGGAGAGGGAAGTGAGAAGGAGGTCTCGGAGATGGTGGAAGACTACGGAGAGGGAAGTGAGAAGGAGGTCTCGGAGATGGTGGAAGACAAAGGGAAGGAGTCGGATGGTGTAAAGAAGAAGAAGAAGGAAGAGGAAGAACGGCAAATGGAGCTAACGACCGATATTCGCGATCAGTCGGAGTACAGTGGGGAGGAGAGGGAGAAAGAAGAGAGGGAGGAGGAGGGGTGGGAAACGGTGAGGAAGAAGAGGAAGAAGCGGACGGAGAGGAACGACAGCGACGGGGATAGTGAGAGTAGGGGGGAGGAGAGAGGGGGAGAAGGGGGGAAGAGGAAGAAAGGGGGGGACGATAGCTCAAGTGGGCCGGGAGACGAGGGTGCAGGAAAAGATGTGGCAAAAGCGGAAGTGATCCATATAGTGGTCAGGCTTGAGGGGGAGAGGGATGAGAGGAAAGTAGGTAGGCTCGAGTGGCCCAAACTCATTGCCGAGCGATTAGGAGAGGTAAAGTACGTGAACGTTTTGTGGGATGGGAATCTGGCCGTAGGGTGTGGTAGTGAGGGGCAGGTGGAGGTGGCTAGGAAGATGCAGAGCATTGGGGGGGTGGGTATAAGTAAGGTGGCGAGAGTAGGGGAGAAGAGGGGGGGGGGATGTAAGGGGGTGATAGTTGGGGTACCGGTCGAGGTTACAGTAGAGCAGCTGGTGGAAGAGCTAAAGGAGGATGGGCGTAATGGCATAGTTAAGAGTGCAGCAAGGATGAAGAGGGGAGCGGAGAGGGCAGTGACGGGGACGGTAGTGATTACGTTTGAGGGTGGGGTTGTTCCTAGGGAGGTGTTAGTAGGGCGTAGGATGTATAGGGTTAGGGAATTTGTTCATAATCCTCTTAGGTGCTATAGGTGCCAGGGGTTTGGCCATATAGCTACCACGTGTATGAAGGGGATGAGGTGCGCTAGGTGTGGCGGGGAACATGAATATGGGAAATGTGGAGAGGGAGTGAAGCCGAAGTGCTGTAGTTGTGGTGGGGAGCATAGTGTAGCGTTTCGGGGGTGCGAGGTGATGATGAAGGAGGTCGCGGATCAGAGAGAGAGAAGGGAGGGTAAGTTGACGTATGCTGGGGCGGTTAGCAGGGCAGGACAGGGTAGCCAAGAAAGGGTGCAGGGGGTTGAAGGAGGGAATTTGGCAGTGAGGGTAGAGCAGGTGGAAAGAGAGAGGGGAAGGGAGGAGAAATTAGGTATTGTGGCCTTCGTGGCAGGGGTAGTTACTGGTATGGCAGAGGCTACGGGTAGAACAGAGATGGTGAAGATGATTGTTAGGATAGCGGTTCAACATCTGGGATTGGAAGGTCTGGACTGGAAGGAGGTGTGTAAAGAATTGGCTGAGGGGGCTGCGAGGGACAAGGTTGCGAGGGACAAAGCAGCCCAGGATAAGATAGCAGGGGGCAAGGAGGGTCCCGCGGAGGGGGGCTCAGGCAGGAAGTAGCAGCAGTAGCTGCACTCCAATGGACAATGTAGTTGATGACGGGGTCCAGTAGAAGAAGAAAAAGAAGGTGAAGAAGGAGAAGAAGGAGAAGAAGAAGAGCCCATAAAAAGAATTGCGGAGGGCAGTAATACGCCACGATGCGTCTACTCTGCCGGAAATTCAAATAAGAAGAAGAAGAAGAAGAACATTTGTGTATGATGAAGGAGGTCGCGGATCGGAGAGAGAGAAGGGAGGGTAAGTTGACGTATGCTGGGGCAAGAAAGGGTGCAGGGGGTTGAAGGAGGGCATTTGGCAGTGAGGGTAGAGCAGGTGGAAAGAGAGAGGGGAAGGGAGGAGAAATTAGGTATTGTGGCCTTCGTGGCAGGGGTAGTTACGGGTATGGCAGAGGCTAAGGGTAAAACAGCGATGGTGAAGATGATTGTTAGGATAGCGGTTCAACATCTGGGATTGGAAGGTCTGGACTGGGAGGTGGTGTATAGCGAATTGGCTGAGGGGGCTGCGAGGGACAAGGCTGCGAGGGGGCAAGGTGGGTCCCGCGGAGGGGGGCTCAGACAGGAAGTAGCAGCAGTAGCTGCACTCCAATGGACAATGTAGTTGATGACGGGGTCCAGTAGAAGAAGAAAAAGAAGGTGAAGAAGGAGAAGAAGGAGAAGAAGAAGAGCCCATAAAAAGAATTGCGGAGGGCAGTAATACGCCACGATGCGTCTACTCTGCCGGAAATTCAAATAAGAAGAAGAAGAAGTATTTCCTGGAATTTTTTCAGACTACAACATGAATCCAGACTGGTTTGACCGAAGTCAAACACATGTGGGTAAAGCCCTATTTTTGATAGTGTTTTTTTGTCTATTTCAGACTATATACAGTACAACTTCTGTACTGTATATAGTCATCACAACTTCTGTAGCTTCTGTACTGTATATAGTCATCACAACTTCTGTACTGTATATAGAGTCATCACAGCTTCTGTACTACTGTATATAGTCATCACAACTTCTGTACTGTATGTAATAAATACGTGAGTTATACCAGTAGCAGGAGAAACTGCTATGTAGCAGGGAAACTGCTATTTGTCCAAATGCCCTGAAATAACCACAACCGGGGTACAATGAATAACAACTTTATTTCATAAAGGTATATGCTAAACAATTATACAGAGGACACGGGATCTATTAATTAAAACCTATCATTCATTACCCGGCCCATTCACATCACATGTATATAGTCATCACATTTATGAATAACGTTCTGATACAGAGCAAGGTATCAGGTGAGACTAGACTTTCGTATTGTTTACATCAGGGTCCCCCATTTTCAATTCATAATGACATTTATGACTAGCGTTATGATACAGAAAGCTAACGTTATAGTACCTACTGCATATCACTACAGGTGGCTAGTCTAAATATAGACAGTCTGCAAAGATTATATGCGAAACACTGATCCAACACCCTGATTATACCTCTCGCTCTTTTGCGGTAGAAACGCGTCTTTGAGCGGCGAGTCTCTCCGGCGCTGGTTGAACTACCTGGGCTGGTCTGACCATCTCTCCTGCACTATAGCCACTGAAGTCGAAGATCGAGGGAACAGCATCAGGCTTATTAGTGGTCTTCTGGACAAACCTCCCATCCTCTTCAAAGCCCCCCTCAACAACATAATAATCCGAGGCAATGAAATGTTGCCCGCAGATCTTCGTCCACTGTCCAACAGGTGGATCGCGCCGCTTCAGTGCAGCCAGCCAAAGCGTCAATAAAAGTGGTTTTTTCACTGGTAATTTGTGGAAATGAACCACCGTTCCTCTCTCTTTCATGCGGTAAAATTCGTTCGAACAGCCGGGAGCAATACAAAAGCACCACCGCGGCCCCGATGTTTGGTAGGCAACATTTTATTTACAGACTGACCCGACAATCCATAGGCATCTAACCAACAGTGTATACTAGTAGCCAGACCTAACCAGCCCCATGACGTCAGCAACAAAATGGCGGCGCCCATGTTGAAAACAGGGATATTATATTTGATTTTTCAGACAAATAAGCTAGATTTCACATTTGATTATAGGACCCTGTCTTACACAAGGTACACAACAAACAAACTAGGATCACATTGCTCACTGCTTCATCTCCCCTTTAACAATTGTGTGTATTGAGCCGTATTGTATTGTACCCATTCTGCAATCTGTTAAATACAGTTTTCATCCATTTCTACTAGCGTTAACGTTACTCCGTTAATAGCCTCGATGCTAACTATATACATGGAGAATGCCATTCACATTAGCATGTAGCTAACAACATCAGAGATCAAATCAAATCAAATCAAATTTATTTATAGGGCCCGACAACACACGTTAATGTCCCCATGGGCCGTACAGGTCTTCTTTAAACAAGTCAAGAAGACAACATAACAATAAGTCAAGAACAGAACAAGAACACCATAAGGTCCAAACATTTTTTAGATTAATGCAAATAAATGAAAGAATGCAAGCACTCCCAGACATACCCCACGCGAAGGTAAGGAAAAACTCACTAAAACCTAACAATAGGGAAAAAAGCTCCACAGGCAGTGTGGAGGAGAGAAACCTTAGAAGGGCCATTCAAGGGGGGATCTCCCTTCTTAGATGTTGGTGATAGTAGTGTTGCAGACGGACAGTTGGTAAGCATGCACTCATGTGTGTGGTGAAACACAGATGAGTGCATGCAATAGCAACTGTAAATTTTGAAAAATTAAAGATAGAGCTAATAGCGATAGCAACTGAACATTTTGAAAGATTAAAGATAGAGTTGATAGCGGATCTATTTGAGGCACAGGGGCGGCGCAAAGAGGGTCACGTCCTCCCCGTCTTAGTCACGGGACATTCAACACTCCGGTCGTTGCTCAGGGACAGCCGGAGACAGGGAGATAGGGGGTGGCGGAGAGAGGGTCGCGAACTCCCCGACATCATCGCGGGACATCCGGCACTCCGGTCACCACTACGAGACCTCCGGAGACAGGGGGGCACGCAGAGGGGGTCGCAATCTCCCGGCCTTCGTCACGGGACGTCCAACACTCCGGTCAACACTCCAGGACAGCAAGTCATAGGAAGACAGGGAGACGGGACAGGCGTTAGACAGCTCATGAGATTGTAGTAGGCGGACATAGCAATAGATACAAGTGGTAGGCATATATGTGAATGGAGTAGATATATGAAGTAAGCGTATTATGTGAATAGAATAGAAGTACTTAACCCAGCAATGAAACCGCGTTGACTGTTAATCTGTTAACAGTCTGTTAATCAGTTGACAGGACCACAGACAGACGGCGGTGAATAACTGATCCAAGGCCTCGGAGGTGCATGTAGAGCAGTCACTACAAGCTTGGCCAAGACCCCGAGGCATCCATCACCTTAGTCAGCGCCAGGAGACGGGTACTCAGAGAGAAGGGGGAGGGAGGGGGGGGGGAGGGAGGGGGGGGGGAAGAGTTAGAGAGTTCCCATGTTTGTGGTGCTGCAAAGGAGCAGACATGCAGTACCCTGTAGTGCCATGTAGTACCCCGTAGTGCCATGTAGTATCCTATAGTACCCCATAGTGCCATGTAGTACCCCGTAGTATCCTGTACTACCCTGTAGTGCCATGTAGTACCCTGTGGTGCCTTGTGGTACCATGTAGTACCCCGTAGTGCCATGTAGTTCCATGTAGTGCCATGTAGAGCTATGTGGTACCATGTAGTACCCTGTACCCTAACTAAACTACCCTATAGTAAACTACCCAGTGGTACCATGTAGTACCCTGTACCATAACTAAACTACACAGATTAATCTAAAGGTCAGTCCCCGACCAGGTGAGATCAAGGTATGTTGAAGGAGAGAGAGAAAAGATGAGTCTTAAGCAGGGATTTAAAAGCTTCGACAGAGCAGGCGCCCCTGATGACGGCAGGTAATTTGTTCCACAGGTAGGGAGCGCGGTAGACAAAGGCTCTGTGGCCGGCGGATTTCTTTTTAACCCTAGGGGTCGATAGAAGCCCCGCATTTTGTGAGCGCAGAGCACGAGCGGGCGAGTATCGGGAGATGAGATCGGATAGATAGAGCGGTGCAAGCCCATTTAAAATTTTGTAGGTGAGGAGTAGCACTTTAAAGTCAGATCGGGCTTGGATAGGAAGCCAATGTAGCGCGGACAAAACTGGTGTGATGTGATCAAATTTTCTAGTTCTAGTTAGTATCCGTGCAGCCGCATTTTGCACGAGTTGAAGATTTTTGATGCTTGAATTAGGTAGGCCTGAAAAAAGTGCATTACAGTAGTCCAGACGTGATGAGACAAAAGCATGAATCAGGGTTTCAGCATCAGCCAGAGTTAAAATGGGGCGTATTTTTGCGATATTACGAAGATGGAAGAATGCAATTTTGGTGACATTTTTTATATGTGCATTAAATGAGAGGGAGGAATCAAAAATGACTCCGAGGTTTTTTATGGTGGAGCTCTGGGATACATGACAGGTATCAAAGTTGAGGGAGATGTCCTGAAACAGGCCTCTGTGGTTTGGGGGGCCAACAATTAACATCTCAGTTTTATCTGCATTAAGGAGTAGAAAGTTTTGCGACATCCATTTTTTGACGGCAAGCAAGCAGGCCTCAAGGTTTTGTAGTTGGGAGGAATCATTTGGCTTAATAGGTATATATAATTGGGTGTCATCAGCGTAAAAATGAACGTTTATGCCAAATTTGCGTATGATATCGCCGAGGGGTAGCATGTAAATCGAAAATAGCAAAGGGCCCAGGACAGAGCCTTGTGGGACACCACATTGCACTGGGAGGGTCTCAGATGTTAAATCATTATAGACCACGCAGTGTGTTCTATCGGTTAGATAGGATTTAAACCAAGCTAGTGCGAGACCCCGAATGCCAACATGATTCTCAAGCCGACCTAGAAGAATCGAGTGATCGATAGTGTCAAAGGCTGCACTGAGATCAAGCAATAAGAGCACAGAGGTGAGGTTTGAGTCAAGAGAGAGCAGTAAGTCATTTGTGACTTTGGTAACCGCCGTTTCGGTGGAGTGTAAGGCTCTAAAGCCAGATTGAAATGATTCGTTAAGATTATTGTTTGATAAATGGTCAGTAAGTTGCGTTGCGACGATCCGTTCTAACACTTTGGATAGGAATGGGAGATTGGAGATAGGTCTGTAATTTTTCAAGATTAGAGGGTCGAGGTTCGGTTTTTTAAGTAGTGGTTTAATGACGGCTGATTTAAAGGCCAGGGGCACCACGCCAGTAGACAAAGAGGTGTTGAAGATATTGAGTAGGGCAGGGCCTAGAGTTGGGAAGAGTTTTTTGATGAGAGTTGCTGGGAGAGGGTCAAACAGACAGGTTGAAGGTTTAGCCGCGCCAACCAGTTTAGAGAGGGCACTAAGTGAGACGTTTTCAAGGCAGCATAGCGTATGACTGGAATCAAAGTCAGGGGGAATGGAGCGTAACAGTAAGAAGCATTTTGTATGAAAGTATTCTGTACTTCTGTATGACAACTATTAAAGAACTTGAACTTGAATGCCCGTCAAAGGTTGGGAGGGACTCTGATTGTTGAGTAAAGCAACAATTTCATCTCTAATGAGGTCAATTTTCTTGGTAAAAAATGTCATGAATTCGTTAGCCGAGAACGCATGGTTTAGGGCACTTGGTTGTTTCTGCGTAAGTTTTGCAACTGTGTCAAACAGAAACTTTGAGTTGTTTTTGTTTTCATTTATGAGCCTGGAAAAATAAGAGGTTTTGACAAGTGAGAGTGCCTTTTTGTAGTTACGTAAACTATCATTCCAGGCGAGGCGGAATACTTCGAGTTTGGTCGAACGCCATTTATGTTCAAGTTTGCGACAAGCCTTTTTAAAGGAGCGCGTTTCCTCCGTAAACCAGGGGGTTAGTTTTTGCGGAGGACGTTTAATTTTAGGTTTAAGGGGAGCGACAATGTCGAGCGTGCTACGAAGGGCGGCATTAAGTTTGTCTGTAAAGAGATCAAGGGGGCCAGAGTAAGAGAGGAAGGGAGAGAGGGTGTCTGGTAGGCAGTTAACTAGAATTGGGACAGTTGAGGCGTTAATACGACGGCTCATGTAGGATTCTACACTGTCTGGGCGAGAAACCGTCAGATCAATTTGAAATTTGATGAGGTAGTGGTCTGAGAGAGCAGGAACATAGGGGGAGACGGTCAAATTTGACACAGTGAGACCGCGGGCTAGGACTAGGTCAAGGGTGTTCCCACCACTGTGAGTGGGTTGGTCAACGATTTGAATGAGGCCGACAGAGTCAATGATGTCGGTAAAAGCCTTATTTAGGGGATCTAGAGTTTTATTGGAATGAATGTTAAAATCACCAACAATTAAAATGTTATCTGAGCGCATAACAAGCTCAGAGATGAAAGTTGAAAATTCATCTAGGGAGATCTTTTTGTGAGACTAAACTATCCGCTCTTGGTGGTAAATTGTGTTGATGTTGGTTTTGTTTCATCAACAAATGAGAGGCAGAACACACAGTGAATGTATCCGTTTTGTTTATTGCACTTTTATTGCACTTTCTTTGCTGAAAAATAAATGCTACGTTGGCTAAATGGCTCATGCAAGGTATTTAAAGGAAAAGTCCAACATTTTGGGAAATTAGCTTATTTAACATCTTCCCTGGAGTTAGACGAGAAGATACATACCTTTTTTGTCTCTGTGCGTGCATTTAGCTTTGGGAACAGTCGCTCCGTTAGCGTAGCTTAGCTTCATCACTGGAAGTGGGGGGGGGGGGGGGGGGGGGTGCAATAGCCTGACGTTCCCTTACAGTGTCCTACAGTCACCAAATACACTCTAAATACAACTCCAAAACGTTCATGTAAACATGTTGTGACCTGTGTATTTACCACGTGGAGAAATAAAAAATAATTGAATTAGACAATTACGTTTTCTAAGCAAATATACTCTGAACAATTTTTTGCCTAAGCACTCGTCTCTGCGCGCAGTCAGTGATTTCTACGTGAAGCCGTGTTTGTGGACATTCTCATTCATTCAAAGGATCCGAACCGATTGAAGTTTATGGATACCATGACTTAAAATCCTCTTACCTTGACGATTAAAAGCCTCCCAATTTAGAAAACAGTAATCCAATGGCTGGTATTGATAATATAATACTAACTGTAACTGAGGGGTACAATTCCCTGACTGTATTAATAAGTATGGTATCATTAAACCACTACTGTCTTATGTACATTACTACTGGCCATACAGTACACAGGTATCTTATGATGAACACTTCCCACAATGACTCGGTTCCACACAAAACTGGGTTTAAGTATTTATTAGCAGCAATGATAGTACATAATATAC
Source organism: Notolepis coatsorum (assembly GCF_963971535.1). Classification (NCBI taxonomy): domain Eukaryota; kingdom Metazoa; phylum Chordata; class Actinopteri; order Aulopiformes; family Paralepididae; genus Notolepis; species Notolepis coatsorum. The sequence continues at coordinate 4,142,960 of NC_140166.1, read as the reverse complement.
TTTACTTTGGATGCGCTTATAAGGCAAAGGAATGTGCGTAGGCAAATCAATAACGTATGTCCATTCTCATATTACGCAGGAGATAATAATACAACCTGAATCTTAGGAATTATATCTATGGTACTCTGGTAAGATAGCGGGAGATACTGGTAGGGTCCCTCCGGTCGTAAGCCAGCAAGGGGAGAGGATTTGTCGGTAGTAGAGTCTGGGTCAACGATGATAAAGAGACTCCAAGTACAGGAGACGGTGCAATAATCTCTTGATCCGCAGACGAATACAGCTGTTCTCCGTAGCATGCAGCTCCGCATGGAAGAAAGCTAGCCGGCCTCAGGCTTCTGAGAGGCGGGCTCGACGTGGCTCCTCACAGGGTAAATCCCACACAATTGTGGGTGTAGGCGATTCTCCGCTCCATCAATTACAGGACCAAAAGCAAATATAATCCAGCCGAAAAGGGCTATGCAGTCGTCGGTAGGTTATCCAGTGTACATGATCCACACGGTCCTCGTCTAGGGCTCCTCGGGTGATAGCGCCAGGGTAAGCAGCCCAGCCTGGATAAGCACACTAGCTGGTACGAGGAAACGTTGGTGATGCTGGTCACTGTAGAACGGTAGCCGCACTAGGGCTGGGCGATATGGAAAAAAATCATATCGCGATAACGATATGATAATTTTATTTTATTTCTCGATATCGATAATTATCGAATTGTTATAAGTATAAAACATTTTTTTTTTTTTTTTTTTTTTAATAAACAACAGATGTATGTTTATTTTGCAGCAATTCTTTGTCATTGCCGCCATCTTTAGTGTTACATCCCCTCACACTCCAGTTCTCAGGCTGCAGCTGGTTTAAAAGCTAAAGTAAACCGGCTTCTCTGCTGGCTGTGGCTCCAGAGGAGTTGAACAGTTCTGGCTCTGCTAGTTTATTTTCGATCTTTTGGCGCTTTTTTGGTGGACAAACCACTGCACATGTGCACTGTGACTCGTGACTGGAGTCTAGTTCTGCTAGCACACATAGCCTACTGTGTACAGACGGTTTCAAAATGTATTTTAAATTAGAAAGTAAACAAAATAAATGGACAAGAGAAAAAGAAATCTGAATTTGGTCAGTATTGTCATTTGGACAAGCAAAGCCATTACTTTAAGTTGCAGGCAAGAAAGACAAGTCTGTCCACTGTCTCTGGTTTTAAAACTGCCCTGTTGCAGGTAAAAAAAAAAAAAAAAAAACGTAAAAAAAAAAATCGATTTTTTTTTAATTTCGATATTCGATATCGATTATTAAAATATATCGCGATATTTATCGTTATCGTTATATCGCCCAGCCCTAAGCCGCACGATACACTATACATAAATAGACTATTACTGAATTAATAGAATAGGTCGAACTCGACGGTACAGCGTTAAACTCTGATACTTCAGTTATTAATTCGCACGCTGTCTCAATGCTCTATTTGGGGCCAAACAGGCCATACTTCACCGCACGTTGTATCGTGGGTGAGGCTTCAACTTATTGGGTAACTCTACTTCTGTATTCACCTGCGCCGTATTTATACGTTAGGTGAACAAACTAGTACCAGCTTTATTCCTGTCTCATATCCTTGCGCAGAACCGTTCATGTCCAGGCAAGTCTTTGGCAGTGACTTTGAACCAGACCTTGGAGGTATGGCAATGGCGCCCAAGGGACCGCTGTCCAATAGGAGAACGAAATATTATGGTCTGTACTAGGCTAAAGGGATATTCCGTGTATATGTACAAGGAATACACAAGGGATATCAAACGATATACAAATATTATGCAATATATATCAATCAATAAATATATATATTCGGTTTAATCTGATCCTTCGTAACACTAACTACTGCACGTAGCTAACCGGAGCTAACACAGAACCGGATGGTCACTAAAGCAAATATAATGACTTCCTTTCTGGGGGTTTTCAAAATAAAAGTGTGACGTTTATAGCAGCGGAAAACGTTTATTTTGTACATTATCTAACGTTAACACAAACCTAAACTAACGTTACAACTATGTGCAGTAGTTAGTATTATATTATCAATACCAGCCATTGGATTACTGTTTTCTAAATTCGGGAGGCTTTTAATCGTCAAGGTAAGAGGATTTTAAGTCATGGTATCCATAAACTTCAATCGGTTCGGATCCTTTGAATGAATGAGAATGTCCACAAACACGGCTTCGCGTAGAAATCACTGACTGCGCGCAGAGACGAGTGCTTAGGCAAAAAATAGTTCAGAGTATATTTGCTTAGAAAACGTAATTGTCTAATTCAATAATTTTTTATTTCTCCACGTGGTAAATACACGGGTCACAACATGTTTACATGAACGTTTTGGAGTTGTATTTGGACTGTATTTGGTGACTGTAGGACACTGTAAGGGAACGTCAGGCTATTGCACCCCCCCCACTTCCAGTGATGAAGCTAAGCTACGCTAACGGAGCGACTGTTCCCAAAGCTAAATGCACGCACAGAGACAAAAAAGGTATGTATCTTCTTGTCTAACTCCAGGGAAGATGTTAAATAAGCAAATTTCCCAAAATGTTGGAGTTTTCCTTTAAAGATGGTGGATTGTTGTTTTTTTGCAGGAAGTGTAGTGGCACGTTAAACCTTTCTGATTGGTTGAAAATGGTCTTCATGTTTGAACTACATCGCCACCTACTGCTTTGGCATTGTACTACATGTATATACATCACTGCTCAGGAGGCAAAACGATGACTAACTTGCCTGCCATTACGTAGCATTCTGAAAAACAAAACTGAAACTGAAAACGAAAATGGCCCTAGTGTAACCGCAGCCTAAAAACACTGAAACAATCTAAAACACTCTAACCTTGAAACTCTCTAAAATGGTAAATGGTGCATTTATATAGCTCTTTTATCCAAAGATATTTTACCCATTCACTCACACATTCACACACTCACGGCAGAGGCAACCATGCAAGGTGCCAACCTGCACATCGGGAGCAATTAGGGGTTAAGTGTCTTGCTCAAGGAAATTGAACCGGGAACCTCCGGATTACCAGACAACTGCTCTACCTCCTGAGCCACTGTTGCCACTGTTCTCTTAAAAACACTGAACACTCTTAACCTCTTAACACTTTCAGAGCCGGCCGTGTTTTCCTTTTTACCCCCTTGAATGCCCATCATCCACTTCAATGTTAGCGTTAATATCGCCTAATCTATGTTTTAAATTATGGCTATGTGTCTAATCTGCCCGTCGCTTATCAATGACTCATTTTCCAGTCAACATTGTCGAAGCGGATTGTTTTTTTATCGGTTCATTTCCGTTTTATAGCATCTTGAAAAGCCCTCGTTTTCAAGGAAAATATAAAGATTCCATAATAAACGCAATATTCTAGAATACACATTTTTCGGCCTATTTATGAATAGTTTTCAAATAAACGCTAGATTATCGATAGTATATGTGTACGTATGCACGCTATATAGGCGATCTGATATCTGATCTGATATATTTCCTGATCGCTCGCACAGCCAAACAGCCATATCACATATAGGGGAAAAGCTTATATCTCCGTGAAAACGGGTCTGATTATCCTAAGACTGGTAAAATAGATTCCTTACCTGAGATCAGATGGTATCCAAAAAGATTATTCCAATTCCTGATCGCTATTCCAAAAATCTATCCTTTTATTGATCCAATGCTACATACTGTAAACACATATTCCACGCTGTGCTGATGCTCCACAATGAATCCGATCGGCTCGGGGTACATGTGTGAGAAGTAAAATGTGGATTCCGGATTTTTTTTCTCATCCATTTTCATTGAGTCCATTCCAAAAGGTTGCATTACCATCTGGGAGACGATAGGGGGTGCTTTTTTCACATCTGAGCTCCTGATGGGGCTGGTTTCCCAACGGTAGACTCGGTTGATGAAATATGAATTCAGATCGTTAATAAAAAAATAAAACGATATTTGTTGTCGTGGTCATTCAGGGGGTGGGCTGATAACACGTGTTATGTCGTCCGTGGCATCCAAAGTGTTAACAGGTGCCCCCAAAAGTGGCAATTTTTTTACTTTAACTTGAGGACTGCATACTTTTTTTGCAAACCAAAATACCATACTTTTCGGACTATAAGCCGCGGCTTTTTCCCCCATTTTTCGACCCTGCATCTTCTATAACGGTGCGGCTAATCTATGGATTTTTACAGCTAACTGGGCGCACTCCCTCAGCTCTGTGACCGTCAGATCAGACTCCTAAATCTGCTGCAGCAGTGCATGCCTTGCCCCTCCTCCTCCCTCTCACGTCAACAAACCATTACGGCAAGAGTCTAGTGTATGAGCAGCTTAGGGCTCCTCTTTCAACATGCTGCCTACCTACTGTACCCGGAGCTGCTAACTGGCTAACATTATGAGAGCTAACGTTCCTACCTACTATACCCGGAGCTGCTAACTGGCTAACGTTATGAGAGCTAACGTTGCTACCTACTATACCCGGAGCTGCTAACTGGCTAACGTTATGAGAGCTAACGTTGCTACCTACTATACCCGGAGCTGCTAACTGGCTAACGTTATGAGAGCTAATGTTGCTACCTACTATACCCGGAGCTGCTAACTGGCTAACGTTATGAGAGTTAACGTTGCTACCTACTGTACCCGGAGCTGCTAACTGGCTAACGTTATGAGAGCTAACGTTGCTACCTACTATACCCGGAGCTGCTAACTGGCTAACGCTATGAGAGCTAACGTTGCTACCTACTATACCCGGAGCTGCTAACTGGCTAACGTTATGAGAGCTAACGTTGCTACCTACTATACCCGGAGCTGCTAACTGGCTAACGTTATGAGAGCTAACATTGGTACCTACTGTACCCGGAGCTGCTAACTGGCTCTATCGTTATGAGAGCTAACGTTGCTACCTACTGTACCCGGAGCTGCTAACTGGCTAACGTTATGAGAGCTAACGTTGCTACCTACTGTACCCGGAGCTGCTAACTGGCTAACGTTATGAGAGCTAACGTTGCTACCTACTGTACCCGGAGCTGCTAACTGGCTAACGTTATGAGAGCTAATGTTGCTACCTACTGTACCCGGAGCTGCTAACTGGCTAACGTTATGAGAGCTAACGTTGCTACCTACTGTACCCGGAGCTGCTAACTGGCTAATGTTATGAGAGCTAACGTTGCTACCTACTGTACCCAGAGCTGCTAACTGGCTAACGTTATGAGAGCTAACGTTGCTACCACTATCCCTGTACCCAAAAAATCCAAGCCTGCTTGCCTCAACGACTACCGCCCTGTAGCTCTCACCTCCATAGCCATGAAGTGCTTCGAGAAGCTAGTAAAGGGCTACATCTGCTCCTCCCTCTCCATCAACATGGACCCCCTGCAATTTGCATACCGCCCCAACAGGTCCACGGAGGACGCCATATCCCATGTGCTGCACACAGCAGCATCACACCTGGACAAGAGGCAGGGGAACTATGTGAGAATGCTATTCATCGACTACAGCTCGGCATTCAATACCATAGTCCCCTCCATACTCATAGCCAAGCTCAGGGACCTGGGCTTGGGCTATGACCTCTGCCAGTGGGTCTTGGACTTCCTGACTGGCAGACCCCAGGTGGTGAGAGCAGGCAACTGCACCTCCTCATCCATCACCCTCAATATAGGGGCCCCCCAGGGCTGTGTTCTGAGTCCCCTCCTCTACTCCCTGTACACACACGACTGTGTGGCTCAGCGGAGTAGCAATACAATCGTCAAATTTGCTGACGACACAGTGGTGGTGGGCCTGATCTCTGCCAACGACGAGAGGGCCTACCTGGAAGAGGTCAAGGTCCTGGCGGGATGGTGCCAGGAAAACAGCCTCTCCCTGAACGTCAGCAAAACAAAGGAGATGATTGTGGACTTCAGGAGGTCGGGGGTCAAGGACTACAGCCCCCTCAGCATCGACGGGGCACCGGTTGAGAGAGTCAACAGCTTTAAGTACCTCGGAGCCTACATATCCGAGGACTTGACATGGACCACACACATTAACAGTGTTGTGAAGAAGGCACGACAACGCCTCTACTTCCTCAGGCGCCTAAGGAAGTTCCAAGTCAGCCAGAAGATCCTTAAGAACTTCTACTCATGTACAATAGAGAGCATCTTGACCGGCAACATCACCTCCTGGTTTGGGAATAGCACTGCACAAGACCAAAGCAGACTACAAAGAGTGACACGTTCAGCCGAACGCACAATTGGAGGGGGGCTCCCCACCCTCCAGAACATTTACTACAAGCGTTGCAAGGGCAAGGCTAAGAGAATCATTAAAGACTCCAGTCACCCGAACAACTGCCTCTTTGAACTGCTGCGGTCAGGCAAGCGATACAGGAGTCTCAAGGCGAGCACAGAAAGACTCAGAAGAAGCTTCTATCCCCAGGCCATCAGGCTGCTAAACGAACAATGAATGAACACTACACAACAACAACCACCAAACGCACATAGCACACACATCCACACGCACACACTCACTTTAAACAAACACACTGTAGCACCCACTCCACACACTTATAGCACACACCCACTTTAAACAAACACACTGTAGCACCCACTCCCCACACTTTATATTTATGGATGAAGGATTGCACTACAACTCGTACACCTTACTGTAAATTGTACCTAAAATTGTACCTCATCCCATTTCTGCTTTGCACTAGATAGTACTGTACATTAGTACACTGCATAGTATTGTGTATTGTATATTATATGGTAACTCAGAACATTGTACATATGTCTATACCGAACACTGTGACCTCATTTTCTTCTTCTAAATTCATGCTATATTATGTTATTATGTTATTTGATACTATCTTGTCTAGCACAGTCTCTGGAGCGTAACAGTAAGAAGCATTTTGTATGAAAGTATTCTGTACTTCTGTATGACAACTATTAAAGAACTTGAACTTGAACCTACTGTACCCGGAGCTGCTAACTGGCTAACGTTATGAGAGCTAACGTTGCTACCTACTGTACCCGGAGCTGCTAACTGGCTAACGTTATGAGAGCTAACGTTGCTACCTACGGCGCTGGCTAACTGGCTATCGTTCCTGTTTAAACAAAAATGTTAATAAATGGGAGCTTCCTCAAACAGCCATCTCTTTCCCGACAATCCCCTCTGTGCACGAACCCTTACATATGGTAATTAAACATTAAAACACCTGCGGCTTATAGTCCAGTGCAGCTTATATATGTACACATCATTCAATTTAGCTGCTGCAGCTTATATTCAGGTGCGGCTTATAGTGCGAAAAGTACGGTACTATACTTTATACTTATAGCACATGCATGAGCATGGTCTCTTTTGAAAGATAACATTCTGAATACAATAAAGAAAATTCACTTTTAGTGCTAATGAAATAGAGTAACAGGTCTGAACTTGAGTTGTAGAAAAACTTGTTACTCACGTTTTCCTGTAGTAGCAATATCCAGAAGTAGTATATCCAAAAACAATTGGTATGAGCTGGAAAACACATGGGTCCATAGCCTGAAGTCTTGTATAGTACATGTCCAGATTTAATAAAAATCCGTTCAGAAATGAGTGATTAGGAGCGATTTTGGTCAAATGTAAAAAATAATAATAATAATAAAAAAGGTCTGCAGGTTTCCATTTTATCATAGACTCCAATGTATTCGGCACATTTTTTACTTCCTGTTTTCGCTTGTGACTTTTCACCTAGATACCTGATTCGCTCATCCCCACCTGTGGTATCATTGGAGAGCCACACTCATTGGTTACAACCCTGTCCAATCATTTTCGAGATCGCCAAATGATTGACGGAGGTAGAGCCTCGGGAGATGGGAGTGGTATTCTAAAAAACTTTAAGTCTGCTAAAGACTTTGTCGCACACCTCGCATATCGGCATGTAACTCGAGAACTGCTGAACGGATTTTGTCGCCTGAAACGGCAATCGACAGACAACAAATAGGGCTTTAATTCGATCTATATATTGTATTAAAAGCCCGGGCTGCTAGAGGTCAGCAAAGTGGCGGCGGGCGCCGGTGGGCAAATCGTCCTCAAGAGGTCCCGGGCTGGGCAGTTGCACGTTAACACTTTAACTGCCAGGAAACGTCTTTTCACGTCTTTCCCGGCCATGCTCAAGGTGCCGAAGACGCTTTACAGCATCTTCGATCTGTTTACATCTTTTTTCGATTTTCCCCGTCTGAACTTCACCGCCGAGCTTTTGGCAGAAATTTTTTACCGGAAACTGCATTTCCTCTCAAATTTCACTAGGTGGCAGTGTCCCCCTATTTTCTAACACTATCACAATAGGGGGAATATTGTACCCCACAATGAATCTGGCATTTGATTGGCCAGCATACCTGGCCAATGTAACCACAGGTATAAAACGTTAGCGCGATCCCAGAATCGACAAGGTTTTGGAGGAGAGAGAGAGAGAGAGATAGATAGAGCGATAGAGAGAGAGAGATTGAGAGAGATATTTGAATTGAGATCAGCCTATAGTCTATATTTATAGTGTTATACAGTATAGTGGTAGTATCAGACTAATTGTAAGGTTTCAGCTGTGCTTTAGAAAGTACTTAGTCGTGCTAAGTAGTAGTACTATTGTGAGGGATTAGTGTGTAGTCTATTTCAGTAGTAGTAATAGTAGTTTGATCAGTTAGTAGTTTCATTTAGATTATTAGATCAGTATGAAGAGACGTAGTGTAGGTAAGCGAGGGGACAATCCGGCGGCGGGTCGCTTTGTTCAGACGAAGCTGGCGTTTGGACCCGCGGTTGTTCAAGCAGCAGCAGCACCAACGTCTTTGGTAGCTCCAGCAGCAGCAGCACCAACGTCTTTGGTAGCTCCGATCGGAGAGAGCCGTGAGACCGTTGCTGGGCCCAGCAACGCGTCTCGCCCCGGGACCGGGACCGGCTCACCCCGACGCAGTTCGAGGAAGAGGAAGGCTGCGGTGGTCATATCTTCTTCATCCGAGTCAGGGGACAGCGATTCGACCGCCCACGAATCTGATGGGAGCGCCGATTGGGAACCACCAGGTAATTACACGGTCTTATATATATATATATGTGTGTGTGTGAAACGTGTATTTGATGATTTACCTAACGCTTATTTGAATCATTGTATACTGTGACTATGTAACGTTAGTTCGCCAAACCAACGCCGATATGCATGTGATTGTGTGTGTGTGTGTGAAACGTGTATTTGATGATTTACCTAACGCTTATTTGAATCATTGTATACTGTGACTATGTAACGTTAGTTCGCCAAACCAACGCTGATATGCATTTATTATATTCTAGCTCCGGAATCATCTGACGATGATCTCGGCTTGGGTCGGAGGTGTTATGGGTCTGATTCATCGCACGAGTCAGACGTGGGACGCGGTGGTGGTCGAGGGGGCAATGGTACGTCATGTTTACTAATGCAATGTGAATATTGTTTTACGTGCATGTTCAAATCGATAGTTGAATGATATAGGATATAGGCATGTACAGGCCACCATGTGCTACACGTTAGGTTGCATGGTCTTGTGTGTGTGTGTGTGTGTGTAGGTGCACGCACTTTGATGTGTGTAGCTATCAATGTAAGTGATATAGTTGCATGCTGTGCAGGACACCATGTGCTAAGTTGGGGTGCACAGCCTTTGTTGTGTGTGTGTATGTGCACGCCCTTTGAAGTGTGTAGCTATCAATGTAAGTGATATAGTTGCATGCTGTGCATGCCACCATGTGCTAAGTTGGGGTGCATGGCCTGTAGGCCTGTTTGAAGTGAGATGGAGTAGGGCCTATTTTTTTTTTTTCAAGGGCTTGTGTGTGTGTGTGTGTGATATGCATGCCTCGCCATAGTTCAAATGTGTTTGAGAGGGTTCATGCCTTTGATGTGGTGTGTGTGTGTGTGTGTGTGTTGTAATCAATGCTATTTCATTTAGCATAGTCCCAATATCATTGATTACAGCACACACACACACACACACACACACACACACACACACCACATACCACATCAAAGGCATGAACCCTCTCAAACACATTTGAACTATGGCGAGGCCTGCATACCACACGAGTCAGACATGGGACGACGTGGTGGTGGTCGACGTGGTATGTCATGTTGCAATATGACCATGTGCTGCTACACGTTAGGTTGCATGGATGTGTGTGTGTGTGTGTGTGTGTGTGTGTGTGTGTGTAGATGCCAGCCCTTTGAAGTTGTCTACCTTTAGGTTACATGGATGTGTGTGTGTGTGTGTAGATGCAGGCCTCACCATGTGCCCATGCCCTTTGATGTGTGTGTATGTGTGTGTGTGTGCAGTGTGTGTACACACACACACACACACACAAGATCAAAAGGCATGAATCCTCTCCAACACCTTTGAACTTCGCAGTACATGGTGAGGCCTCTATATGCAAATTCCATTGATTACAGCACACACATACACACACACACAATGGCATGGGCACATGGTGAGGCCTATATTTAAATGCATGGTTGTGTAGCATATGTAAAATTCCATTGATTACAACACACACACATGTACATGCTTTGATGTACAATGGCCGCTGATTTATTTTGTGTTCATACAGGCTCAGACACCGAATCTGGGGCCAATACACCAACATGCTTGGGTATGTACTAACTACATTTATGTATGTGTAAATGTATTACTATTGTGTTTTATGAGACTTACTTACTGAATGAATTTAATCCAATTCAGATTCTGGCGCAGACCCTGCAGATAGTGACGCTGAGACTGGCAACGACATAGGATCACATTCTACTCCTGCAGGTAATTGTACATGGTGGTGACTGGCTGCTGCTAGAGCCTGGGCCTGGTGGTAGCTGGCTGCTGCTAGAGCCTGGGCCTGGTGGTGACTGGCTGCTGCTAGAGCCTGGGCCTGGTGGTGACTGGCTGCTGCAGGGCCTGGGCCTGGTGGTGACTGGCTGCTGCAGGGCCTGGGCCTGGTGGTGACTGGCTGCTGCAGGGCCTGGCCTGGTGGTGATGGTGGCAAATACAATGACAATACGTTGCCCTAGTGTAATGTATTACATCATGTGATTCTAGAACTGGATGCTAGTCTGGACATGCCGGAACCCGTTGCAGGGCGGAAACGCACATCTAAGAGCGGTAAGTTGGCCTCACTCTGCACACCACTTCCAGCTCTGACCTCTGACCCCCACACCACGTCCAGCTCTGACATCTGAACCCCACACACACTCACTCATTCACTCACACACAGTTTGTAACTACGTGGCATATGAATGTCTACAGTAGGGGTGTTATAGTATATTTGTATAATTGACAGGTCGTGGCGTGCGACGCGGAGGAGCGAAGAGCAGGGCTGCGATCCGCCAGGAAGAGGAGAATGCCTGGTCTCGTGAGGGCTGGGTGCCTCACAGGATCCCCTTCACAGCCCAACCGGGGTTGCTCCAGGACGCCAAGGCACTCAAATCTTACCGGCCTGCGAAATGGATGGATCTGTTCCTGACAGATGCTTTTCTGAACTCCATTGTTGCCTAGTCCAACCTCTACGCTGAGCAGTCCATTGCCCGGCTGGACCCCACGCTAACCAATAGCAGGGCACTGCTTTGGAAGCCCCTCACATTGAAGGAGCTGAAGAAGTTCCTCTGACTCAATTTCCTTAGCAGTGTCCTGCGGAAGCCTAGCGTGGACCAGATGTGGACCACTGACGACATGATGTACACACCGTACTACTCTGAGACCATGCCACGCAACAGGTTTCAATTGATCTGGCGATTCCTCCACTTTGCGGACAATACTTCCCTGGAAGTTAGAGACAAATTGTGCAAAGTACGCAGTGTTGTTGATAGGGGTGGGACGATACATCGATCCAGATCGATACATCGATGTAATTATCAACAATCGAATCGGATCGATGCAATGTAATAAGATCGATTCATATCGATACTCTTATTTTGAAAATCCTGTGGCGAGTCTCATATCCGCCCAAGAACAACAGCAGTAGCTCCGTGTGTGTAGACGTTACAGCATAGCATTCTCCCTTTCTGTGTGTGTGTGTGTGCGCGTCTTTGGAAAGACCAGATGAGGTCAGAGGAGTTTGATGTTTAAACATAAACAATATAATACATAATAAATGTAGGCCTATACATGATCATGCAACATCAACAAATTGTTGTAGGAACGGTTTGGGAGAGGGAGGTAGGGAGGGGTTTTAGGTTGAGTTTTGAGTTCCAAAAAATGGAGCTTAAAGTTTAAAGCTCGATATATCAAAACGTGGCACTTTACAGTGAACAGGAGGTCTATTTGTATTAAAAACAATAGATTGATTTTCCTTTTAAATGTCTGGAAGAGCTCAAAAATACAAATGTCAAATGATATTTTCGTTACCTTTTTTTAGTTGATCTAAATGTTACTGATTGTGTTAAATGGGCATATGATATCATCTCATATCGATTGCAGGCACCTGAATCTAATCTAATCGTATTGTATCGTGAGAGACTTTGTGATATCGGCAAATATCGTATCGTTGTCCAAAGAATCGATATCGTATCGTATCATGATGAAACTGGTGATTCCCACCCCTAGTTGTTGACCATGTAAACGCGAGGTGCAAGGAGCTGTACCAGCCTGAACGCGAGCTCGCCATTGACGAGGGGGTGATGGCATGGCGAGGCCGCCTGACCTTCCGGGTCTACAACCCAAACAAGCCCACCCGCTATGGTATCAAGTCTTACTTCCTGTGCGAATCTCGCACAGGATATTGCTTTTCATTTAAGCCATATTGTCGGGAAGGCTCGCTCCTGGGGGACACGGTCGTCGGTCTGCTTGGACGTCTGTCTGGGGCCGGCTATACGCTCTTTATGGACAACTTCTACAACTCGGTACGTATGTCCGCCAGGCTCCGACAGTTGAGGACCGACGTCTGTGGTACCCTCAGGAAGCACCGGGGCGAGCCAGCCATCATCAAGAACGTGACCAAACGTGACATCGGTGTGGGGGAGCGCATTGCGGTCAACAACAAGGAGGTCCTGATCGTGGCATGGCGCGATAAGAGAATCGTGAAGACCATCAGCAGCTTCCACGAGGACACCATGGAAAAGGCGATGGTGTGGCAAAGCGCTGAGGGTGGAGATGCTCAAGCCATCATCAATCATGGAGTACAATAAATTCATGAACGGCGTCGATCAGCTGGATCAAAATATATCGTACTATCCGGTTACACGTAAGACTGGAAAGTGGACCAAAAAGTTTGTGATGTATCTGATCCAAATATGTATCTTCAACGCTTTTGTCTTGTACAAAAAAAAGCACCCACAAGGGCATTACTACAACCTCTTCCGGTTCACCAGGGCTGTGGCGCGGACCTACACAGACGGTAAGGAGAAGAAGATTCCTGGGGTGACAGCGGAGATGGAGGCGGAGGCGGAGGCAGGGGAGGAGGCAGGGGAGGAGGCAGGGGTGAGGAGGAGGCAGGGGCTGAGCAGGTGGGGCGTGTCGACCCTAGGGCCCCACTGGGGGACCCGCAGAGCAGATTAGTGGGTGGCTTTGTGAAGCATGTAATGGTTGCATACAAAGCCACCCCCAAGAAAAAGCTACCGTGTAGGAAATGTCGTGTCTGCAGTAGGCGTGGCATCAGGAGTGAGACCAGATATTTTTGCACATCGTGCAAAGTCCCCCTGCATCGTGACAAATGCTTCACTCTGTACCACACAAAGAGGGATTTCTCTAAATAGTTTCTTTATTAGTTGTCATACAGAAGTACAGACTACTTCTAAATAATCCGGCACACAGAAGTACAGATTACTTCTAAATAATCCATCATTGTGTGATACAGACAGAACCATGTGTACCGGTACATAGTATAGCTAGCTGAGTGTAGTATAGTATAGTGTAGTATAGTATAGTATAGTATATTGTAGTATAGTATAGTATAGTGTTTGGGTAGTTGCACTTTTTTCTGTACAAGACAAATGCGTTGAACACATGTATTTGGGCCACGGTTGTCGATATTGCATAGGCATGTTTGGACCACTTGCAGATGAGATGTTATGTTAGCGATCTAGCTGTATCGACTCCATTCATAATTTGCATTGTGTGTGTATATAGTTTTTTTTTTTTTTATCTTTTTCCCCCCTCATTTTTACCGTTTGCACAGAACCAATGATTGCTGACAGTCACCCAGTTTATAAAAGTATATACTGTAGGTAACATACCACACTTTTCTAATGCAGTCCATTGGCCTATTATTTATATACTTTGGAAGCATGTATTGGATATTTTTTGGTCCACAGATCATCTGGCGCTTCATCCATTTATCAATGGACAATGCAGTCATCGATGCGAGAGACCAAGTAAGATATGCCCTGTAGTTCATGTGACGTGAATGTTACCAGCAAACTTCTAAATGCACTGAAACAATGGTTGGTTATCCTCCAGTGTTCACTTTTTATAAGGTATTGTCTTGGTAAATTACCATAATCCTATACTGTGAATGTTACTGTTAAGTACCGGTCGTAAACCGAGGTCAGATTGATTATCCCATAACTCATTGGTCCGAATCCCAGCTTCTAGCAGCGTCCTGCGAAGTTTGGGACATCTAGGACTCAATTGTGTTCTATAAAATTCAGGGCTTAAACTCAGCCGACCTCGGCTCACACACATGCACCCCCCCCGTCCCCTCCAGTCATACAGTTGATAGATTAGAGTTGCGGGGTATATTTACTTTATTCTATTTTGCTTTATTCTACTCGGTTGGCCGTATTACCACGAAGTGGTTGACATGCAGAACCGAACGAGTCTACAAAATGTTGTTGTTACTACTGACCGACAAGAGATAGCGAATGCACCGTTCCGACCCCCGTCAGTCATCGACCTTAGGTCGAGTGATTGAAGTTGCGGAATCTTTTATTTTATTTGCACTGGGAAGGACTCTCTTTATTCAGATGAGGTCCATTTCCCTTATCCGTTACACGTATTATCACTGTATGGCTTTACTTGATAATCCCATTATACAGTACACGTATTATCACTGTATGGCTTTACTTGATAATCCCATTATAGCTAGGGATAAAGCCACTTATTCTATTTTGCCTTAATGCATAATCATATGTCTCCTTCTACTCCGTCTGGGGAAAGCCACACTCAGGAGGTTTTTTACATCATAAATCAGGCACATTACTGGACCGCGTGGTTGACATATTTCTCCTTTTACTCCGTCTGGCTAAAGCCTTAATGCATAATCCTATTTCTCCTTCTACTCCGTCTGGGGAAAGCCACACTCAGGAGGTTTTTTACATCATAAATCAAAACGCAAAGGGTGAAGTTACAATTGCAGAACACATTTCAATGCTTACCCGGCCGTCTGGTCAGAAGAAAGGATACAAAGGATATATTTATAGAGAGGTTTAATTAGAAAAGGCAAGGTACAAAAAGAGACTGAATTAGAAAATTTCCAATTCAGTTAAAAAATGCACAAAACGAAACATCTCATCTGGCACGGCTTGTGCCCCGTGTCAAGCAGCAGCATCTTCATCTCTCCCCTAAAAGTCTGCTCTTGAACGGGCAACCGTCCCTTTTATATCGACATTGTACCATATTTCCGATTGGTCTAAACACAGTGATGTCACAGGGATGTCATTTTTGTTTAGCAAACCAAAATACAATACATAATTCGTATGAACTCCTCCTTCTTTGTACTAACGTTACTTCTAGTTACCTAGTGGTTTTAAGTAACAGAAAGTCCCTTATTCCTTCAGAACAGACAACTGCTTTGTCTGTGGTGACCACGTGATCTGTTACCAGGCACGAGGCCATCCATAGGATTTCTTATCAGGATTCCTTAAAAGATCCCCTCTCGAAACAGTTTTACACATCATTCTTTTAGTATTATTCTCTACCGACAGTTAATTATAAGCATGCCATTTATGAAAACTTTTACTGTACACATTAAACATTTAATTGTTATATAGTTTTTTAAGATTCCCTCTATAGTTTCAGGACTCCCTGTTTTTCAACCCTCAACCTTTAATTCCCTTCCCGTCTGAAAGGGTTAACATTTTACAGCTTTCTCTCCTCTGCTGAGGCCCACATTCCCTAGGTTGACTCCCTTTGCCTGTTGTCTGTGAAGAACTGTGAAGAACAGGCCCCTTCTATGGAGACATTAAAGGCTCAGTTCCATTTTTTATAAGTAGAGCCATCATAGAGCTATCCTCCAGAGTTCAGTTTAAAGATTATACTGGTCATATAGGAACGACTCAGGATGTCATTGTCCAAAAGTGTCACTTGTTCTGTGGCACTTCACACCCACTCTGCCATCCTGGGAGGTCATTGTCCATCGTCAATTGAATATTTGAATAATGAAGCATATAATTACATGTGAAAAATAGGTATATAGGGCTATATTGGAACGAATCAGGATGTCAATTTCCAAAAGTGTCACTTGTTCTGTGGCACTTCACACCCACTCTGTCATCCTGGGCGGTCATTTTCCATTGTCTTAATAGCGTCTGTACTGGGGGACGAGATGGCGATTGTGGGGTCACGTGGCTGTGACTCTCCACACCCCCTCTGCCATCTTGGTACCTTGTTACCCTGGTAGCCGGCGGGAAGACTTGCATCCGTTGTTCCCTGGCTGGACGGGCCGACAGGATAGGGGTCACGTTGTTGCTTGGTATCCGGCGGGAAGACTTGCATCTGTTGTTCCCGGCCGATGTACCCAGGCTGTTGTCGTCTTGGTCATCTTGGTCATCGTGGTCATCTTGGTCATCTTGGTCATCGTGGTCATCTTGGTCATCTTGGTCATCTTGGGGTCGCCCCCTCTGACCTCTTGGATCTCTCCCATAGTTTGAGGTAGGTTGATTTGTCACTTCTCGGGCGACCCCCATGGGTCCCCGAGAATTGTAGCAGCAGTCCTCTATTGAAGTGTGGTTGGCCTGGTCGTGTGACCCTGTCCGTAGGCCTCGCAGGACATCACAGATACAGTCCACAGAGGACTCATTTCTTTTCTCTCTTTCAGGTCCATTCAGGGCTCTCGTCGCCCTGTAACCTGGGTCCAGGCCGATGTCTCTCTGTCCGGTCTAGGAGGTCTAGGAGGTCTGGGAGGTCTGGGAGGTCTAGATGAGGACCTTGAGGATGCTCTGGAGCTTGACCTATCCCGGTCTTCCTCCATTTCCGGTTTCTGACCTGAGTCAGTATATTCCTTCTTGCCATTCGCTGCGTCGTCCGCTGACTCCGGGGGGACAGCCCCCCCCCCCCCCCCCCGTCTAAGAGTGCTCCTGGCCCGAAATAGGGCAGGTTCTGATCCTTCCGGTCCGAACTGTACTGTCGGTCTCCTTGGTGTATCCTAAGGAGGGAGGTCGGTTCATTCCAGGATCGCAACATATTCACTTTGATCATCTGATCCTTCATATTGCGTATGGCTCTCTCTGCCACCCCGTTCGTATCGGGCTGGTAGGGTACAGAGTATTGGGCCATTACACCCGCTTCCTCCAGTAGTTTCAGTCCTGCTCTCAGACACTGCTATTCGTCTTGATGGCACTGGTTCAGGTTTTTGTCCCCCTTACCAGCGCACATTGTTCACAGACCTTTCGGACTGTTGTTTCCGTCCACTTCCTTCTTGCACAGGGGGTCTACCCTGTGTTGTGCTTGTCTCGGTCCAGACTGGGTAGTTAGTTACTGTTTATGTCTGGTATTAGCTCCGGCTAGTTAGCCAGCTTGTAGATTCAGGCTATGTAGCCTCTTATAGACTCAGCTCCTGCTGATAACACCAGCCTGTATTATTACGCCGGTTCCACTTCCGTCACAGTAGCAGGACTTATGCAGGACTTATTCTGATTTTAAGTAAACATTAGGTTATTTCTAGTTCAGGTGACCTGGTACCTATTTTTCTACTTAGGTTTCGACTGTAAGTAAACATTACGTAACTTTTTAGTCATGAGTGATCTTTCACTGCAATCACAAAAATATACTTTAAGTGTGATTCTTTCTTTGAGTAGAACCTTCTATGTTTTTGACTGTAAGAAAACATTACGTAACTTTTTAGTCATGAGTGATCTTTCACTGCAATCACAAAAATATACTTTAAGTGTGATTCTTTCTTTGAGTAGAACCTTCTACGTTTTTGACTGTAAGAAAACATTACGTAACTTTTTAGTCATGAGTGATCTTTCACTGCAATCACAAAAATATACTTTAAGTGTGATTCTTTCTTTGAGTAGAACCTTCTACGTTTTTGACTGTAAGAAAACATTACGTAACTTTTTAGTCATGAGTGATCTTTCACTGCAATCACAAAAATATACTTTAAGTGTGATTCTTTCTTTGAGTAGAACCTTCTACGTTTTTGACTGTAAGAAAACATTACGTAACTTTTTAGTCATGAGTGATCTTTCACTGCAATCACAAAAATATACTTTAAGTGTGATTCTTTCTTTGAGTAGAACCTTCTACGTTTTTGACTGTAAGAAAACATTACGTAACTTTTTAGTCATGAGTGATCTTTCACTGCAATCACAAAAATATACTTTAAGTGTGATTCTTTCTTTGAGTAGAACCTTCTACGTTTGGTTTTTTCAAATCTGTAATTGATTCTACTCCAGAGGCACCTGACAGCAGTCATTTCGGTTCATATTCTTTCGGCTTTTGATACCTATTTAAATAGTATAAAGCCCAACTCACTTGAACTTATGTTCTTAGCCCCGGAACCTCCAATCCGTTTTGACAGACCTATAAACCAGTGACTTGGCCGCCTAAGCACCACAGCGTCCTGTATGCTGAGGCTTCCAAGTCCCCACAAATCTGATAGGCCCGTCGGATACAGAGACCCTGATGCTCGCTCTGTCCCCCCGCGTCAAGGTGCTAAGCTTGAGAGTTTGCAGAGTCTAAATTTTTTACCCATAGGCGCTGGTGAGTGTACATCTCATACAGCTGATATGGCTGGTAGGGTGCTAACCTACCAAATGGTTGCTGTCAGGAAATCCCTTCTGAATGAAATAGATTACAAATTCACTTTACTTTACTCTGGGTTTAGAGCAAGGACGGACATCTTTACATATTATACTTAAAATATATACAAAATGCATGTAGTATTCTATGTCATGTTTCTTCCTAAATGACAATAACACTATATATTATTCCTCTTGACAGATGAGCGGTATGTCAAGTGCAGTTTGCACTTGCTTGAGTGTCATGTGTCAGGGCCCCAGAAGGTAATTTCTCCCTTTGTTGCCCTCATCTCTGCTCGCTGCTCTGGGATTAGTTTCTCCACCATCTTATCCCCTGGATCTTGACCGGGGGTCCTTGCTTCTCTTTCCATCATTTGGGCCTTTGAAGCCCCTTTGGTGAGCTAGCGTCTCCTTGTGCTAGCTTCTCTTGAGCTATTACTCAATATGTTGAGTAATCAGAACTGTGTTCAGTTTCAGAGGTATTTAGCTCCCCATCCTGTTCAGGCTCAGACTCAGTTTCACCTGAAGGTGTCATCTGTGGCCTCGGGTTCTGATCCTTCATCTGAATGTCGCCATCCTCCTCTTCTGGGCCATAGAAAATGGAACAGTGCTCATAATTGATGTTTTTGGCCTTTAGGTACTCGTCTAGCGAGTTGAACGCCTCTATGTCAGTGGAGGGAGATACTCGTTTTGAGGTGGAGCCTTGCGCCTCATAAAGAGGAAAAATGACTACATCGTCTTCTTGGTTCTGTCCATTTCCAATATCCTGTGGCAGAACAGGGTCTCCATTTGTGGGTTCAAATGTCAGGTCCGACATAACCACACACATAACCATCCAGTCGTCATCACTCTCCTCATTTTGTGGTGATTCCTCCACCGTCAGTTCCCTGTGGTCTAGATCTATGGATTGTTCACGTTGAGAATCTTCATGATTCAACCCTTGCTCTTTAATTGACGCTTCCGTCTTGACCGCATTCTCAGCCTGCATAAGCAGTGTCTCAGGAGGCAGAGCGGTCGTCTGGCAATCGGAGGGTTTCTGGTCCGATTCCAGCTTGTCCCAGGTAGTGTGTCGAAATGTCCCTGAGCAAGACACATAACCTTTAACTGTTCCAGTTTTGCAGGTTGGCACCCTGCATGGCTGTCTCCGCTGTCTGTGGGGTTTAAGCTCTGCCTTGGTCTTGAAGGTCTTCCCACACTGGTCACAGCAGTAAGGTTTCTCTCCTGTGTGTACCACGTGGTGTAGTTTAAGGTGACGCTTCGTCTTGAAGCTCTTTCCACACTGGTCACAGCAGTAAGGTTTCTCTTGTGTGTGCACCAAGTGGTGACCTTTAAGGTGACGCTTCGTCTTGAAGCTCTTTCCACACTGGTCACAGCAGTAAGGTCTCTCTCCTGTGTGTACCACGTGGTGTAGTTTAAGGTGACGTTTCGTCTTGAAGCTCTTTCCACACTGGTCACAGCAGTAAGGTTTCTCTTGTGTGTGCACCAAGTGGTGACCTTTACGCTCTTTCTTCATCTTGAAGGTCTTCCCACACTGGTCACAGCAGTAAGGTTTCTCTCCTGTATGTACCAAGTGGTGACTTTTAAGCTCTCTCTTCGTCTTGAAGGTCTTCCCACACTGGTCACAGCAGTAAGGTCTCTCTCCTGTGTGTACCACGTGGTGTAGTTTAAGGTGACGCTTCGTCTTGAAGCTCTTTCCACACTGGTCACAGCAGTAAGGTTTCTCTTGTGTGTGCACCAAGTGGTGACCTTTAAGGTGACGCTTCGTCTTGAAGCTCTTTCCACACTGGTCACAGCAGTAAGGTTTCTCTCCTGTGTGTACCACGTGGTGTAATTTAAGGTGACGCTTCGTCTTGAAGCTCTTTCCACACTGGTCACAGCAGTAAGGTTTATTTTCTGTGCCAATTACTGCTTGCTGTACAGCCGGCAGCTCTGGATATTGTGATTTGCTTGGTTCTGTGAATTCCTCACTTCCCGCAAACGTTACAGGGGACTCTGGGTGTTCCTCCCGTTCTCCTAGGTAGTCTAGACCCAGGTCGGGTATGGACACTCCCAATCCCTCATCCGAGGGTGATTCCTCCTCTATGATGTGGGAATGATTGTGAGACATCGTGTTAGCACTGGTTTGTTAGCCGATGGTGAGCTAGTTAGCTCTCCTGGCTTGTCAGCCCGTGTTCCAGTGAACGCGCCGTTTTAGCTAGCGTCACGTAGCCTCGGGCTAGGTAGCCATCCAGTTAGCATTCAGTTCACTCCTGGCTTGTTGGCTGATGGCGAGCTAGTTAGCTTCCGTCTGGCTAGGGCCAGCTCATGGGTGTTAGCACTGGCTTGTTAGCCGATGTCGTGCTAGTTAGCTTCCGTCTGGCTAGGGCCAGCTCATGGGTGTTAGCACTGGCTTGTTAGCTGATGTCGTGCTAGTTAGCTTCCGTCTGGCTAGGGCCAGCTCATGGGTGTTAGCACTGGCTTGTTAGCCAATGGCGAGCTAGTTAGCTTCCGTCTGGCTAGGGCCAGCCCATGGGTGTTAGCACTGGCTTGTTAGCTGATGGCGAGCTAGTTAGCTTGCAGTCCTGTGAACGGCCGTTTTGGCTTCGTTTCACATACCGTCTCCCCTCCTTACATACAGTAGCTTTGGGTAGTTGGCTCTCCAGTTCGCCTTTCTGTGAACGGTCGTTTTGACTGCGCTTCACATACAGTCTCCCCTCCTCACATACAGTCGCTTTGGGTAGTTGGCTCTCCAGTTCGCCTTTCTGTGAACGGTCGTTTTGACTTCGATTCACATACAGTCTCCCCTCCTCACATACAGTCGCTTTGGGTAGTTGGCTCTCCAGTTCGCCTTTCTGTGAACGGTCGTTTTGACTGCGCTTCACATACAGTCTCCCCTCCTCACCTACAGTAGCTTTGGGTAGTTGGCTCTCCAGTTCGCCTTTCTGTGAACGGTCGTTTTGACTGCGCTTCACATACAGTCTCCCCTCCTCACCTACAGTAGCTTTGGGTAGTTGGCTCTCCAGTTCGCCTTTCTGTGAACGGTCGTTTTGACTGCGCTTCACATACAGTCTCCCCTCCTCACATACAGTCGCTTTGGGTAGTTGGCTCTCCAGTTCGCCTTTCTGTGAACGGTCGTTTTGACTGCGCTTCACATACAGTCTCCCCTCCTCACCTACAGTAGCTTTGGGTAGTTGGCTCTCCAGTTCGCCTTTCTGTGAACGGTCGTTTTGACTGCGCTTCACATACAGTCTCCCCTCCTCACCTACAGTAGCTTTGGGTAGTTGGCTCTCCAGTTCGCCTTTCTGTGAACGGTCGTTTTGACTGCGCTTCACATACAGTCTCTCCTCCTTACAAACAGTATCTTTGGGTAGTTGGCTCTCCAGTTCGCCTTTCTGTGAACGGTCGTTTTGACTGCGCTTCACATACAGTCTCCCCTCCTCACATACAGTCGCTTTGGGTAGTTGGCTCTCCAGTTCGCCTTTCTGTGAACGGTCGTTTTGACTGCGCTTCACTTACAGTCTCCCCTCCTCACCTACAGTAGCTTTGGGTAGTTGGCTCTCCAGTTCGCCTTTCTGTGAACGGTCGTTTTGACTGCGCTCTACATACAGTCTCCCCTCCTCACATACAGTAGCTTTGGGTAGTTGGCTCTCCAGTTCGCCTTTCTGTGAACGGTCGTTTTGACTGCGCTTCACATACAGTCTCCCCTCCTCACCTACAGTAGCTTTGGGTAGTTGGCTCTCCAGTTCGCCTTTCTGTGAACGGTCGTTTTGACTGCGCTTCACATACAGTCTCCCCTCCTCACCTACAGTAGCTTTGGGTAGTTGGCTCTCGTCTTGGGTAGGGCCAGTTCACTTCCTGTGGGCAAAGCACGAAATTATGCTGCACTTGTAACTCCCCCCAGAGCTCTATAAACATTATATTACCCTTTAGTTGTGAGTAAACGTTGCTTTAATCACAAAGATAGAGCTTTCTATTCATTTGTGATATCCCCAAGTAGAGCCTTCCACTCGAGTCGCCAGTAGAGCTTTCTACTTTAATTTTAGCCAAATCTGTAATTTAATTTTACTCCAGAGGCTTTTGACAGTAGTCCTGTCTTCTTCGGCCGTTTAGCACCTATTTTGGTTAGTATAAATGCACATCGCCAGGGACGCCATGTTAAGTACCGGTCGTAAACCGAGGTCAGATTGATTATCCCATAACTCATTGGTCCGAATCCCAGCTTCTAGCAGCGTCCTGCGAAGTTTGGGACGTCTAGGACTCAATTGTGTTCTATAAAATTCAGGGCTTAAACTCAGCCGACCTCGGCTCACACACATGCACCCCCCCCGTCCCCTCCAGTCATACAGTTGATAGATTAGAGTTGCGGGGTATATTTACTTTATTCTATTTTGCTTTATTCTACTCGGTTGGCCGTATTACCACGAAGTGGTTGACATGCAGAACCGAACGAGTCTACAAAATGTTGTTGTTACTACTGACCGACAAGAGATAGCGAATGCACCGTTCCGACCCCCGTCAGTCATCGACCTTAGGTCGAGTGATTGAAGTTGCGGAATCTTTTATTTTATTTGCACTGGGAAGGACTCTTTATTCAGATGAGGTCCATTTCCCTTATCCGTTACACGTATTATCACTGTATGGCTTTACTTGATAATCCCATTATACAGTACACGTATTATCACTGTATGGCTTTACTTGATAATCCCATTATAGCTAGGGATAAAGCCACTTATTCTATTTTGCCTTAATGCATAATCATATGTCTCCTTCTACTCCGTCTGGGGAAAGCCACACTCAGGAGGTTTTTTACATCATAAATCAGGCACATTACTGGACCGCGTGGTTGACATATTTCTCCTTTTACTCCGTCTGGCTAAAGCCTTAATGCATAATCCTATTTCTCCTTCTACTCCGTCTGGGGAAAGCCACACTCAGGAGGTTTTTTACATCATAAATCAAAACGCAAAGGGTGAAGTTACAATTGCAGAACACATTTCAATGCTTACCCGGCCGTCTGGTCAGAAGAAAGGATACAAAGGATATATTTATAGAGAGGTTTAATTAGAAAAGGCAAGTTACAAAAAGAGACTGAATTAGAAAATTTCCAATTCAGTTAAAATATGCACAAAACAAAACATCTCATCTGGCACGGCTTGTGCCCCGTGTCAAGCAGCAGCATCTTCATCTCTCCCCTAAAAGTCTGCTCTTGAACGGGCTACCGTCCCTTTTATATCGACATTGTACCATATTTCCGATTGGTCTAAACACAGTGATGTCACAGGGATGTAATTTTTGTTTAGCAAACCAAAATACAATACATAATTCGTATGAACTCCTCCTTCTTTGTACTAACGTTACTTCTAGTTACCTAGTGGTTTTAAGTAACAGAAAGTCCCTTATTCCTTCAGAACAGACAACTGCTTTGTCTGTGGTGACCACGTGATCTGTTACCAGGCACGAGGCCATCCATAGGATTTCTTATCAGGATTCCTTAAAAGATCCCCTCTCGAAACAGTTTTACACATCATTCTTTTAGTATTATTCTCTACTGACAGTTAATTATAAGCATGCCATTTATGAAAACTTTTACTGTACACATTAAACATTTAATTGTTATATAGTTTTTTAAGATTCCCTCTATAGTTTCAGGACTCCCTGTTTTTCAACCCTCAACCTTTAATTCCCTTCCCGTCTGAAAGGGTTAACATTTTACAGCTTTCTCTCCTCTGCTGAGGCCCACATTCCCTAGGTTGACTCCCTTTTGCCTGTTGTCTGTGAAGAACTGTGAAGAACAGGCCCCTTCTATGGAGACATTAAAGGCTCAGTTCCATTTTTTATAAGTAGAGCCATCATAGAGCTATCCTCCAGAGTTCAGTTTAAAGATTATACTGGTCATATAGGAACGACTCAGGATGTCATTGTCCAAAAGTGTCACTTGTTCTGTGGCACTTCACACCCACTCTGCCATCCTGGGAGGTCATTGTCCATCGTCAATTGAATATTTGAATAATGAAGCATATAATTACATGTGAAAAATAGGTATATAGGGCTATATTGGAACGAATCAGGATGTCAATTTCCAAAAGTGTCACTTGTTCTGTGGCACTTCACAGTTACCAACAAACTCCTAAATGCACTGACACAATGGTTGGTTATCATCAGCCAGTGTTCACTTTTTATAAGGTATTGTCTTGGTAAATTACCATAATCCTATACTGTGAATGTTACCAACAAACTCCTAAATGCACTGACACAATGGTTGGTTATCATCAGCCAGTGTTCACTTTTTATAAGGTATTGTCTTGGTAAATTACCATAATCCTATACTGTGAATGTTACCAACAAACTCCTAAATGCACTGAAACAATGGTTTATTATCCTCCAGTGTTCACTTTTTATAAGGTATTGTATTGGTAAATTACCATAATCCTATACTGTGAATGTTACCAACAAACTCCTAAATGCACTGAAACAATGGTTGATTATCCTCCAGTGTTCACTTTTTATAAGGTATTGTATTGGTAAATTACCATAATCCTATACTGTGAATGTTACCAACAAACTCCTAAATGCACTGAAACAATGGTTGATTATCCTCCAGTGTTCACTTTTTATAAGGTATTGTATTGGTAAATTACCATAATCCTATACTGTGAATGTTACCAACAAACTCCTAAATGCACTGAAACAATGGTTGGTTATCATCAGCCAGTGTTCACTTTTTATAAGGTATTGTCTTGGTAAATTACCATAATTTTATACTGTGAATGTTACCAGCATATAATGCACAGCAACAATGGTTGGTACTGATGACTTGTCACCCAGTTTATTGAACATATTTTACAATAAAAATTTTCATGGCATCAAAGTTTCAAGTTTTCTGCATTGTAAAGTATTCTGTATTTTATAATAATGTTTTCTGGACCTACACCAGTAGTTATAACTTACTTGTTCATTAGCGCCAGGCATGGTGGTTGATGAGGTAGTAGTATTTCCAGGTGAAACTAATTGATATATTATCAATACAAGATATTATTACTTTATGAATGTGTTTATCATGTATGGACGAATAAATTGGAAAACAGGTAGGTACAGAGCAACACAGTGTCTACAACACAGGAGCAGATTATGCACAGTACATGAATGAGAAACAGTCAAAATGTTTTTTTGTTTAGTTTATTGCATGCACATGATCTATAATACCTGATCGGTACAATATCTACTAACCTGATCAATACAATATATTCCCACCTGATCGATATAATAGTATTACTGCATTTCAAGTTTGTCAGTCAGTCGGACTGTCAATCAATCAATCAATCAAACAATCTATGAATCAAACAATCAATAAAACAATCAAACATTCTATCAATCAAACGACCAACAAATCAATCAAACAAATCAATCTATGAATCAAACAATCAACAAAACAATCAAACATTCTATCAGGCAAACGACCAACAAAACAATAAATCAATCAAACCAATCAATCAATCAAATAATCTATGAATCAAACGACCAACAAAACAAATAAAACATTCTATCAATCAAACGACCAACAAATCAATCAATCAAACAAATCAATCTATGAATCAAACGATCAACAAAACAATCAAACATTCTATCAAGCAAACGACCAACAAAACAATCAATCAAACCAATCAATCAAACAATCTATGAATCAAACGACCAACAAAACAATCAAACATTCTATCAATCAAACGACCAACAAATCAATCAATCAAACAAATCAATCTATGAATCAAACGACCAACAAAACAATCAAACATTCTATCAATCAAACGACCAACAAAGTAATCAATCAATCAAACAAATCAATCTATGAATCAAACGATCAACAAAACAATCAAACATTCTATCAAGCAAACGACCAACAAAACAATCAAACATTCTATCAATCAAACGACCAACAAATCAATCAATCAATCAAACAAATCAATCTATGAATCAAACGACCAACAAAACAATCAAACATTCTATCAATCAAACGACCAACAAATTAATCAATCAATCAAACAAATCAATCTATGAATCAAACGATCAACAAAACAATAAAACATTCTATCAATCAAACCAATAAAACAATCTGTCAAACAATCAAACCATCCATCCATCCATCCCAGTCTAAATTGCTTTATAACACGTTCAGTACCTATTATCACCCCGCCGGCACACCGTTCATAAAAGTGCCTGTAACTCCTGTTCTAAAGAATTTACCTGTACTTTTATCTTTTGTTGACGTTTTTTAACTTGTAATTGTGAACGAACGAAGACATGCAGAAACAAACGGTTTTTTGCATTGTGTACATCAACTTGTCGTCTTCAAATGAGCCCAACCATTTCCCCATAGTTATAATATAAAATATAGAAATAGCTCCGCTAAGATCATGAGATATGCTAGAATTGCCCAGGAATCCTGGCAACCCACAGTCATTTTCCGGATTTTTGGCCGGCACCCAAAGTGTTAAGAGGTTAAAAACACAACTTTCCAACGATTATTAAAATATTTCGTAGTTCCAAACGGAGAGACAGAGCAGTCCTATAGGTGGTTTTTGATGGCGAACTCGGTGGTGGTGTCCATTTCAAAATGCCACCATGAGAAATGCCTTTTTTCAGCACCGAAAGGCCAACATTTCTTTGTCAGATTCAACACTCATTTAGCAGGTGGCAGTGTAATATCAAGCCCTGCAGTGCTTGCAAGATTCTAGGTTCAGAGAGTCGGGAACGGAGTGTAATCTTCATGGTGCTTAGTTTTGGCAAAAGTCTAATGAATGAAAGACCATAAATCTGTGAAATATGATGTTATGTGTGGGGTCTACCACCGTTTCAATAGCGGTTTGGATTTGGAATATCTTCTAGTGCATGCCAGGCATAACTAGCGATCTGCTAATGAGCAGTGGCTTCAACTGCATTTTCTAGAATCTGTGCTGAATTGGATCACATGTTGGTTTTGTATTGCAGATCATTTATCGCAGATTTCTCTCTCTCTCTCTCCCCCCCCCCTCTCTCTCCCTCTCTCTCTCCTCAGGGCTTCCTCCCTCCTATGCTTGTGTTTGTCCAGTCAATAGATCGAGCACGGGAGCTATTCCATGAGCTGGTGTACGAAGGAATCAACGTTGACGTCATCCATGCCGAACGCACACAGCAACAGGTACACACACACATGTGCTGAAGATGTGCTGATAGTGGTAGTCTAGTCTAGACTAACCCAAGCCTAATTCCTGGACATTTGTTGGATTTTAGGAATCTCACAATTTGATTTGATTCCGATTCTTAGGGTCATGATTTGACTCAAAAACAAATAGATTTTCGATTTATACATTTTCTATTACTTGCCTATCATCTCAAACACGCTGTTCCCATGTTGTAGCCACATCAGTCTTTTATCAGACACTAGCTTAGGTGGAAACACGTGCTGGCGACATAGTGCCATCGTCTGTCTGTCTATATTGTTTATACTACTAGGTAGTATAACACGTAATATTTAGTGATTTTGTGACTGATTATGTTTCCTCTCTCAGAGAGACAATGTTGTGGCTAGTTTCCGCTCGGGGAAGATCTGGGTATTGATCTGCACGGCTCTGCTGGCCCGAGGAATGGACTTTAAAGGAGTCAACCTGGTGCTGAACTACGACTTCCCAACCAGTGCTGTCGAATACATCCACCGCATCGGTTAGTACCACTGGTGTCTCTATACTGCTATACTGTACCCACTAGAACTGTTACAACTAGTACTACTACTATGACTAACACCACTGCTATCACTAAATATGTTAGTACCACTGGTGTCTCTATACTGTACCCACTATAACTGTTACTACTAGTACTACTACTACTACTACCACCACTGCTATTACTAAATCTGTTAGTACCACTGGTGTCTCTATACTGCTATACTGTACCCACTAGAACTGTTACTACTACCACCACTGCTATTACTAAATATGTTAGTACCACTGGTGTCTATACTGCTAGTGCTATACTGTACCCACTAGAACTGTTACTACTAGTACTACTACTACCACCACCACTGCTATTACTAAATATGTTGGTACCACTGGTGTCTCTATATACTATAACTGTTACTACTAGTATGATATGATATGATGATATGATACATTTATTTATATTGCGCGTCCCGGGAGAGAAAAGATAAACAAAAAAAGACTGAAAAAATACAGGCAGTCCAACCAAGCAAACAGACAGACATAATACACCACGCATACAACAATACAAAAAAACTAGCTCATGGATTGTTTATGGCGAAAGAGTACTGCTACTTTTACTACTGCTGCTGCTACTACTACTACTACCACCACCACTGCTATTACTAAATATGTTAGTACCACTGGTGTCACTATACTACAACTGTTACTACTAGTACTGCTACTACTACTACTACTACTACTACGTCAAGAGCCTGAGTGTAATCTTTGACCCAGAGCTCAAATTCGACCGGCAGGTAAATTCCGTAGTAAAATCATGCTTTTTCCAACTCCGTAACATCACTAAAATAAAAACAATCCTTTCACCCGTTGACCTGGAAAGAGTAGTAAACGCATTCATCACATCACGCCTTGACTACTGCAATGCCCTCTACACCGGCATTAGTCAGGCAGCCATGTCCCGCCTTCAAATGGTACAACACTCTGCAGCTAGGTTCCTTACCGGCAGTGATGTACCTGAACGCGTTCAATGAACGATCGTTCATGAACGCGTTCGTATTTTGGGCGAACGTGAACTGAACGTACTGATTATCCGCTAAATGAACGTAATTGAGAACGCGTTCATTCTCAGCGCTGTGTAACGGAGTTCAAAAGTGCGTTCATTCTCAGCATCTGTTATAACGGCGTTCAAATATGTGCCAGATTTCATATGTATTTCAGCCGAAAACCCAGTGAAAACACACCGTAAACAGGCTTTAAAATTATGTGGAAAACCAACCGATCTGGCAACGCGCCTGTACACCCCCTGCTACGTCATCAGACTCATCACAACAACAGCTGAATCTGCGTCTGCGAGCAGAAGCCCAGAGCTGCGCAGCAGCAGGTCGAGAGCAGCACTCGCTCAGAGAACTCTACCTCTAGATGTCGGCGCTTGGGGATTTAAAATAGTTTAACGTTAAAGTCAGTACTGACTCAGACGGAAACAATCTAACGTTTGTCTGTAAACTTTGTCCACCCGGTTTGAAGAAGCAAGTCCCCACATCGACGCGACAACGTCGACAGCAACATTGAGAATATGCAAACGTCCTGTTTTAGTTTTCATAATAAAGACAATTCAAGCAAAGTTGTTCCTCATGTTTTTGAAAATATACTGTAGAGATGAAAGCTGCAGTGTGGACTGAATGCGCGGTGGCAAAGCGTTATGGAAATGCCAGTATTCTGATTGCTGTCTGTGTGGTTCAATATTTTTTACAAATAATAGTTTGCAGCAACGTATTGAAAAAAGAACTAACAAAATGGGCCGTTCAATATCTCCTTTATGTTCGAAATGTCAAACAGACCTGGGTACCTACAGGCTACAGTCTATCACTACTTTTGGGAATCTAAGTGTTTATCCAGGTTCTGGGGCCAAGTGATTGATTGATTGAACACTTTATTAACATATTGCAGAATGGGTACAGTATAGTACAGCTCAGTCATGAATTGAAAATGGGGGACCCTGATGTAAACAAGACGAAAGTCTTTCTCTGGTCTGCATCCCCTTAACAATTGTATGTATTGAGCTGTACTGTATCAGGGTCCCCCATTTTCAATTAATCAGGACATACATGACATACAGATAGACAGTACTGCTACATCTATACATTTATGACATACCAGATTTGCAAATACAGTACTGTTTGTGATACAAAAAGAGTCCAGAAAAGAGAGTAGGCCTATATACATTTGACATAGAAACTGTACATTGGAGGGGGTTGGGTAGGAGGGGTGACACCCTTTACAATTCAAACTATTTGATAAACTTCTACTTTCGGCCCGGAAATGCATTCTGATAAACTGGATTAAGGATAAGCCTCCATTTTTACAAATGTGGTATAGAGAGATCTTCGGTGTGCTACCCCATGAAAGACACTGTGCAAATGCATAGAGGCAACAACGCTTCCTTTCAGGAGGTGTGGGCCCCACTATTAGACTATTTTCCTGCTGCAATTTCTCGGATCCTTCTAAAGGCCCAGTGCCCCATTGTATGGACAGACCTAGGATAGGAAAAAATAAATATATGTCTACATGTGAATGGGCTCGAGGCAAGTGCAATACTGTACAGTGCCTGTCTTGGTTTGCTTTTCCTTTTTTGCTTGTTTTTCTTTTTGTTTTGTTTTTGCTTGCTTATGGTGTGGATGATGGCATAGAGATGAACTGGAGGACCCCCCCCTCCATTGTCCCAATGTGTGTTTTTGTAATGTAAGTAACTGTACGTGAAAAATCTATATAAAAAAAATCTATATATAAAAAAATAACTA
This sequence comes from Notolepis coatsorum, assembly GCF_963971535.1. Classification (NCBI taxonomy): domain Eukaryota; kingdom Metazoa; phylum Chordata; class Actinopteri; order Aulopiformes; family Paralepididae; genus Notolepis; species Notolepis coatsorum. Next base: position 4,111,605 of record NC_140166.1, on the reverse strand, counting down.
AAAATAACTAAATTAGTTCATTTTTGAAACCATGAACTTTAGTTCAACATTTTGAATTATGAACTATGAACTGAACTAGTTCATTTTAAAAATTGTGAACTGTGAACTGAACTAGTTCATGTAGAAAGTGAACTTTCCCAACACTGCTTACCGGCACCAAAAACAGAACACATTTCACCAGTTCTAGCCTCCCTACACTGGCTCCCAGTCCCACTTAGAATAGATTTCAAAATCCTCCTCCTGACCTTTAAGGCACTATCGGGTGCAGCACCCCTATACATCACAGAGCTTAGGGCTGGACGGTATGGTCTAAAATTTATATCACGGTATAATTTGAAGCATAGATGGTAACGGTATATATCACGGTATATTCATTTATCTTAAAATGTCTATATAAAGGCTTCTGAAGGGGTAAGACACTGGTATGGCAGCTATTACTGTACTCTTGTATTACTAGGACATATTTCACATAGTACAGAGGTATTTTAAGAACATTTATTGTGCAAAACTGCAATAGAAAAATGCAAAACCTTTTCTCAAGTTACTTCCATCTCTGAAAAACACTTTTTTCATGAAATACAATCAAATCAAGCAGCACAAAGTGAAAATAAAAACTACAGCTGGACAGGAGGTTTATTTCCCTCAAACAACTCAAACACAATAAAACTCCAACATAACTTAACTTTAGTGTACATGTTTGACAACATAGAGAGAGAGCGTGATGTAATAGGCTTGAGTTTGAGGTTTGAGCGTCCTAAGTTGCCGTAGTTGATGTCACACCAGGATGTCATTGTCAACACACAGAGTTGGAAATGGGAGCAGCCCGATGGATAACGTGATATAAAGAAACGAATAGCGAATAAATGTGAAGTTATCTTTGAACCTCTGTTGTCAAGCCTCAGCAATATAACACCCCCCCCCCCCCCCCTTCCACACTAATGAAACTGGTGCAGCGGAGTCACGTTAGAACGTTAGCTTAGTGGCTAATGTTAGCCCATTGCTGCGCTAAAGCAAGTCTCCTCTCAGCCTCCTTAGTCAAATTGAAATGCCAAAACTATATGGCAAGGTCCGTGAGCAAGTGGAGAAAAACTCAGTTCAATTAAACACTATGCAACGACCACTGCAAACGTCGAGTGAATCGTCAAGTAATGTTAACGTCATTGCTAATGCTGTGACTAGCTGCTCTAGTCTACCGGTCACAAGGTATAGTCAAAATCCATACCGTAGTGCAAATACATACCGTTTATACCGTCCACCCCTAACAGAGCTCATCACCCCCTACTCGGCACCCAGGTCACTAAGATCATCCAACCAGGCTCGGCTGGTCCCCCCCGCACCAGACTCAAAAAGAGAGGCGATCGCTCTTTCAAGGCTGTGGCCCCCAAGCTGTGGAACCAGCTACCCCTGTATGATCCGATCTGCCCCCTTGCTCGAGATATTTAAGGCCAGACTAAAAACCCACTTTTACTCCTTAGCCTTCAATAAACCCTGATTTTCCCACACTCTAACTCACACACTCCCATGCAATTTCTATCCTGTGTCCTCCCCCTTGTATTTCCTCTTTTGCCCCTCTGTCCCGTGTACTATATTGTACTTTGTGCTTCCCTATCCGTGTGTTGGCCTTCTGTTGTCCTATTCTCTGAATGTACTGTCTTGTCCTGCTGTGCCTTTTTGTATTTTTGTATTTTATATTATGACATTTTATGCTTTGATTGTACAGCACTTTGGTTGGCTCTTGAGTTCTTAAACATGCTTTATAAATAAATGACTTGACTTGACTACTACCACCACTACTACTACCACTGGTGTCACTATACTACTACTACCACCACCACTGCTATTACTAAATATCTTAGTACCACTGGTGCTGCCACTAATAATATACTACAACTGTTACTACTAGTACTACTACTACTAGAGGGCGGCAGTGGCTCAGGCGGTCGTCTGGTAATCAGAAGCGTGTCCTTGAGCAAGACACTTAACCCTTAACACTTTGGATGCCACTGGTTAACATGGTAAAACATTGTTGAATGCCAGCACCCACTTCAATGATAGCGTTGTGAACGCATAATCTACCGTAATCTACCGTGAATATAAGCCGCAGCAGCTCAATTGAATGATGTGTACATATATAAACCGCAGGTGTTTTAATGTTTAAATACAATATGTAATTAGCATTGGGACACAATACTGTCGGACAAATAACAAGAATTAACGTTAGGTTATGACTATAACCAAGTTCTGTTAGTATGGTGACGCTCGGCGTCACTCTCTGCACTGTCCTCGCACACGTGCACGCGCACTGAATAAAGACCACAATGTACCTTTAATCCCAATATTTGTCTGACCACACCCCTATCAGCTTACCCATATAAGCAGGGGTGGGGCCACCCACTCGCCTCCTTCCCAAGCTTTCACCACAAGGCGAGATCAAGGGCTGCAGCGGTGTCGGACGCCGAGCGTCACCATACTAACAGAACTTGGTTATAGTCATAACCTAACGTTCTGTATCGTATGGCTCTCGCTCGGCGTCACTCTCTGCACAAGGGAGGCCGAGCGAGAGCCATCGGCCGACAAATACACCCCGCTGAAAGCCCCCCACAACCATCAGAACAGGGAGGGCCGAGCCCCCCCAATCCCCCCTAATGGAGGGCACCCCCCCTATTGGGGGCTTCACGGGAGGGCGACGGACCCGACCGTGCGAAGAGGCACTCAAGCAACTCAACGCACAGGGTGAGCAGACCGTGGCTTGACCCCACGACTACACACACGCACAACCCGCATGCCACCCGGGAACGAACGGAGGGAACAACCTCGTTACTGCCCCCAGAATCACGGGGTCAGGGGCAAACCCAACCCCGTGGCAAGGCCGTAGCAGCGGAGCGCGAAGGAAGACCCAGACCCACCAAAGGGACTGGACCCCCTGGAACGGGGGCCCGGAGAAGTCCATGATGCCAGCATCAAGACCCCACCAGGTGGGCACTTAGTGACCCCGCCCCCCACATCGCCAGCGTATTCGGACAAAGGCCCCTCAGCCGAGCGGGCCCTGTCCCCCCAATAGTACACAGCCTGGCACACTGACCCTGCAGAACAGGCAGTCAGCATGGCCGTAAACACACAAAAAAGGTTAACCAACGGAAGCAGGCAGCGCACTGGGGAAAAACCAGGCAACAGGCTGTTAACCCTAGCCTGGAGACTGCGGACGAGACAGGCGCCAGAGGGGACAGCTGAACACAGCCGCCCCGGCGGAAGGGGCGTATGCTGGCGTTGTTGCATGACCAAGCCTCCATTTAAAAACCCCCACCCAGAGGGGTTGAGGCAGAGAAGGCTGACACGATTGGCAGACGTCATGAATGTGCAGGGGCACCCTCAACCGGTGAACCTGGGAGTTGACACTGCTCCAACACACCAGGGAATCAACCACCTTGGTGTTACCCAATGCGGTGGTTGTTCCTATAACCCCTCAAGAAAAAACTCAAACACACCTGCGGGTATACACCGGCTATACCGCAGTACAAGTGTTTCAGTTTTCAAAAAAGGGTTAACCCAGGCCTACGGGTCGACGAAACATGACTTCGGACCGGGCCCGGCGATACGGGAAGCACAGGGTCACCAGAGGAGGTCAAAGACCACCCCAACAGGCCCCTCTTCGCCATGCGTGAGAGAGGAGCGAAAAAGAATGGAGAACCAGCCCCAAGCACACCGTACTTGGTATTCCCAGGCGGTCTCCCAACCAAGTACTAACCAGGACCAACCTGTGTAGCGGCCGAGATCTGACGAGATCGAGCGTGTACAGGTTGGCATGGCCGTAAGCCATTACGACAGTGCTGAGTAAAAAATTTACCCAACCAGGGTCTCCATAGCGCTTAACCCTGTGACACCCGGACCGACCTGGCATTTTTCCCCCTGAAAAAAGCCCAAGTCCCTCAGGGTACCAGAACAGCAGATCTGCATCCCCGGCGGACAACGGGTTCAACTGATCCGGACCAGCGTGACCAGAACCAGTCCCGTGCCCTAACCACGCCGACATGCCTACTCCAGGAGAAGGGGCAGATATGCGTGTTGATCTTAAACATGAAAAGATGGCGCCACCCAGACGAGACCCTTCTACATATGTTCAGATCCATTCCGTCATCATCCCCCAGATATGAACGAGAATCCGTCGATAACCAAACCAGGTCTCGGATTTGGTCGTCGGAAGAGGAAAACCCTCCATCCCAGTTGCTTTATAAAAACGCCGTTTTAACCTCAAGCAACCAAGGCGTGCCAGTCAGTCGCCTGTTTACAGAACACCCCGAGCTAGCACTATACGTGCGTCGGGACACACCCACATCAATGAACAGGCTATTTAGACCTGTCATTGAATCCCCAAGGCGCCCAGGGGAACGACAAGAGGGGTGTGACACTTCCTAACTCCAACTCTTTTTAATAGAAAAGCAGGAAGCACCAACAGTATGTATCCCAGTCTACACAGCCGGGGGTAAACAATTTTCACATTTTTACATCCCACCACCCTCCCATAGGAAGGAGACGGGAATCCCCAGAGAGACTTCCCACGCGAGCTGTACAGATTGAAAAGAATATATTGCACCTTGAGCCATGTAAAAAATTGGTTTTAGGGCTCTCCGGGGAGGAGGCACTGAACCCATACACACTCAATAATCGAATTGAATCGAATACATACACAATAGAGTAGGACTCCTTCTTGAGGGTCCACTCACCTTGACAATCTGAGGAGGAGGCTCTGTACTCTGAAGGAGGCTCCCTCACATGGAAGGAGGAGTCCCAACTCACAGAAGGCCCGAATAGGAGCTTGGTGAGGAGGAGCCCTGACCACCCCCCGAAACAGATCCATCACATGGACCTGAACAGCACACGGAAGTCCTACCAACAGAGACGCGCACGGTGACGTACTCTATGGCGGGGGAATTTCTGCGGTGCACATGCCCAATATTCCAGGCCGTGGGACCAGGAAACTCCCTCCCCCCCCCCCCCCCCCACCCTGTAACGTGCCGAACCGCAACGTGACAGGAACCTTGAAGGACAGGTGGGTTTACCCCTGACCAACAGAAAAAAGGGGAAGGAAAGGTTACCAGTTCACCCCTTTACGACCCCACACCCATGATACGATGTAATGACAAAAAGAGAATATGACACAGTCATAGTCAGCTCTATGAAGCGTCTGACAGCTTCACACAGCGCATGAGCTAACCTGCTATCTGATTTTTACTAAGGAAAAAACACAGAATAGAGAGGGCTCTCCAAGAGCCCCGGTACCAAACTTACACATGTGCTTCTGTGGCCAGTCCAACCCAGTTGTAGGTCACATGACACACACAACCCATCATCACCTACAAAAAATGGCAAAAACACTCTACAGAGGAACGCCGTTTTTCATAATGAGAGAATACATAATTCTCGATTAGTATTGGCCACAGGCCTTGCTAAGCACACACGAAAGCGACCAAACAATCTTTTCTTTTAGGAAAATAAAGTTTCTCCAGCAGTTTTAGCACAACCTCAGCAATCAAGCTAAGGGTTACATCGTATCCCTACCACACAGTGACACAATGTAGTGCAACAACATGTCTGAGAGGAGGATGAAGAAGTCCCCAGGGAAACCGGGGGGAAACACAATCCTCCTACTTTACCCTTAATACGGCCAGTTAAAACAGGAAAACCTGTTAATATGTGAACACACTGTTCATTGTCATTACAGGCTGAGAAAAGAATAATTCTTTACTCATTTGTCACTAAGCATAGCTTTATAGGTTAGTTAACCCCCTTAGTTGTGAGTACACGGTACATATAAACACACATGATGTTTCTCAACACAACAAACCAGATCATTTTCACATCTGTAACAACAACCCGATTTGCATGGAGAAGCTAAATACCTGTGACAAGACAATTCACACATAACTCGCGTCGTATCCTAAATGTAGTGCAGCAACACTCGTTTTTGGAAAACATCGTTATTTACAAAACATTTAGAAGGGAAAGCCCGAAGAAGTGTACAAGGTCTGGCCAAACCTTGCCTACCCGGAGCGTAGATCAAGCGAAGTGCAGTCTCAAGGCACCGTAGTAAACACAGCCGTCCTGTGTTGTCGATCTGGGCAGCGTCGCCGCTCCATCCCGTCGCTACGGTCCCTCTTGTTGACGCAGTCCTTGCCGTCCTGGCCCAGGGCAGGTTCGACGAACATCCTCTGTCAAAGATGACGTCGTAGTCAAGAGTGTTTAAAACATGTTATAATCAAAGCACGTTCAACAGAGTAGCATTAAGCTAACGGCCGCTCTAACCGTCGGTCGCTACCGCCCCTGCCCGCGAGACGCCGAGCGAACGGCGCACGCAACCAGAGGGGAGCTTCGAATCCCCCCCGCCTCTCCCCGTGAGGGAGAGGGGAGTTGGGAACCGCGGCGGCGCGCGAAAGGCCGGAGCCACCCCGCGCTGAGCCTCGGCCGATAGCAGCAAGCTAAAGTTTCCTAGCCTAGCCAGGTAGGCCACCTAGTGATCACAGCAGGCTAGCGCCGCAGCTAACAGCTGACTGGCTAACAGTAGGCCACCACTAGCACGTAAGCTAAGCAGCGACAGCAGCAAGCTAACGTTTCGTAGCCTAGCCACGTAGGCCACCTAGTGATCACAGCAGGCTAGCGCCGCAGCTAACAGCTGACTGGCTAACAGTAGGCCACCACTAGCACGTAAGCTAAGCAGCTATCACCTAAACTTGTACACAATGATATAACACTCACCCAGACAGGCCGCCATTCTGAAACCCTCCTCACTTTTTAAGAGAAAAGAGAAACAAGATGTTAACACAGTTTTACAACGGTGATTTTACCAACACCCGACGGAGCCAGCACAATACCCAACTGGCCTGTGTAGCTGACTTTGAACACAGATCTTCCGCTAATGAACATCTATGCCCATATCTCCTCGTGAGGGAATACTCTCATTTGGATATGAAAGATGGGGCCTAACACGGTGACAGAGACATCCACTCGTCCAGAAAACACAGGGATCACCAGTGTTAATGGTCGTGGCCCACTAGTTAAACTATAATGGGCTTCAGACCAAGGTCTTCTGTCGCCTAAGAGGCTGAACAAAGGACCCTAGTCTGGGGCCGGTTTTCATAAACATTGTCAACTAGCCCCCATAGCACTAACAGACAAGTGGAGCTTGCCAGCAAACATAACTCACCAAACCTGGAGAGAAAATAAAGATATGATGTCAACGTATCCCTTGTTTTCCAACTCTTCTCCTACCATCACATCACTTCAAGTGGGGATCTACCAAGGCACTTCCTTGTGGTGAAAGCGAGAAGGAGGCGAGTGGGTGGCCCCACCCCTGCTTATATGGGTAAGCTGATAGGGGTGTGGTCAGACAAATATTGGGATTAAAGGTACATTGTGGTCTTTATTCAGTGCGCGTGCACGTGTGCGAGGACAGTGCAGAGAGTGACGCCGAGCGATACAGAACTAATTTACAAGTTGTATTAAGTTGAGCAAATAAGGGAACAGATAAATAACATTTCAATGCAGTCAAAAAAGCAATATTTCGATTTTTACATTTTCGGGTTTGGTCACGTCGAGTCACATAATATAAGCCGCACCGTTATATAAGCCGCAGGGTCGAAAAATTGGGTGGAAAAGGCGCGGCTTATATGTCTTTTATTTTAATTTTATTATTATCTTTTTCCTCCGATTTTCTCCCATCCCAATGTTAGTCGTTATGCCAATTCCCAATCCCCTTCCTGGTCGCTGCGCACTTACCCCCCACAGTCGGTCTGGGAGAGTGGAGGCTATCACGTGCTTCCTCCGACACACGTCTAGCCAATCAACCGCTTCTTTTCACCTGGCAGCGCGGACTCTCACTGAGAGGGTGTAACGTGTGGAAGGATCACACTACCCCCCTTAGATCCTATCCACGCTGAGCAGGCGCCCCGACCGAACTGTAGGAGTCGCTGTTTACAACGACCCGGACCCACCCCGCCAGCTTTCCCACCCTCTAATACTGCCTATTGTATTAGTGTGAACGGCCAGCCAAGCTGGTGACACGCCGGGAGCTGGATTCGAACAGGCGAATCCAGCGTCTCCGGCGTTGGTGACGAACGCAATCTCCGCTACGCCACCTGACCGCCCTATTACGGTATGTCTTAAATTATGGCTATGTGTCTAATCTGCCCGTCGCTTATCAATGACCTGTTTGCAGTCAACATTTTCGAAACGGATTGTTTTTTAATCGGTTCATTTCCGTTTTATAGCATTTTGAAAAGCCCTCGTTTTCTTGAAAGTTTCAGGAAAATATAAAGATTCCGTGATAAACGGCATTTACTGGAATATCAAGTTCAAGTTCAAGTTCAAGTTCTTTAATAGTTGTCATACAGAAGTACAGAATACTTTCATACAAAATGCTTCTTACTGTTACGCTCCAGAGACTGTGCTAGACAAGATAGTATCAAATAACATAATAACATAATATAGCATGAATTTAGAAGAAGAGAATGAGGTCACAGTGTTCGGTATAGACATATGTACAATGTTCTGAGTTACCATATAATATACAATACACAATACTATGCAGTGTACTAATGTACAGTACTATCTGGTGCAAAGCAGAAATGGGATGAGGTACAATTTTAGGTACAATTTACAGTAAGGTGTACGAGTTGTAGTGCAATCCTTCATCCATAAATATAAAGTGTGGGGAGTGGGTGCTACAGTGTGTTTGTTTAAAGTGGGTGTGTGCTATAAAGTGTGTGGAGTGGGTGCTACAGTGTGTTTGTTTAAAGTGAGTGTGTGCGTGTGGATGTGTGTGCTATGTGCGTTTGGTGGTTGTTGTTGTGTAGTGTTCATTCATTGTTCGTTTAGCAGCCTGATGGCCTGGGGATAGAAGCTACTTCTGAGTCTTTCTGTGCTCGCCTTGAGACTCCGGTATCGCTTGCCTGACCGCAGCAGTTCAAAGAGGCAGTTGTTCGGGTGACTGGAGTCTTTAATGATTCTCTTAGCCTTGCCCTTGCAACGCTTGTAGTAAATGTTCTGGAGGGTGGGGAGCCCCCCTCCAATTGTGCGTTCGGCTGCACGTGTCACTCTTTGTAGTCTGCTTCGGTCTTTTGCAGTGCTATTCCCAAACCAGGAGGTGATGTTGCCGGTCAAGATGCTCTCTATTGTACATGAGTAGAAGTTCTTAAGGATCTTCTGGCTGACTTGGAACTTCCTTAGGCGCCTGAGGAAGTAGAGGCGTTGTCGTGCCTTCTTCACCACACTGTTAATGTGTGTGGTCCATGTCAAGTCCTCGGATATGTAGGCTCCGAGGTACTTGAAGCTGTTGACTCTCTCAACCGGTGCCCCGTCGATGCTGAGGGGGCTGTAGTCCTTGACCCCCGACCTCCTGAAGTCCACAATCATCTCCTTTGTTTTGCTGACGTTCAGGGAGAGGCTGTTTTCCTGGCACCATCCCGCCAGGACCTTGACCTCTTCCAGGTAGGCCCTCTCGTCGTTGGCAGAGATCAGGCCCACCACCACTGTGTCGTCAGCAAATTTGACGATTGTATTGCTACTCCGCTGAGCCACACAGTCGTGTGTGTACAGGGAGTAGAGGAGGGGACTCAGAACACAGCCCTGGGGGGCCCCTATGTTGAGGGTGATGGATGAGGAGGTGCAGTTGCCTGCTCTCACCACCTGGGGTCTGCCAGTCAGGAAGTCCAAGACCCACTGGCAGAGGTCATAGCCCAAGCCCAGGTCCCTGAGCTTGGCTATGAGTATGGAGGGGACTATGGTATTGAATGCCGAGCTGTAGTCGATGAATAGCATTCTCACATAGTTCCCCTGCCTCTTGTCCAGGTGTGATGCTGCTGTGTGCAGCACATGGGATATGGCGTCCTCCGTGGACCTGTTGGGGCGGTATGCAAATTGCAGGGGGTCCATGTTGATGGGGAGGGAGGAGCAGATGTAGCCCTTTACTAGCTTCTCGAAGCACTTCATGGCTATGGAGGTGAGAGCTACAGGGCGGTAGTCGTTGAGGCAAGCAGGCTTGGATTTTTTGGGTACAGGGATAATAGTGGACTTCTTCAGGCAGGTGGGGATGACAGCCTGTTCTAAGGACAGGTTAAATATGTCAGTGAATACTGGGGCCAGTTGGTCGGCACAGACTTTATATATATATTTATATATATATTATGGAATACACAAAAAACGTTATAATTTTTCGGCCTATTTATGAATCATTTTCAAATAAACGCTAGATTATCGATAGTATATGTGTACTTATGCACGCTAGAGAAGCGAGCTGAAAAATCTATTCTCTCATTGCCTGATCAGCGCGCACACACACACACACATAGGGCAAACGCTGATATCTCTGTGTAAACAGATCAGATTATCCTAAGACTGGTAAAATAGATTCCTTACCTCAGATCAGATGTTCTCCAAAAAGATTATTCCAATTCCTGATCGCCATTCCAAATATCGATTGCGTTTATTGATTCAGCGCTGGGTAGGGTTGGGCATCGTTTGGATTTGAACGATTCCGGTTCCAATTCTCTATTTCGATTCCTGTTCTAAACGATTCTCGATTCCGATTCTTTGAGGTGCAGGTCAAAACAGGTCACAGCTTATTTTGCAGGAGATATTTTGTTTGTTTTTTAAATCTTAAATTTTTTTCATACTATTCACATTGTCAGTTGACTTGATACAGTTTAATTTGGTTGCTGTACTGTAACTAGGGTATTAATTAACAAAGTAAAATTATTTATTATTATTATTTTTTTTAGAATCAAAATTAAGTTAGGAACCGGTTCCTATTAGAACCGGTTCTCGGTGCCCAACCCTAGCGCTGGGTACTGTAAATATGTATTCCACGCTGTTTTCCGGCTCGGCAATCACTTCGATCTCTTCAGATGGCTTGCCGGAAAAGTAAAATGAGGAAACTAAACCCCCCCCCCCCCCCATCAGTCTAATCCAATGGGGTGCAGTTACACAGGGAGAGACGATAGGGGGCGGTATTTTCCCAATGGAGCTCAGAGAGAGGTTGCTCCACTAGCGTGAGGCTCGATTGATGAAATATGAATTCAAATCGCTAATAATAATTAAAAAAAAACGACAAACAAACGCTATATAGCGTTGCTGGCATTCAACGGTCGGCATGAACTAACGACATAAAGCGTCGCTGGCACTCAAAGTGTTAATTGCTCCCGATGAGCAGGTTGGCACCTTGCATGGTCGCTCTGCTGTCGGTGTGTGAATGTGTGAGTGAATGGGTGAATGTGAGGAACAAAATTGTAAAGCGCTTTGTATAAAAGCTGCTATATAAATTTACCATTTACTACTCCACTTCCACACTAGTATTACCACTACCACCACTTCTATTACTACATCGGTTAGTACCACTACTAGTACTACAACAACAACTAGTACAACTATTACTTCTACTACTACTGCTGCTGCTGTTTCTACTACTACCGTTTCTAAAGGGTCTGGAACCCTATTGTTTTGTGCTGTTTTATTAGGGGTTCAAGCTAATGTGTGTGCACATTCCCATAAATCAATGACAGTTTGTCTAAACATCGACAAACTTGTTAATTTTGATTAAGCTGTTGAAACATGCCCCCAAAATGTTTTCAAAATTGACCAATAGGGGGTGACGGCGATGCCAAACAAAGGTGTGGCCTTTGTGTTTTTGTGTGTCAATCGGAGTGTCTGTCCGATTGTCCTAAAACCTGTTGGTGATCTTTAATACAGGCATTGGAAAGTGTCTGGACCCCTCGCAGCTTTCAACTTCCAACAGTCTTATTACTATTACTACTACTACTGTTTCAGAGCTCACACAAACATGTTATGGCATCATAAAGTCACAGCCCCATTCATTGTCTATGAAGCAGCCCCAGATTTTACATTTTACATCCTGGTGACATCGCCGATTGGAGGTTCCTCTCTCTGGTTTCAGCCTTTAGGAGAGAGTGGTGCATGTTCAAACTGCCCTGGGGCACAGGAAGAACATATGACTGAACTGTCCTGGGGCACAGAAAGAACATGTGCATTTTTTTTAAATGGGTGACATTCCCCTTTAAAAATGGATACTGTTGTGCTAATCTGGATAGCCCCAACCCTGGATTTGCAGGAACTGAGCACTGAGCAGGGAAGAGGACCTGCTGATTGCCTGTTGGGTTTAGGAGCTGTCTTCCCTTCTCTTTTCAGGACGCACTGGGAGAGCAGGACACCACGGTAAAGCCATCACCTTCTTCACTGAAGACGATAAACCTCTGCTACGCAGGTACAGAAGTTCATAAACCTCTACTACACAGGTACAACAGTTCATAAACCTCTACTACATGGGTACAACAGTTCATAAACCTCTACTACACAGGTACAACAGTTCATAAACCTCTACTACACAGGTACAGCAGTTCATAAACCTCTGCTACATGGGTACAACAGTTCATAAACCTCTACTACACAGGTACAACAGTTCATAAACCTCTACTACACAGGTACAACAGTTCATAAACCTCTACTACACAGGAACAACAGTTCATAAACCTCTACTACACAGGTACAACAGTTCATAAACCTCTGCTACACAGGTACAACAGTTCATAAACCTCTACTACACAGGTACAACAGTTCATAAACCTCTACTACACAGGTACAACAGTTCATAAACCTCTGCTACACAGGTACAACAGTTCATAAACCTCTGCTACACAGGTACAACAGTTCATAAACCTCTGCTACACAGGTACAACAGTTCATAAACCTCTGCTACACAGGTACAACAGTTCATAAACCTCTACTACACAGGTACAACAGTTCATAAACCTCTGCTACATGGGTACAGCAGTTCATAAACCTCTACTACACAGGTACAACAGTTCATAAACCTCTGCTACACAGGTACAACAGTTCATAAACCTCTGTTACACAGGTACAGCAGTTCATAAACCTCTGCTATGCAGGTACAGCAGTTCATAAACCTCTACTACACAGGTACAACAGTTCATACACCTCTGATACACAGGTACAACAGTTCATAAACCTCTGCTACACAGGTACAACAGTTCATACACCTCTGCTACACAGGTACAACAGTTCATACACCTCTACTACACAGGTACAACAGTTCATAAACCTCTACTACACAGGTACAACAGTTAATAAACCTCTGCTACACAGGTACAACAGTTCATAAACCTCTGCTACACAGGTACAACAGTTCATAAACCTCTGCTACACAGGTACAACAGTTCATAAACCTCTGCTACACAGGTACAACAGTTCATAAACCTCTACTACACAGGTACAACAGTTCATAAACCTCTGCTACATGGGTACAGCAGTTCATAAACCTCTACTACACAGGTACAACAGTTCATAAACCTCTGCTACACAGGTACAACAGTTCATAAACCTCTGTTACACAGGTACAGCAGTTCATAAACCTCTGCTATGCAGGTACAGCAGTTCATAAACCTCTACTACACAGGTACAACAGTTCATACACCTCTGATACACAGGTACAACAGTTCATAAACCTCTGCTACACAGGTACAACAGTTCATACACCTCTGCTACACAGGTACAACAGTTCATACACCTCTACTACACAGGTACAACAGTTCATAAACCTCTGCTACACAGGTACAACAGTTCATACACCTCTGCTACACAGGTACAACAGTTCATACACCTCTACTACACAGGTACAACAGTTCATACACCTCTGCTACGCAGGTACAGCAGTTCATAAACCTCATATTTTGTGTATATACGGTATATACAGCATTGTTGTACATGCTATCATACAGAGTATGGGTAGAATGTAGGCAGTTGTAGACAGGTAGGTACTAGGTATAAATTGAGTAGGCAACAGATTTCAGAGTCGTACAGTAGGGGAACAGACCCTAGGGTGTAGGCAATGGAGTCATTCAGAATGCAGTGGCCCGCCTGATCTCAAGAGTTAAGAGTTTATATGTTATTTATGGGGCAGCTGTCAACGCGGTTCAAGTTCAAGGAGATGACGGCTGAGGGAAAGAACTGAAGCCGTTCCTGAGTCTGCTTGACTTGGAGTAGAGGTTCCTGTAGCGCCTCCCGGAGGGGAGGAGGGCAAACAGTCCATGATTAGGATGAGAGACAATGCTGCGTGCCTTCCTCAGACACCGTTTGTGATCGATAGACTCAATTGCAGGGAGTGATGTACCGATGCGTTGGGCAGTTTTCACCACCCTCTGCAGTGCTTTCCGGTCAGAAGCAGTGCCGTTGCTGTACCAGACTGTGATGCAGTTGGTGAGGATGCTTTCTATGGCGCACCGGTAAAAGTTCACCAGAATCTGAGGGGACAGGTGGGCTTTCCTCAGTCTCCTCAGGAAGAAGAGGCGCTGGTGAGACTTCTTGACCTCCGTCCCGTTGATGTGCATGGGGGCATGCGTGCTGGCTCTAGTCTTTCAGAAGTCCACAATGAGCTCCTTGGTTTTGTTCATGTTGAGGGCCAGGTTGTTGGCACACCACGCCACCAGGTGCTGGACCTCCTCCCTATAGGCCGACTCATCTTTGTTTTTTATGACCGTTGTGTCATCTGCAAACGTGATAGTGATGTTTGTGCCAGGTATAGGAGTGCAGTCGTGGGTGAAGAGGGAGTAGAGGAGGGGGCTCAGCATGCAGCTTGAGGGACACCGGTGTTGAGGGTGGAGGAGGTGAGATCGTCTATACTAACAAACTGGGGTCTGTTAGTAAGGAAGTCAAGTATCCAGTTGCAGACAGAGGGGTTGATGTAGAGGTCCTTGGTTTCCATGAGGTCACCAAGTTTAGAGATGAGTTTGGAGGATGATGGTGTTTAATGCTGAGCCGAAGTCGATCAACAGCATTCTCACATGGGTATTGCTCTCATCCAGGTGGGAGAGGGCGGAATGTAGCGCTGAGGAGATCATGTGTAAGTCATTAAGGCACTGGCATGATGGAGGTGGTTTTAAAGCACGCTGGAACAACTGCCTGGGCTAGCGACCTCGGTCAGCTGCTCAGTGCAGTTCCTGAGCACACGGCCAGGGATGCCATCAGCGCCAGCTGCCTTACGTGCATTAGTCCTGCTCAGTGCGGTACACACGTCAGAGGGGCAGAGAGTGAGGGGTTGGAGATTAGCAGGGAGGGCAGTCTTTGTGGGCACCTCCTGGTTGTCCCTGTGAGAGCTCATCAGGGAGGGTCAGTGGTTTGGGGACAGTTGTTATAGTCTGTGATGGCCTGGATGCCCCACCACAGGGGTGCCCAACCTTTTTTGAACCAAGATCTACTTTTTAATTTGCCACCTAGCCGAGAGCTACCAGCCCAAATTTGACCTACTCTCGGCTGGTATTAGTAGTAATAGTATTAGTAATACCCATTCAATATGCACATGACAGAAAATATTATATGGCATATAATATTTTCTGTCATGTGCATATTGAATGGGTATATAATATAATATGATATTTTATATATCATTGTAACGGTGTACTGTAGGAATTACAAGAATGACAAGACTGTAACTTCTCACGTTGGGCATGCAGGCAGCGTGACCCATTTATTTCACACTCTGCATACACACTGACAACACACACTCAATTCAATGGGCATGAGAAAACATATGTTTACATTGCCAAAGCAAAAGTGGAATACAATCAAAAAACAATTCCACAAAAAGGTCTGTCAACAGTCACTGATAGTTCTCCTTTATCTATTTTTTTTGTAGAATTAAATGTCAGTCATATATGTCATCCTCACTGGCTTGCTCTGAATTGTCAGCTGTATTTACAATGCAGTGCTCTTTTCCATCAGTGGGTTTTCTTTTGCTTTTTTGACACACTTTTGCAAAGTGATTCTGTGATCCACATGATTTGCACTGTTTCCCAAATGCTGGGCAATGTTCTCTGCCCCTTGGATGAGAGCTGCCACAGTATTTGCATGTATAATCTGTCTCCAGTTCTGGGTGAATAGCTCCGTCTCCCTTGGTTATGCCTGACTTGTTGCCTAGCAACGGCGTGAACAGCGTCGGTGCATGGGCTCGCTATCTCCATCGCTCTCACTCCCATATCAGCCTGTTCCGCTGCTCGGCACATTTCAACAGCGGTGATTAACGTGAACCCTTTCTCTCTCAACAGTCTGCGTCTCTCGTTTGCAACACCTAGTACAATTTTGCCACGAATCATTTCATCTCTTAGCTGCCCGTACACATGTTGCTGCCTTTTCTCTCAGTCTGGTCACAAAACTGTCTATGGATTTGCCTTCCTCTTGTTGCTCCCGAACACGTACCTTTCATATTATGACGTTCTTCGCCGGTTTGAAGTACTTTTCCAACGTATCCAGTATGACTTTAGCGTCCCCTTGATCCTGTTCGGTGAGATTCAGGTTGTGACGGTAAATGTGCCTGCATTCGCTTCCCATCACACTCTTCAGAGTTGCAGCCCAGCCCAGTTCATGCCCAGTTCATGTCCTTCTTGGTTATACCCGTAGCGAGTGCATAGTCCTCGTATTCGGCATAAAATATGTCCCAGCTGACGCTCCAGTCGCTTGTGAAGCTCATCGGAGAGGGGGTGGAATATTAGCCGCCATGCTAGCTGACAATAGCCCAACGTTAGTTGTCTCGGCCTCCGTAATGTTGTCTTCAGAACCGGAGTCCGACTGTGACATAGTCAGCTAATATGTATACATGGACGTAATGGACGTAAGTTCAACTACTTTTGACACCATGTTTGTGTGGATGTTTCTACGGCATGAATAACGACAGACACAAGTATCAAGTTCAGCGTCTGTAAGCAAAGTGCTTCACATTCCTCTACATCCGGGTATTCATGAAAACAAAAGCAAGCGATTGCCGATCGCCTCGATTTAACTAGACCCCGTAACAATGATTTTCCAAAATGATCTCTCTAGTTGAAACCAGCGTGCGATCTACTGGTTGGGCACCACTGCCCTACCACATGTGCCGGGGCGTGTGTGTCACCAGATTTAAAAGCAGTGTCACGTGCCTTTAGTAGTGTACGGACCTCTCCGTTCATCCATGGCTTCTGATTGGGGAATGTCGTGATCTAGTTGTCATTTTTCGGCCTATTTATGAATCGTTTTCAAATAAACGCTAGATTATCGATAGTATATCTGTACTTATGCACGCTATAGAAGCGATCTGAGAAATATATTCTCATTTCCTGATCAGCACACAGACACACACACACACACACATAGGGCACATGATATATAGTCAAAATAGATCCGATTACCCCAAGACTGGTCAAATAAATTGCTTACCTCATATCAGATGTTCTCCAAAAAGATTATTCCAATTCCTGATCGCCATTCCAAATATCGATTGCGTTTATTGATTCAGCGTTGGGTACTGGAAATACATAATCCACGCTGTTCTGAGGGTCGGCGAAGACTTGGCTCTCTTCAGATGCCTCGCTGGAGAGTAACATGAGGAGGCTGGACCCCCCCCCCCATCAGTCTAAACCAATGGGGTGCAGTTACACAGGGAGAGACGATAGGGGTGCGGTATTTTCCCAATTGAGCTCAGAGAGAGTCTGCAACACTAGCGTGAGGCTCGATTGATGAAATATGAATTCAAATCGCTAATAAAAAAAATACGACAAACAAACGCTATATGCCGTTGGTGGCACTCACTGGCGGCATGAACTAACGACAAATCGCGTCCCTGGCACTCAAAGTGTTAAACAGCCATGCCCCATGCTTTAGCCCATGGTTGTGTGCTACATATTAGTGGTGGAGAAAGCAAGTTACCATCTACATTGTAAAGCGCTTTGTGTCCTAGTTGTAGAAAAAAGCGATGTAAATGCAGTCATTCATTCATTCTCTCCTCTCCAGTATTGCTAATATCATCAAGCAGGCTGGCTGTCCTGTGCCGGACTACATGGTCGGCTTCAAGAAAACCCAGAGGTAACGTTCCAACAAGGGAAATTAGGCCTCATTCACACTTCTAATTAAAACATTTTCAGAACCGCTGCAGCTCCTTAAAACTGTCAAACCCCATACTTCCTGTGGAAGTATGAATGATTGAATAATGTTAAATGAATGGTTTAATAATGATATATGAACGATTGAATAATGTTAAAATAATGGTTTAATAATGATAAATGAACGGTTTAATAATGATAAATGAATGGTTTAATAATGATAAATGAATGGTTTAATAATGATAAATGAATGGTTTAATAATGATAAATGAATTATTGAATAATGTTAATATGGTTAAATAAGTGGTTGAATAATGTTAATATGGTTGAATAATGTTAAATTCATCTCTGTGTTCAGTAAAATGAGGCAGCAGCTGCAGAAAAGGCCTCCCAAGCGACGCAGCATCATAACAACCCCTCGTTGCCTCCTGAAGAAACCTCCAAAACCAGCGCAGCAGGGGGGAGGAGGAGCTGGGAAAGGAGCAGAGAAGAAGAAACCTCCAAAACGACCTGATAGACCAGGGCAGCAGGGGGGAGGAGGAGCTGGGAAAGGAGCAGAGAAGAAGAAAGGAAAAAAGAGAGAGAACAAAACAGAGAGCATGAGGAGCCAAGCGACCAAACTGAAGAAACAAAACAAGTCAAGCACGCCTGCGGTAAAGAGGTAAAACAGTCCAACCTTCTCACAACCAGTATGGAGCCAACCTATGTTCTCTAGTGGTTGACCAGTATGGAGCCAACCTATGTTCACATCTAGTGGATGACCAGTATGGAGCCAACCTATGTTAAAGGGATAGTTGTGTTTTTCGGATCCCTGGCCCTTTTTTTTGGCCAGATTTATTTGCCGCAGTTTACTGACAAGATTGTACATATGGTATTTAAATGTAAATTTGAAGCTGCAATAACTTTTTATTTTATTTATTTAAATGGGTGACATTCTATTGTGACATTTAAAAAAAAAAACTTACGAGCACCTGCTATCCTTGAGTCATGGTGTCCTACTCAATCAACCCTGCCATCAGGAGGTCTCATGGTGTCTACTGTCTACTCAATCAACTCTGCTATCAGAAGGTCTTATTGAGTAATGGTCTCCTACTCGACCAACCCTGCCATCAGAAGGTCTCATTGAGTCATGGTGTCCTACTCAATCAACCATGCCATCAGAAGGTCTCATTGAGTCATGGTATCCTACTCAATCAACCATGCTATCAGAAGGTCTCATTGAATCATGGTGTCCTACTCAATCAACCATGCCCCCCCCCCCTGTTTTCCCATAATTTAATTAATTTGTTGACAAAAATAGCTCCACCTATAAACCTATCCATTTACATCAAGTGTGCTGTCTGAACAGTATTGTTTGTAAGTGAAGTATTTACCTACCTTGTTGAACAACCAGGAAATGTCCAAGATAATGTTGTATGTATTGTAGTTGAAATCTTGGAATCACAAAAACAATTAGTGTTATCGGTATCTGTCAAGAAACTTTTATATTGGTTCATACCTGACTTTGACTATTGGACTGCTGTATATCCCTGCTGTGTGAACTCGCATCTACGCTGCCCAAGTGGTAATCAAAGAAAATGTCTGGTTGGCTGGACTGCTTGACTGCTGGGAGAGGAGTGCCTGGCACATTCAAACAATCTTCCTGGACCAAAAAAAATACATTTTTGTACACGTATTATTGTACATTTGACTGTATATTTATGTATATGTATTTTGGCTGTATAGTTTATATTTTAGAATGTATATACATACCAGAAATGTATATCCTGGACCGTATTTTGTATTTTTGTCTTATTGTCTTACATTTATTGACGTAAATGTTTAATGTTTATTGTGAGCGATCTGTAGTGCCGAATGTCCCTCGGGATAAATAAAGGATTTCTATTCTGTTCTAAAAGCATGTCTGAATTCTTTGTCTTTCAGCTCAACTCTCTCAGGAAAGAAAAAGAAGAACCGAAAAGACAGAAGCCAGGCGTCCTGATGGACAGACTGATATCGGCTCAGGGGGTAGAGCAGTCGATTCCCACACTCCTCCCGGGCAGCGTGTCAAAGTGTCCTTGAGCAAGACACTTAACACCTAATTGCTCCCGATGTGCAGGTTGGCGCCTTGCATGGTTGCCTCTGCCATCGGTGTGTGAATGTGTGAGTGAATGGGTGAAGGTTAGAAGCAATTACATCAAAGCCTTACCACTCCCTTCCACGACTACATAAGACTGTGAATGTGATTTTCAGTGCATTGCATTTAGTGTTATGGTGGATGCTAATGCTAATAGACTTCATGCGTTTCTTTTTATTTACAAACCCTGGTTCCATTTTTTTCCAGCGTATGGCAAAAATTAAGTTTTCCTTTCCTGTTTACCAGTCATTTTGTCCGTTAACACTATGATCGCCGCGGACGAGTTTTCACGTCATTCCGAGCCATGCTCATTCTGCCGAAGACGCCGTAACTTGTCTTTGATGTCAATATTTCAAAAATCTGTCATCGAAATCATATTTCCTTTCCGGAGCCCTGAGACACACTGCTGATCTCCTCTCAACTCTCTAGCGGTTCAAGAGCGCCATCTGGTGGCCGATCGGCAGATCGCCAACCGGATATTAACCTTTGAACCGGTAGTACTCATCCATATGTGGTCCGGCCACTCTCGCTATAACTCCCGCGACTCCATCTTGAAACACTGGATAATAGATTGCTCGCCCTAACTCAATAAACAACGTTATTTGGACGTATATACTATTATACAACCTGGAAATGGATCGGGCATTTCTACATCCCATAGATAGAAAAAAATCTGTTCCACGCTCATCTGCCAGCGGCGCGAGGAAGCCACGGTAAGATTCAGCGTTATTTTCTAACGTATTCTATACTAACTGATCTGATGAACATATGACCCACTCTGGATGAATCATCTAACGCTGCCCACGGAATTATAAACGATCCCCCGCCTATCCGGTCAACATCAGATGATGCGTAGAAACTTCTAGAAGTACGTCCAGTTGAAACTTTTTATCTCGCACAGATTCCTACCAAACTGTATTTGATCATCAATATAATGCATTTAGGGCTATAAATCACGTTCTGAAGAAAGCTGCAGAAAACGATAAAAACATACTTATACTTTAGACCATATTTTAGTATGAATATTTAGTATGACAATACATATAGGACATTGAATGGGCCATAATAATGGCAATTTAGCAATAGAATTTAAAAAGTTATAGCCCTGCAAAGAAGGGGAACTTCTCCATAGACAAATAGAGCTGGCGAGGGATGGTAAATTATGAATTTAACCCATGGCGATTAAAGTGTTAAATGGCATGTGGGGTGAGAGGTCAAATCAGGATTATATGTTTCATTAACTAGCCTATTATCACCGATTATTGTGGCAAGCCTACTACCTGTCATTCCACTCAGTTGTGAAAACAAAACAAAAATCCAAAACCAAAACCTTGAAAATATGACGTGTGGATGAAGTTTCAGATCATTAGATAAGACCATAACAAAAGCCTCTTCTAATATGTTCTTGCCTGATATGTTGTGTCTAGAATATCTTTATTAATTAATTAATTAATTAATTAATATATTTTAGTATATATATAAAAGTAGAAACTATTAAATTGTGTTTTCACTGGTTTCCCTTTGACATTTTGTCTTAGATAAATTATTTCTTAATGTTTGGATTGTTTGTCAAATCATGAATCTTGGATTATAAACGAAAGCAAAATGTAGAATTGTTTACTCACCTTGTTCTTCTACCTGTTGTCTGTGAATCCTGTCCCTCTAGTAGACGTCAGTTCTGAAGATATTCCTCTTGGCAAAAGCATGATACTGTTGGCCACTAAATGGTGCCTGAGACATAAAGCGGCCACACACGCACACCTGGGACAATAATATTAATTATTATTATTATATAAATAATAATACCTTCTCTGAGCATCAGGCTGCAGGACAAACAACAGAACAACAATAAAATAGACTGCAGTCGAGCCATCTGTGGAACAGTAGTGGAGTTTATTAACATGTCTGGCAGTTCGGTGGCTTTCCTGTTCATCAACTCAACCAGCTCCAAATCTAACAGGTTGGATATGAAAAGGTATGGACAGAGTCCATTTCATATGGGAGAACAGGCGAATGGAAGTCAGCTGGTTGTGTTCATCATTAGCTCTGTCTGTTCATATTATATGTGTTCTATTGCTATAATATTTATTTAGTATGACTGTGTACACAATAATATTTACTGTGACTACGCAGAATAATATTTACTATGACTGTGTACACAGAATAACTGGTGATCTGTGACGACGTGATTCAACAAAAAAAATTTTAACAAACATAATCGGGACCATTCTAACTTCAGATAAATATTCACTTTACTGTTTACTTTACTCTCAGTTCAAACGCTGTACTCGGAACACGCTGGTGTAAAGACACGCTAGGGCGTTCGGTCTCAACAGTAGCATACTAAAACTGGACAATTTCTAAATGTAACTTATTAAATATCTACATACTACAGAGCATTCATAGGAGTATATTAAGATTCATTCTGAAGATAGGCCAATACGCCTATATAATAACCAATAAGATTGGTTCATCACACCAGGCAAATATCTGGCTCAAGTTGAAACGTCCTCAACTGGAGCGAATGCATCTTTAGGGTTGGGTACTGTTTGAATTTGATCAAATTCCATTCAGGATCTGATTCTGCTCATCAAATTCAGTTCTTATTTAATATTAGTTCAGATTCAAATCATTTTGGTGGGGTAAACAATTACATATCAAATAACAAAACTAGCATACATTTATAGGTTACATGCTAATCGGTAATTAATCAACCATGACAGGTGTTTTTTATCTTTACTGTAGGCATAGCTTATAGTTATGTCATTACTGTAGCCTGTAGTTATGTCATTACTGTAGCCTATAGTTATGTCATTACTGTAGTCTAGTTATGTCATTACTGTAGTCTGTTATTATGTCATTGCTATAGCCTATAGTTATGTAATTAATGTAGCCTATAGTTGTCATTACTGTAGCCTATATTTATGTCATTACTGTAGTCTGTAGTTATTATGTCATTACTGTAGCCTGCAGTTATCTAGTTATGCCATTACTGTAGCCTGCAGTTATTATGCCATTACTGTAGCCTATAGTTATATCATTACTGCCTATAGTGCAATATATGATATGTATTTAGTACCCAAACGAAGACAACTGTTGCCAAGGGATGCAACCCTGTTTACCACACATCACTGCCCGGTGACATTCATCCACTCTGCACTCATCCTCCCCTTCTTGGCTCAAGAGGAAGGAGTTTTCTCTAATAGGCAGTCTGGGGATGAACTGGAGAGATTATCATTAATTTACCCGTACCTGCAATATAAAAGACGACTAGCAGCTGTCAGTATGTTGTACTAGAGTGAAGCGCTAACGTAGTTGCTAGCAGCGCTAACATCAGCTGTACAGTATCTGGTTAAGACTGGGAGACTGCAATTTGTAAATGGTGTACAAATTTAAACACATTTTAGCTTTGTTATATTGAAGATGGTTCCTTGTTTGCATTAAATATTCTCAGTGCAGGTGTTACATTTTTCTGTATTATCTTTTTGTGAAGGTCAACCAGATTGTCAAGCATTTGCGGTAAGCCATGGCCCCCATAGTTATCAGGGTTGAGGTTCGATTTTGGTCACATTTCAGCTTGACTTTTTGATTTGTAAGACGAGTTGTTTAGATCTACAAGAGATGTCTGTCTCTGGAACTGCAGCCTGCCTGACGATGTGAACAAACAGCATAAAAACGGAAATATTCCACCAATAGTAAACAGTTAAAGCCTGGAGCATCACTGCGGGCATGACCACCCGCATTTCACTGTATGCCGTGACAAATAAAACTCTTGACTTGACTTGATGTCAACAGTCAAAGTAGTCTGGACATCTACTGTCAAAGTCTGGACATCTACAGTCAAAGTCTGGATGTTTACAGCCTTGTTGTCTATAGTCGATGCCTGAATGTCTACGGTTCCTCCCCAAATAGACAAACTGGACACTTTTGTGTTTGAGATCAGAATATTATGTCAATAATATAAATTATTTTGAACAGCATATTATAGACTAGTCTGAACTGTGGTCTATCTAAGGATCCTTGAGATATGTGGTAATAGGACAGCTTCAACCCAGGTTAATGCTGTACACTGCAGGTTTAGGGCTCTAGAGCTAGGCTAGGTAGAATGTGAAACGAGGGAGAGTGCTTTGCTCGCCACTTTGTATCGTACAATACACAAAATTAATAAAACAAAAAAACATCTCAAAACGAACGTGAAAAACACAACCTCATTTTAAAATGTAGACTATTGTGAATTTATCGAACAAGGTCATTTGTCTCCAAGTGACCAGTGACTACAACCTACTGTAAAGCCATTGGTCACATGTTTAACAGGTCAGTGGAGATGGGATCAAAGTTCAGTTCATTTGAACTGTGGAGCAACACGCTGGATTGGTCCACGCATGGCTCTGACCGGCAGGAAAACCCTCACCATAGAATACAAGGCCAGAGGAAACCCTCACCATAGAATACAAGGCCAGAGGAAGCCCTCACCATAGAATACAAGGCCAGAGGAAACCCTCACCATAGAATACAAGGCCAGAGGAAACCCTCACCATAGAATACAAGGCCAGAGGAAACCCTCACCATAGAATACAAGGCCAGAGGAAACCCTCACCATAGAATACAAGGCCAGAGGAAACCCTCACCATAGAATACAATGTGAATGTGGTGTTAACATGACCGAGAAACTGGTGCCCATTGATCCATTCAAGATTCAACAAGGAATCAGCCGGTGGAACAGTGTAATATAACTTAGTGTCCAATAGTCCTTTAAAGTTAGGGTCACTGGGTCATGTGAACAATAGTGTAACAATAGTCCTTTAAAGTTAGGGTCACTGGGTCATGTGAACAATAGTGTAACAATAGTCCTTTAAAGTTAGGGTCACTGGGTCATGTGAACAATAGTGTAACAATAGTCCTTTAAAGTTAGGGTTACTGGGGCATGTGGACAATAGTGTAACTAACAATAGTCCTTTAAAGTTAGGCTGGGGATCCGAGTCACTGTATAATGTGGAACAGTGTAACATTGTAGAGGACTTGGTGGCCGTTGTTCCAGGCGTAGAGGGCACGGTCTCGGGGGTTGTAGTCCAGCATGGAAAGGTGGCTGTATTTGTTCTGGAGGGGGATGTCGATGTACTCGTAGGTGGAGGAGTTGGTGGAGTAAGCGTAGTAAACCTTGGTGCCTCCAGAGTAGCCGTTGGTGACATAGAGCGTCCCGCAAATCATAAAGGATTCGCCCGCGCTGCGCTTCGGGTGATTGGTGGTCCAACTGGCAATGATCTGCAGCGTGCTGGGGTTCAACTGGCTGATGACGATGTTCCCTGCGTTCTGATTGGTGGCGTAGATGGCCCAGAGCCCGCCCTCGTCCGCCATGAGGTCGATGTCGGAGTGTCCGCCCCAGGAGTAGTGGTACATGTTGTTGTAGCCGGCGAAGTCGAGCTGGCGCGAGCGGCTGATGAGCGACGTGCTGAGGTCGAACTTGATGATGGTGTGGCTCTGGAACTTGTTGAAGTAGATGGAGCCGTTGTAGAGCACCTGGCCGGTCCCGGACCAGGGGTGGGGCAGCCGGTGGGAGGTGAAGTTATCAGAGGTCATGAAGTCGTACATGGACTGGTACTCCCTGACAAAGCGGTTGTTATGGTAACCGTCCATATACCACACCTAGGAAGAGACGAGAGACGTCTTTAACTAGTTACAACAGTGGTTCCCAAAGTGTGGGGTCGCGGATGTAGTGCAGGTTAGGCACGCAATAAAAATAAAAATAATAATAACACATTCGGGACCGGCCACGGTAGTGGGCCAACCACGGACATGTCTGTGGCAAGGTTGTTTTGGCTTTTATTCCATTTTAATAACCTACTCAATGTCACCGAGCGGCACTGCAGATTTACCCTACTCTTGGAATTCTGAAAAGTGCATTACCGGCCAGATCCTCGTAGAGGCGCTGTCTCGATAATGCAGTGTTCCCTGTGGCAGAAGTTGTCTTTTTTGTTTTGACTTTTAGCTGGAATCTATATGTGTAGCATGTAGCATGGAATACCTTTTGCGACGCCGAATTCACTATGCAGTAAAGGAATATATCATCAGCCAATGGACATATCGATCTACCAGATGGCGATCGATAACTGGGAAATCCTTTTGGGGATCCAACCGGCCCACGGTAAGATCTTTTTCACGTAAATTACATGCTGATCAGGCCTTGTTATCATACTCAACCAGCCGATCAGCGAATGTGGCTACTGAGGCTAACGCCGTTATTGGTAATCAATAATCAGAAACGATGTCCCCCGCCCCCCCCCCCCCTTTCATGCATTCATGGTGGACCATGAATACCGACAATATGCATTTTGAGTTTTAGCTCTAGCTTCTGTAGTGCCGAAACGCCATTCGATTTAATGTTATTAGCTTAGCGCCCTGTATCTCGCCTACCAGGAAATATACTAGACCAAATCCCATATAACGCTTATATTCAAGATGCTATAAAATGGGAACGTATTGATGAAAAAATTATTTCTTTAAGCCATTTTGAAGGGACGGTTTATGGTGTCAATTGACAATGAGAATGGACAGATAGCAATACTATAAAGTATAGAATCAGCTCTACAAACAGCCTCACGCACAATGAAAGTTTGTTTTGAAATGCTGGCCGTATAGCGTGAGATTAGACGGCCCCCAATGGCCGGGAATGTGTTAATTTAGCCTACCCAAACAGATAAACGCCAATGTCAACAAAAATGTGTTATTCTTTATACAGAGCACATTCAGAAGCCTAAATACGTTTTGCCACAAAAGGTGGCAAATTATTATTATTTGAATGGAAATAAATCTCCTATCCTACTGTAGACCTACTACAAACATTGTAATTAGGCCTAATTATTTCACAGTGGCACAGGATCATTTTCCAAGCTTTGTTCATTTTCAAATAAAATATTGAACTATAATTGTGTCTTTGTCTTGTTATGTTAATCTTGTCTTGTTAGTATTTCCAACTACCCCAGTGGGGCCTGATTGAAACAATTTGGGAACCACTGCGTTACAATAATGAAAATAAATACATACAGTATTATTAGTATTAGTAGTAGCAGGGTGCAATTTGTGAATAAAACCGAGGAGGGGGGTGTTTAAAAAACATAAAACGATGCAACAGAAAGTGGTTTGTTTGTTGTTTTCATTTTTCTAAATGGAAGGGTTTGCCCTCAAGCGCTTTGCAAAGAGATTAAATAAATGGATTCTTAACTTTTGTTGTTTTGTTTTGATTCTTGTTTTGTTTCCAAAAAGATGCACAGTATTTTTTATGTATCATAGCTGTATTGTAACAGTATTTTTCATGTATCATAGCTGTATTGTAACAGTATTTTTTATGAATCGCAGCTGTATTGTAACAGTATTTTTTATGTATCATAGCTGTATTGTAACAGTATTTTGTATGTATCATAGCTGTTAGGGATGTCCGATATTATCGGCCGATATTGGCATAAAAATGTGATATCGGAAATGATCGGTATCGGTTTAAATGTATTTTATTTTTTATTTAACCTTTATTTGCCCATGCAAACAAGTAAGAACACATTCTGATTTATTTTATTGTCAAAAGTATGTATAATGTTGTGTTAATTCCACGACAAGAGATATGTAATGTTAATTACCTGAAATGATTCCGTTTTGGGGGGGGGCCTGCATATATCGGTATCGGTTGATATCGGTATCGGAAATGAAGAGTTGGACAATATCGGTATCGGTAAAAAAGCCAATATCGAGCATGCCTAATAGCTGTATTATAACAGTATTTTTGATGTATCGTAGCTGTATTGTAACAGTATTTATTATGTATCGTAGCTGTATTGTAACAGTATTTTCTATGTATCATAGCTGTATTGTAAGTAGTATTTTGTATGTATCATAGCTGTATTGTAACAGTATTTTCTATGTATCATAGCTGTATTGTAACAGTATTTTCTATGTATCATAGCTGTATTGTAACAGTATTTTCTATGTATCATAGCTGTATTGTAACAGTATTTTGTATGTATCATAGCTGTATTGTAACAGTATTTTCTATGTATCATAGCTGTATTGTAACAGTATTTTGTATGTATCATAGCTGTATTGTAACAGTATTTTGTATGTATCATAGCTGTGTTGTAACAGGTTATTTTTACCCTGGTATCTCCATCAGGGGCTAGTGGGTCAGTCATCCACGAGCCGAACCTGGACCCCGACGTCTTGATGGTAATGGCCTCAGAGATTCCTGTCAGCTTCCCACAGGCTGAAAAACACACCAGAAGCAGACAGAATGAATGCTCACTTAGTTCTCAACGGGTTGCTATGACAATCTTATGATGAAAGCTGTCCAGTATCAATCCTGTGTGTGTCAGTGGAATCATCTTGGCTAGTATCTGTGCTAATAATATTAATTAATTCATTCATTCAACCCTTTATTTATTCTCAAAAAGGACAATTGAGGTCACCCTCATTTTCAATGTTGTCGAGACTTACAGATATTTCAATGCATACATTTTTTACAATATAAAAATTATAAATAATAATAACTATCTATATAGCACCTTTCACACATGGACCGCAGCCCAAAGTGCCCCACAGCAAATAGCATAAAATGAACATAGGCATAAAATGTGCATACAGAATAACAATGCATGAAGTGCAGACATAGAATTAGTGCAACGTGGAATGTGCAGACATAAGAATAGGCATAAAATAAGTACAATAAGTATGTCATAATCACGGTGAGAGCCTTCTTCACTCCTCATCCTCCCCCACATTCACGACAGAAGCCTCACTCACCCCTTATCCTCTCACACCCATATATGGGCAGCATCCGTTCCCCGGATTCACACGCTACCATCAATCAACACGGCTGTGACTCATCCCCTGATCAACAAGATGGTACTTCAGTCTGCAGATCCTGTCCTGACCTCGTCGGAGTGTTAAACTAGCTTCCTAGGTACGAACCTAAGCCTTGCTAACCTGTTCATGTTGATATTCCTTGTCCTAACCCTTGTTCTCTATGTGCCCAGGACCTCCGCTCCAGTACACCTCCTACCTGGACATCCCGTGCTGCACAAGGAGTGCTCCTGCTCTCACCCACGACACAGTCCTGTGTCTACTGCCCCGTGCTGCACAAGGAGTGCACCTGTCCTAAACCCCAAGAACATTCTTGTACCTGTCTGTCGCACATCCCATTTGTAAACTGTCTGCTTGGGGGAACAACATTAAAACACCCTAAAACGCTCCATTCTCTCTCCTGTGTTCTGCTATTGGGCTCCGCCAAACCCCTTCCTCACAGTATAGTGTTGCTCGAAAGCATGTGAGCAACACTGTACTTGTAAAATAAGTACAATAAGTACAGTGTTGCTAGGGCGGCTGGGTGGCGCAGCGGACATTGCGCTCGTCACCAACGCAAGAGACACCGGGTTCGACTCCGGCTGTCGGCATTGCCTCCGGCTTGGGCCAGCCGTCATACTAACTCAATTGGCAGGGTTAGCGGGTGGAAGTCGATGGGTGGTCATCTGGACGTTGTGGACAGCGACTCCTACAGGTCGGTTGGGGACGCCTGCACAGCAGAGACAGGAAATGGCGGGGGTAGTGCGAGCCTCCCACACGTTACACCTCGCCAATGAGAGTCCGCGCTGGCAGGTGAAAAGATGTGACAGGCTGCCTCCACATGTATCGGAGGGGACATGTGATGCAAGGCTTCTATCCTCCCTACAACCGGCCAGTGGGGGGCATATGCGAGCAACGTTCAAGACAGGGGAGGGGAGAATTGGCACAATGGAATTGGGATGGGAGAAAAAAAAAGGAGAAAAAGTGGACACAAAAAAAAAGTACAGTGTTATTCGAAAGCGTGTGAACAGCCAGTCCCCCAAACACCCCACACATCCATCCCCAGTTACCTAGTTTCTGCATGCAGGACCTGAGCTGCTCCTCCAGGCGAGACACCCTGCTGTGAAGGTCCGAGTAGTCAAAGCCTCCCAGCTGGTCCTGCAGGGAGATGAGCAGGGCGCTGACGTTCGCCGCCTCGTCTTTGAACTGGACCACCAGCCGCGCGTCGGCCTTATATGCCTCCAGGACTGGGATGAGAGGACGTAACTCGTCCATCTTGGACTTGATGGCCTGGAACACAGAGAACATAACAGTTACGTCTGGTCGGGTCTCATCAAAGAGAAGCTGCTTATTCTCGGTCCTCGCTCC
Organism: Notolepis coatsorum; assembly: GCF_963971535.1. Taxonomy (NCBI): domain Eukaryota; kingdom Metazoa; phylum Chordata; class Actinopteri; order Aulopiformes; family Paralepididae; genus Notolepis; species Notolepis coatsorum. The sequence goes on along the minus strand of NC_140166.1, from coordinate 4,081,371 downwards.
ACAATGGTGGAACGAACTCCCCACCACAGTTAGGACAGCCGAAACCCAGCTGGTCTTGCGCCGTCGACTAAAAACTAAGGGCGGGCCGTTAACGGCATTACCGGGCTAAGTTAACGCAGAGCGTTTATCGCACGATAAGACAATTGCCGCCGTTAATCTATTCTCAAAGTTGGGTCTGGGAGCCATACATTAGTGTGATGTATTGTCCTTAAATACTCGCCGTAGTTCCCAGCGTGATGTTGTGGAAGTGATTGCACAAGTCTGTACCTGAGCTGTAGTCGGAATAATAAAGTGTCAAACTAAAGTAGTGGTCCGCTAATCATTGTTATACAGGTGAGGTTAAGAAGTCCTCAGGATATAACACAATTAGGCGACGAGGACGTCTGAATCTGCGCAATGCAAGAAAGAAGAAGTCCGTCGGGACGTTTGTTTACCATATTAACGTTAGCTTAGCGAGTTAGCATGTTAGCTCACGTTGCCCGGGCGGCACTTGGAAACATCTACAAGAAGAGGAAATCCACTAGACACACTAAAGGAAGGATCGACTGGACTATCGTGAGTGTTTACAACAGAAATGGCTTGGGTTATTGGAAATATTGGACCGTTTGATGACAATGTGGAGCAATAGAACTGTTACACTGAGCGTTTTGATTACTTCATTATAGCTAATGGAATTGAAGAGGACAAAGTAGTTCCCACATTTCTGACTGTAATGGGGCCCGGGACATTTCATTTGTTGAGAAACCTGCTTCTGCAGCCGTGTGTGTGAGTAGCCAGTCTTCTGCAGCAGTGTGTGTGTGTGTGTGAGCAACCAGTCAGCAGCAGTGTGTGTGAGTAGCCAGTCTTCTGCAGCAGTGTGTGTGAGCAGCCAGTCTTCAGAAGCAGTGTGTGAGCAGTCAGTCTGCAGCAGCAGTGTGTGTGAGCAGTCAGTCTGCAGCAGCAGTGTGTGTGAGCAGTCAGTCTGCAGCAGCAGTGTGTGTAAGCAGCATGTGGTGGAGAACAGTTGTGCTCCACTCCCGCCACACCGCCTGTCCACAGATGCAGCCAGTGTGACGGATCATATTGGTCTGCGTTGTGTTGTTGTTAAAAAAAATTTGATCCACTTTTTCTCCCATTTTCTATATTTTCTCCCATCACAATTTTGTATCATCCAATTCAACCCTCCCCTGTCACGAACGCTGTTTCTTGCCTCCCACAAGCCGGCTGCAATGTGGACTAAGTCATACATAGCACAAGTCCCCTCCGGTACTTGAGGTAACAGCAGTCGCATCTTTTCACCTGCGCAGCTCGATCTCTCAGTGGCGAGGAGTAACGCGTGGGAGGCTCACGCTGCCCCCGACACTTCCTGATTCTACTGCGCAGGCGCACCAACCGACCTGTAGGAGTCGCTGTCCACAACGCCCGATCCCCACCCATCAGTTTCCCACCCCCTAATACGGCCAATGTGTATTAGTATGAACGACCAGCTAAACTGAAAGCAATGTGGAGCGCTGGGCTCGAACAGGCGAGCCCAGCGTCTCCGCATTCGTGGCGAGCGCCTTGCCCACTACGCCACGTAGCCGCCCCTATGTTGTTGTTAAATGTTAATGTCCCGAGGGGGAGTCGAACAGGGGAGCTCCCGCACCGCGGGCGACGACACAGGCCGCTGCACTAAGAAGTGAATTCACTCCTTTTTTTTTTGATCCACTTTTTCTCCCATTTTTCTATATTTTTCTCCCATCCCAATTTTCGTATCATCCAATTCAACCCTCCCCTGTCACGAACGCTGTTTCTTGCCTCCCACAAGCCGGCTGCAATGTGGACTAAGTCATACATAGCACAAGTCCCCTCCGGTACTTGAGGTAACAGCAGTCGCATCTTTTCACCTGCGCAGCTCGATCTCTCAGTGTCGAGGAGTAACGCGTGGGAGGCTCACGCTGCCCCCGACACTTCCTGATTCTACTGCGCAGGCGCACCAACCGACTTGTAGGAGTCGCTTGTTCACAACGTTCGATCCCCACCCTTCAGTTTTCCCTCCCCGTAATACGGCCAATGTGTATTACTGCGGACGACCAGCTAAACTGAAAACAATGTGGAGAGCTGGATTCGAACACGCGAATCCTAGCGTCTCCACACTGGTGGCGAGTGCCTTGCCCACTACACCACCTAGCCGCCCAAGTGAATTCACTCCTAACTACCGTACCTATGCGTCTGTTAACCCTGTTATGAGGAGTGAGTTTAACTTACCAGCCCGTAATGCCACAGTCACTTGTCAACACCCCTGTTTCTGTGACTGTGGATAGACTCACGGGCTTCCCCGTTACACTCACCTCCCTAAACTCACGGCATCTGGGTCACTGGGCACCACTGTGACGGATCATATTGGTCTGCGTTGTGTTGTTGTTAAATGTTAATGTCCCGAGGGGGAGTCGAACAGGGGAGCTCCCGCACCGCGGGCGACGACACAGGCCGCTGCACTAAGAAGTGAATTCACTCCTAACTACCGTACCTATGCGTGTGTTAACCCTGTTATGAGGAAGTGAGTTTAACTTACCAGCCCGTAATGCCACAGTCACTTGTCAACACCCCTGTTTCTGTGACTGTGGATAGACTCACAGGCTTCCCCGTTACACCAGGAGGAAGGAGAGTCTGTTACAATGTTTGTTGCAGCTTTAAGAAAATTAGCTGAAGGGCGGCTAAGTGGCGCAGTGGGCAAGGCGCTCGCCACCAACGCAGGGGATGCTGGGTTTGAGCCCAGCTCTCGGCGTTGCTACCAGCTTGGCTGGTCGTTCATTCTAACAATTGGCAGTGTTAGGGGTGGGAAAGCTGGTGGGTGGGGATTAGACGTTGTGGACAGCGACTCCTACAGGTCGGTTGGTGCGCCTGTACAGCAGAATCAGGAAGCATCGGGGCAGCGTGAGCCTCCCACGCGTTACTCCTCGCCACCGAGAGATCGCGCTGTACAGGTGAAAAGATGCGACAGCTGCCTCCTTGTGTACCGGAGGGGACACGTGATGCAAGGCTTGGTCCTCACTGCAGCCGACCAGTGGGAGGCATAGTCTAGCAACGTTCGAGACAGGGGAGGGGAGAATTGGAGGGAGAATTGGTGAGGCCAAATTGGGATGGGAGAAAAATATTAAAATAAGGAGAAAAAAGTGGACAAAAAATAAATATGCTGAACATTGTGAATTTAGAGATTCACTAAAAGACACATTGAGAGACAGGCTTGTGTGTGGATTAATAAATGAAGGTGCACAGAAGAAACTACTGACAGAGAGTGATTTGACACTGGAGAGAGCTGTCAATATCAGTGTAACAATGGAAATGGCATCAAAGGAAGCCCAGCAGTTACATGCAACAACGAGTAGAGTGCACAAGGTCAGTGACGGGCAAAGCGGCCAGGGTCCGTGTTTTCGTTGTGGAAAAACAGGACATCTTGCACCAACATGTTGGTGTAAAGAAATGGATTGTCGTAATTGTGGGAAAAAAGGCCACATAGCGTGCATGTAGAAATAAGAAGGGCACAGAAAATTACGATAAGTCTGGTTTTAAAAGAAACACTGGAAATTACAAAAAGAAGAGACATGTTCATGCTGTTGAACAAGGAGATAGAACAGCTAGTGACTCCTCAGATGAAGAGGCGAGGATAAATCTCCTCCTCTGGTCATTATTTGGGTAGAACACACATATTTTGAATGCTTTCGGCAGACTCCTTTTTTTTTAGCCATTTTAATCTAGATTAATCTAGATTAACTCCAGGATTGCAGATAGATTCATCTAGATTAAAAAAAATTGATCTATGCCCACCTCTAATTTTAAGACTTCTAAAGAATGTCATGTTTTTAGACATTATATCTATATTATTCAAATGGGAGCAAATTATATTATACTTTATTATTATATTATAATATATAACATTACATTATATTATATCATACATATTATTTATATTATTCAAATTGACTCAAATATGTTGTGATGCCACAGTATGATGTCACAGTATGATGTTCCGTTGTGATCTCACAGTATGATATTAGTACACAGGACAGAATGTTGCTTCTTCACTCGCTGGAGCGACTCAGAGAAACCAGTCTACAGTATCCCTGGGGTGTCCGCGGGTATGATGCAGCTCATCATAGAGTACGCCTACACCCGCTTTGTCCCGGTGACAGCAGAGAACGTGGAAGAGCTTCTGGTGGCTGCAAACCAGCTTCTCGTTACTGGCATAGTAGGAGCGTGCTCTGACTTCCTAGAGGGCCAGCTGTCTCTGGAAAACTGTGTCGGCATCTGGAGGTTCACGGACATCTACTGCTGCCCTGACCTGAGGCGCAAGGCCTATCTCTTCATCGTGTGTCACTTTAAGGAGATGCTGCGTGTCTCACAGGAGTTTGTGGAGCTGTCCCTGCAGCAACTGGTGGACATCATCGAGAGGGATGATCTGAACGTGAAGAGCGAGGAGACTGTGTTCGAGGCCGTCCTCCGTTGGATCAACCACTCCCATGAGGAGCGTAAAACACACATCCCTTTGCTGTTGCCCAAGGTAACTAATTGTATTACTGTGCATTGCATTAAAACAACACTAGGTTCCCTAGTACAGTGGTTCTCAAACATTTGGGTCCAAACCGTTCCCTACAGTAGCAACAGAATTCCAGTGAAACCGTCTACAACCGCTGTCTAAGTTGTACCCGCTGTCTGCTTGTCTCTTCCCAGGTTCGCATGGGCTTGATGAGGCCTGACTACTTACTGAACAACGTCCAGAATAACCCTGTGGTGAGGGACAGCCATGACTGCAGGGCCCTCATCCTCAGCGTCCTGAAACCCCCTGGCTCCGACAGGCTCCCAAACCCCCTGACCCGCCCACGCCTGCCCCAGGAGGTCCTATTGGCCATCGGAGGCTATAGTGGCCACAGCGTGACCAATGGCATGGAGGCTTACGATATCCGAGCCGGTGGATGGATGGACGTGAGCGTTGAGGCGGAGAGTCCCCGGGCCTACCATGACATTGATTATCTCCACGGTCTGGTCTACTGCGTCGGTGGCAAGAACGGCCTAGAGTATTTCAGCAGTGTGCGCAGGTTCAACCCTGTCACTCACAGCTGGCTGCAGGCGGCTCCCATGAACTCACGCCGCTGTTACGTCAGCGTGGTCGCGTTGGACGGCTGTATCTATGCCATAGGAGGGTGCGACAGACACGTGCGACTGAACACCGCAGAGCGCTACAAGCCTGAAACCAACCAGTGGACACTGATCTCACCCATGCTGGAGCACAGGAGCAACGTCGGCGCCGCAGCCCTCCACTGCAAGGTGAGTGGAACTGAGGAACACACGTGTGGTAGATGAACCCAAGGAACGTTCACATTAAAAACTAAGCGATTGGTATCATTCAGAATCAGAAATCATAAATGTCTTTATTGCCAAGTAAGCTTGCACATACAAGGAATTTGTCTTGGTCCTTTGGTGCATCAACATTAACAGACAATTAAAGTAGAATGAAATCAAATGGAATATATAAACTAAATTAGTATATTCTTTCTTATTACAGGTTTACATCTGTGGTGGCTTCAACGGGGCGGAGTGTCTGCTCACAGCTGAGTGCTACAACCCAGACACCAACCAGTGGACTCTGATCGCCCCCATGAGCAGCAGGCGTAGCGAAGTGGGAGTCGCTGCGTACGGAGGACAAGTCTATGTGGTAGGTGCACATGGAGACAAATGCTTTATACTAGATATTTTTATAGATATGTATCATTTGACTTGCAATGCTGCTGTGATGCCCTCATTTGCCTAAGTGGATTAATAACGTGTCTGCCTGCCTTAACCACATACTAAAACATTCCTCTCATGTGTCCTGTCCTCAGGTGGGAGGGTTTGACTGTGAAAACCGCCTGTGTAGCGCGGAGGCCTCCAGCCCCTTGACTGACTCCTGGTGCGCCCTGCCCACCATGCTCACCCCCCGCAGCAACTTTGGCATCGGGGTGTTGGACAACCCATGGACCGCGGAACGCATTTGGAATAGGTATGGCCAATTAATTAATTAATTAATTAATTAAAGAAAATTAAAAAAAAAATTTTTTTTTTTTTTTTTTACACTCCAAAAGTTGGTAGGGCGTTGGTAGGAAACGTGTACCTGGTGGTAGTCCATGGCCTCTCTGTGGTATTTGCTACTCTCGTGTTTTTTTAAAGGCATGTAGGGCCTACAGTGTTTTTCCAATTTTGAAATCCAAGCACTGAAAATGCATTCCCGTTGGTTTTGCTTAAACCAGAACCGAGTCCTTTCATTGTCCAAAGATGACATTGTGTACAGAACAGTTTCGCTCTTGTTTGGCAAAACGTTAGCCATCTGTGGTCCTTGAACCACTTGGAATGAACAGACCGATTTCTCTGAGATGTACCTTCTCCCTGTATCCGTTTTGTACCTGCAAGAACAGTGGGGTCATCTGGTTGATTGGACTTTGATAGATCCCTGCAGCACTCACACTGCACACTGCGCGGACGTAAATGTATTTGCTGATATACATTTTACTGTTAATGTTAATTAATGTTATTATTTTATTATTATTATTATTATTATTATTATTATTATTATTATTATTATTATTATTATTATTATTATTATTATTATTATTATTATTAAAGTTATTAATGTTTACATAATGTTTGAGTTTGATACACCCAGGGGCGGACCTAGCACATTTGGCGCCCTAGGCGAGGTTCACCACTGCGCCCCCCCCCCCCCCCCCCCCCCCCCAAAATCAAATCATCGCTGCGCTACCAACCGGTTAACTCTTTTCACTGCGACAATACACAGAAGGTTAACCCTTTCACGACCGTCGGTTGTGTGATAATAAAGGGTTAACCCTCCGTCGTGTGGCAGTGAAAGGGTTAACAGTTATACAGTAAAGTACTGCACCTTTATTTTTTACAAGCAAGAACAAGAGCTAAGAATAAATGTAAAGTGCACACTAAAGAATTAAAACAAATAAACAACTTAGCTAACACACAATAATAATAATAATAATAATAACAATAAAAGAATGTGCAAATTTGCTTTCAAAGAAAATTAAGAAGAAAGAAAGACTGAACACCTAAAGCTGAGGCTCAGATCGACCGACCGTTTTAGATTTTTGGCTCATTTTCCCTTATGTTAGAATATTTTTTATGTAAAAATAATGGTTGCAGATATAGAGGGCGCCAAAACTGCGCAGAGCAAAACAAATTTAAAATTTAAAATTTAAAAAATTAAATAAAAAAACTTAAATAAAAAACGTTTTTTTTTTTTTTTTTTTTTCACCCAAAAAGTTGGTAGGGCCACGGCCCTACTGGCCATACCGGTTCCACGGTCCATGGGACAACCTGCTTTTCGTGGCCGGAGGCTCCAATGGCTTGAACACCATCTCCAACGCGGAGCGCTACGACCAGAGCAGCGACAGGTGGACTGTAGCCGAGGACATGAAGATCCACCGCAGTGCCCTAAGCTGCTGCATAATGCATGGCCTGCCTAATATGAGCCAGTACGCCGCTCCCCGTGGCGCCCTGCAGTGACCCCTGGAGGAGGAGGAGGAGGAGGAGGAGGAGGAGGAGGAGGAGGAGGCAGCGGGGGGATCCATCTAAGAACCGTAAACATTTATTAGACCAGTCCAAAAGAAATCCTAATAAATGAATAAATTACTATCAGCCGAAGGTGGTTATGTTTCTTTCTTCTAGTAAGTCCGACAATATCTGTTTTTAGTTTGTGTAATGCACATAATATGGGCACTTTTATCCATATGGTTGAGCCTGTTAGGAATTGCACCTCCAACCCAAGCAGATTGCAGATCACTCTCTCTATATGGAGGCTACCATCTCTCCTCACTGGACACCTGACAAACACACACACACGCTGCAGCGCCTATTTCAGGTAAGTTTAGCTTGGTTCAGGTTAGCTTGGTTCAGGTTAACTTGGTTAGTAAAAAGATACTGTACGTCTACTGTAAAAAGATACTATACTGTACGTCTACTGTAAAAAGATACTATACTGTACTTATACTGTAAAAAGATACTATACTGTACTTCAGCATACTTGGTTGGCACTGGTCAAAACATATACCTTTTTAAAATAGCTTTTAAATGAATTATTATCTTTATTTTATTGTCTTATTTTTCTTTATTTCTATTATTTGTACTTAAATATTTTATTATCATTGTTATCATTGTTTTACGTATTTTTTTAAATAATTTTATTTGTTCTTTTTTAATGTCTTATTTTAGTGTTATACAATTTTTTTTCTTATTGTTTACTATACAATTTAGCTATTTTATTATTTTAACTATTTCATTTTTCTGTCTTTATTATTATTTTATTTGTAATTATTTTATTGTCTTATGTTATTGTCTCACTGTTTGTCTTATTTAGCTATTTTACTATCTTATCTAGTTGTTTTATTACCGTTTTTATCATTTTCATGTCTTATAATTTCCATCCTTAGTTATGAAGTGATTGTAATTATTTTCTTATTTTTTTTTGTATAATTTTGTTTTGTTTTTTGTGTAAAGCACTTTGAGCTGCAATCTGTATGAATGGTGCTATATAAATAACGTTATTATTATTTTACATTTATTTTAACTTACATTTAAAAAATATATTTTAAGACTTCTAAAGAATGTCATGTTTTTAGACATAATATCTATTTTATTCAAATGGGAGCTAAATATATTATACTTTATTATTATATTACATTATATTATAATAATAATATTAACATTACATTATATCATACATATTATTTATATTATTCAAATAGACTCAAATTATGTTCCGTTGTGATGTCACAGTATGATGTCACAGTAGCGTCTATTTTTTTACCAACGGATTTCCAGTTCCGCGTTCGCGTTCTGATTGGCCACTGACGTTTCTGGTGCGATCTGATTGGCCACTGACATTTCTGGTCATGTGACATGTGCGCCCAATCGCGTGACGCCTGTGTCTGCCCATTTCCGCCTCGAACGGCATGCAAACTACCTAACGCCTAGTTTATCACTGGTTAAGCTTAGGCGACTCTTTCGAAGTTGGTTAAGGTTAGAGTTTGGAATCAGGGCTGGTGTTCTATCGCCCTGCTCTAAGACAAACTCTAACCATAACCAACTTCGAAAGAGTGCCTAAGCTTAACCGGTGAAAGAAACAGGCGTCACACGATTGGCCGCACATGTCACACAACCAGAAATGTCAGTGGCCAATCAGATCGCAGAACGTGCACGCGGAACTGGAAATCCGTTGGTAAAAGTATTGACGTGTCACAGTATGATGTTCCGTTGTGATGTCACAGTATGATGTCATGATCAAACATTCTATTCAACAATTCTCTCAGAAGATCTCAGATCTCAGAAGGCAAGTGAAGATCTCACTTGTTGTTTCCAGCTACTTGTCTGTAAGCTTGAATATATACTGTACATACAATTTAAAAATCCCCACATGGAAAAGGAAACAATGTCCTGTACAATCCTTAATGACCTGCGTCTGGAGGGAAGGTTCTGTGATGTGGTTATTAAAGTCAACAGCACTGAGTTTAACGCCCACAAGGTCATCCTGTGTTGCTGCAGCGACTATTTCAGGTAAGTTTAGCTTGGTTCAGGTTAGCTTGGTTCAGGTTAACTTGGTTAGTAAAAAGATACTATACTGTACATCTACTGTAAAAAGATACTATACTGTACTTCTACTGTAAAAAGATACTATGCTGTACTTCAGCACACTGGTTGGCACTGGTCGAAACATACACCCTTTTAAAATAGCTTTTAAATTAATTATTATCTTTATTTTATTGTCTTATTTTTCTTTATTTCTATTATTTTTACTTAAATATTTTATTATCATTGTTATCATTGTTTTATGTATTTTTTTAAATAATTTATTTTAGTGTTATTAAATGTTTTCTTCTTGTTTACTATACAATTTTGCTATTTTATTATTTTAACTATTTAATTTTTCTGTCTTTATTATTATTTTATTTGTAATTATTTTATTGTCTTCTGTTATTGTCTTACTGTTTGTCTTATTTAGCTATTTTTACTATCTTATCTAGTTGTTTTATTACCGTTTTTATCATTTTCATGTCTTGTATTTTTTTTTTTTAATTATTTTTTAAACATAAAATTAGACACACAAGCATTAACAGTAAACATCCAATGAAATCACCATTTAAATAAATGTAGTATACAAGATATATACCTAATACTTGCTATCTAATACCCTACATACATATGCTCTTGCTCGCTCCCCCCCCCCCCCCCCCCCCCCCGGACCCCCACTTGCATAATCCAACCATTATCATTCGTTCCTAACCAGGCACTACAATTCATATGCTAGCTTTTATTCTCTCCACCACTTCTAACCAGATTGCAATTTTGGTTTCACTGACACCTAAAATTCTTGCTGTAGATATTTCTAGATAAATCACATCGAGATATGTAAGAACCCATACCTTCCGACACATTTTTCCCGGTTGAAACCATCGTGATGCTATCAGCTTTTTAGCCGCTGTGAGACCAGATAAAACTAGTCTCTTTAGCTGTATAGGGACTGAAAACTGCAAACTGAAAAACATCATTCAACAGCAATACAGAGGGGTGTACAGGTATGTTCAGAAATAAGAAATTTGATAGTTGTTGAGACACTTCTTTCCAGAATATCTTAACTGGAGGGCAATCCCAATACATGTGCATAAATGTACCCTCATCCCCATTTGTACATAAGGAACATCTGGAGTCTTGTTTAAGTCCCATTCTGTTCAATCTTATAGGAGTCAGGTATGTCCTATGAATATAATTGAGATTAATTTGTTGATGGTCCGGGTTACGTGATGCAATTCGAACGTTTGCCCAGACTTCTTGCCAATCAAAATTTATTTCCAAGTCTGGTATATCCCTCCTCGAGACTAAGTCTAGGGGGAGGATTCCATACGAGGACGTTAGTAAGTGATGATAAAAATCAGATACGAAACCTCTCGATGTCTCTCTTTCATAGAAGAATTTGTGATATCTGTGGTGCTCTATTGGTATCCTTAATGGGACTCCATGAGCCTTCAAACAAACCAATAACTGTGCGTAAAAATAATATGTGGAACTGGTGAGATTACATTTTGTATGTATGTCTTTATAGCTACAAAAACCCTGTTTGTTGAAAACATCTCCTAATGTGTGTATGCCCTGCTTTTCCCATTTAGGGTATCTTTTTTTTTTGTGTTTTATTTTTTTATAATTTTTTAAACATAACATAAAATTAGATATACAAGCATTAATTAACAGTACACATCCAATGAAATCACCATTTAAATAAATATAGTATACGAGATATACACCTAATACTTGCTATCTAATACCCTACATACATATGCTCTCGCTCGCTCCCCCCCCCCCCCCCCCCCCCCGGACCCCCACTTGGATAATCCATCCATTATCATTCGCACCTCCAACCCAAGCAGATTGCAGATCACTCTCTCTATATGGAGGCTACCATCTCTCCTCACTGGACACCTGACAAACACACACACACACACTACAATTCATATGCTAGCTTTTATTCTCTCCACCACTTCTAACCACATTGCAATTTTGGTTTCACTGACACCTAAAATTTCATTTAGGGTATCTTATAGGTCGTTTTCCAATCAGGAGTGCATTGTTATTGAATAGGGGAGTATGACTATGCCATTTATGTTGGTTAGAATATTTTTTTTGTGTTTCACGCCATATCCGGATCACATGAGTAATAATGGGGCCAAATTTCAATTCACATTGCTTAATTGATAATATGGTGTATACTATGTCCTGCAGTCTATGTGGTGCTACTATATTTTCTTCTAAGTTTCTCCAGGATACAGATGCTTGGGAATCAAACCAGGTTGTCAGTGGTCTTAAAGAGTACGCTTTAAAATAGTGGTAAAAATCTGGAAATGCCATACCTCCGTCGGCTTTGTTTCTCTGTGCGGTGGATCTTTTTATACGTGGAGGTTTGTTATTCCAAATAAATTTGTATGCGGTGGAGTGTAATTTTTTCCAGTAACCATCAGGAGGGGGTAACGGTAACATTGAGCTAATGAAGTTGATTCTAGGTAAAACATCCATCTTAACTATTGATACCCGTGCCTGTACTGAGTTTTTAAGTTTGGATCACCTGTCAAAGTCGTATTTGATCTTATCTTGGAATTTTATGTAATTGTACTTCACCGTTTGGCTTATATTAGGAAATACTTCAACTCCTAAACATCTGAAGTGTTTAACCATTGGTATTTTTTCTGGAGGGAGTATATTCTTTGCAGGGGCATTAAGTGGAAGGAAGGCCGACTTTGGCCAATTTATCCTAAATCCCGATAGATTACCAAAGTCATCAATCAACTTAAGAAGCTGAGGCATTGAAGTGATCGGGTTTTGCATGAACAATATTACGTCGTCCGCATATAAACTAATATGATGTTGTGTGCCCTTGATTTCTATTGGTTCTATGGATTGGCATTGTCTTATATATTGTGCTAAAGGCTCTAGTGATAAAGCGAATAGTCCGGGACTAAGAGGGCAACCCTGTCTGGCAGAGCGCGATACCGGAAAGATTTCGGAGGTGATTATACCTGTTGTAATCATGGCCGATGGGTCTTTGTATAATACTTTAATCATATCAATGAATCCTTTTCCTAATCCCATCCTTTCCTGCCCATAAATAAGACCATTCCACCCTATCAAAGGCTTTCATCGCATCCAGGGACAACATCGCTATAGGTGGGGTGTCATCCTTGCTGGCATCTAACACGTGTAATATCCGTCTTATATTATCCGTGATCAAGCGGCCTCTTATGAAGCCAGTCTGATCAGGATGAACCAAAGACGTCATATGCTTTTGAAGTCTGATGGCTAATACCTTGGAATACAGCTTGATATCGGTTCCGAGGAGGCTCAAGGGTCTATAACTACCGCAATCGGTGGGGTCTTTGTCTTTTTTAAGGAGGACTGTTATGAGTGCAATATTGTCAGTCTTATGGAAATTCCCCTCCTTAATTGAGTATAAAATCATATTAAGTAATAAGGGTCCTATTACATCCCAGCATGATAGGTACATTTCTGGTGGGATACCGTCCCTTCCAGGAGCCTTACCACTTTGCATTACAGATATGGCCTCCCTAAGTTCATCTAGTGTGATGGGTGTTTCTAGCTATTTAGCGTCATCCTCTGATAGTTTAGGAAGGTTAATTTGATTAACACTTTCACTGCCACTCACGAGATATCTCGGGTTTCCGATAGTTATGTTGAAAGCCACTCACGAGATTTCTCGGATTTTCTTTTTTTTTCTTTTAGCGATCTGAAATCATATTGCATCACGCGAGCCTACCCTAGTATACCCGAGCACCGCCGGCGATCAGATGTGGAAAAAAGCGCCCTCGTCTCCCAGATGACATAAGGGATTTTGGAATGGACTCAATGAAAATGGATGGGGAAAAAAATCCTGTACTCCACATTTTCCAGTCCACTGATGCAGCCGGGGTTATCACAGTTCATTCTGGAGCCTCTGAGACCCGCGGAATCATGTACTGCACTGTACACACGTTGGATCCATACACTTATCGATTTTTTCGAATGGTGATCAGGAATTGGAATATACCAGTTGGATACCATCTGATGTCAGGTAAGGAATCTATGTTATCAGTGTTAGGATAATCAGACTAATTTTGATGAAGATATAAGCTGTTTTGTGAAATGGGCTCTTTCGGTTTCACTGTAAAAGTCCAAGAGGAAATGAACATGGCGATTATCCGTGCGCGGCTCGAATGTGCTTGCGTGCACGTATAATATTGATCATCTAGCGTTTATTTGAAAACGATTCATAAATAGGCCGACAAATATCAACGTTCTGGAATATTCCAGTAAAAGACGATTATCATAGAATGGTCTAGAATGAACTGTTTTTTACCTCAAAACGGGTGCTTTTCAAAATGCTCTCAAACGGAAATGAAGCGATAAAAAACCAATCTGCCTTGACAGCACTGACTGGACTAGGTCAACTCCTGAAAAGGGGGTCAATGTCAGACCTTGCAATCAAAAGTTAGGGGGCGCACTGAAATTATGGCAAGGGTTATTAGCCCCCTAACTTTTGATTGCAAAGTCTGACATTGACCCCCTTTTCAGGAGTTGACCTAGAGCCCACCAAGGTCATGCATATCAAGTTTGGTCAATGTCAGACCTTGCAATACACTGTAAGGCACTGTAAGGCTACTGTCCTGCCTCACTTCCAGTGATGAAGCTAAGCTATGCTAACGGAGCGTCTATTCCCAAAGCTAAAATGCACGCACAGAGACAAAAAAGGTATGCATCTTCTTGTCTAACTCCAGGGAAGATGTTAAATAAGCTAATTTCCAAAAAAAGTGGAGTTCCCCTTTAAACGTAACATTGGCGCCGATGGTGGCATTGAAGCGCTAACTCTGGCGCCACCTCGTGGCACTCAAAGTGTTAAGATATATGTCCATTTTGTTTTGATCGAAGGCCATTTCTGATTTATACAAGTTGGAGTAAAACTTTTTGAATGTTTCGTTGATTTTTTTAGGGTCTGTAACAAGTCCTTGCTGTGCCTTAATAGTAGGGATATCTGCAAATTTTGCGTTGGCTCGTATCTGCATAGCTAGTAGGTGACTTGGTTTAGATCCATGAAAGTAATACTGTTGTCTTGTGCTACGTATTTGAACTTCAGATTGTTGTTTTAAAGTGGCATTAATCTCTTTTTTTAACACAGTAATTTGAGATTCCAATCGAGCCGAATGGTTGTATTGTAAAGAGGGAAATAACGTAGAGTAAAGCGTTTCCATCTCTGCCAGTTTTGAACAACGATTTTTGCGTATTTTGGAGGAAAAGACCCCGGTAAAATCCTTGATAAATCCCTTTACCGACATCCATAATATTCTGGGGTCCTGTACCGCGCATTCTCCAGCAGGAATACATCAAGAGCTTCTTTGAATTGTGTAATGAATTTCTTATTTTTCAGCAATATCGAGTTAAATCGCCATCTTGGGGCTCGGGATGACAGTATACCAAATGATCCTTTTAAGAGTAAATAACAGTGATCTGATAATGCATTGGGTACCATTTCCACGTCATAGTTATCAAATAGTCTAGGGCAGTGGTTCTCAAACTGTGTACCACTAGTGGTACTTGGTGGTACTGCTGGTGGTACTTGAAAACATTTTTTTGTGTTTTTTTTAACAATAATTTGTGATGCAATCACACAAACTGGCATTTAAAGGGTAAACATTCAAAAATGTATTGAATATGTGTTTTCTTTTCTTTTTTACAATAATTTGTGATGCCCATCACAAACACTGGCATTTAAAGGGTAAAAATTCAAAAATTCCTGCACCAGAATGCAGGAAATAAATTTTTGTAACAAAATAATTGTGTGTGTGTGTGTGTGTGTGTGTGTGTGTGTGTGTGTGTGTGTGTGTGTGTGTGTGTGTGTGTGTGTGTGTGTGTGTGTGTGTGTGTGTGTGTGTGTGTGTGTGTGTGTGTGTGTGTGTGTGTGTGTGTGTGTGTGTGTGTGTGTGTGTGTGTGTGTGTGTGTGTGTGTGTGTGAGAGAGAGAGAGATAGAGATAGAGAGAGAATTAAGTACATTTGCTGAAATACAGTTGTTCTTAATTTTCTCACTTGCTATGTGAGAATGTTAGTTATTATGTTCTCAATACCCCTTGCATTGTATGAGTTGTGTGGAAGCGTTTGCTAGTTCTAGTGCTATCCCTTTGTACATTGTGGCTGTGTCTGACGAAAGTTAACAATAAATAATGGTTTTAGGAATACATTTGCCTCCTGCGTGAACTGTGCATAGCTGAATAGACTGTATTTTAACGCCGGTCATATGGTGGTACTTGGAGAGCCAGCTACGTTCTCAGGTGGTACTTGGTGTAAAAAGTTTGAGAACCACTGGTCTAGGGGATGCAAAAACATAATCTATTCTGGAAAATGTGTTGTGTCTTGCAGATCGACAAGAGTACTTTCGGGTCGTAGGGTTGAGTGATCGCCATAGGTCATTTACACCTATATTCTTAGCCCAATCCTTTAATGCATTAGATGAATTTTTCTGGTCATTGGAGAAGGTGGGATAAGATTTATCCATTCCGGGATCCCAAATGGCATTAAAATCTGCGCCAATTATAAATGAGTATTCAGGATAGTTTAACATTGTTCTGGTAAGTGTAGCGTAGAAATTGGCCTCGTAAAGATTTGGGGCATATGCCAATACCAACGCTATTTTCCTGTTCCTGTATACAATTTTAGCTATGGTTATCCGACCATCTGTATCGGACCATACTTCCTGCAATTCAATATTCAACTTCCGTTTCGCGACTATAGCAACTCCACAGGATCTTGTTCCAAAGGAAGAGTGACTAATGTTATGATATATGTTGTCCGCTAGCGTTGCTTTGTCTTCCACTAAAAGGTGCGTTTCGCTTAGAAGAGCCACATCAACCTGTTTGTTTTTCATCAGTGTGAGCACACTTTTGCGTTTATGTTGTTTATTTATTCCCCCAGTATTCCAGATCATTATATTTAAACTAGCCATAATCTATACATGTTGTTGTGTGCTTGTTGGTAATGCGTCTGGAGTACGAATTCACAATGGATATACATCCAATTATTGAGGTCCCGTTGAGAGCCGAGCTTAAAAACATACATATATACAAATAATCCCCTAAACCCCCCTCCCTCAGAGAGTGTTGTGTCCTTAGAGACAACATTCGCGTATAACTCCCTCCCTTACACCACGGTTAGCCCAGAGAGAGCCTTTTATCCTTAACTTTCCTATGCTAATTGCCATAGGATCTAAAACTTTAATTCTAATTTAATAGAATGTCACTCGTGGCCTAGCCACCCTCCCTTTAATGTAATACAAAATAAAATGATAAATGAAAAATATGCCTCAATTAGTATATTCATTTGAACCTTCTACTAACATGTGTATGTTGGAACCTTACAGAAAACAGAGAAAAAGAAAAACAGATTTCTAAATGATAGAAATCCCTAAAGTTAGGGAGCAATTGCTTAACATTTTTAAAATAACTTTGCCAAGCTTACACCTTTAGATGAAAATGAGGATTTTAAATCCTTGTATGCAGTTCGTCCCCCGACAAGAGTGGGCATTAAACCGTTATGAGGGTTTATTGATCTTCCATATCTGGTTCATGTGCAGGTACATACCGAATGTTATTGTTCCCAGGCCTTCATTGTAGAAGTCCAGTGTATTCTAGAAAGTTAGCCACCGATCATGACTTGTATAAAACTGATGTTATGTTCCAGAGTATTCTTCCTACCAAAGAGTTATGCCATTCCAGTGTATTCCAGTATATTCCAATATGACACAGAGCGATCGAAAAATAATCTAGAATGTTCCAGAATGTTCCAAAATGTCGACGTCAGATCATTGCCTGCACAAAAACCATAAATCTATAAATATAGTGTCTGGCGTCTCGTATTAAACTATTTGTACCTCAATGTTGTCAACAATCTTGTTTGATGCCGTTTTTGAAGTCCGAGCCATGGCAAAGTTATCCAGATGTGTTTACTTCATGGCTTAATCTTTGAGACAAGCATATGCATGTACTCTTCGGCCTCTTTAGGCGACCGTAGACCGATCCTTTTTCCATTTTCCTCCACAATGGAAAGAAACTGGATAACGTAGGCTGGGATGGAGATTTGTCTTGTAGAGCTGCTGCATCACATCCTTGTAACGGGCTCGTAGGTTTATAGCCTCCCTGCACAAATCCTTGTAGAACGACACTGGTTTATCTTTGTATTTCAGTTTTCCCCATTGCTTACGTGCATCCCTGATGATCGCGTCTCTTATTTCAGTTTTACGCAGAGTAGCAATGATCACTCTTATTTTGTTGCCGCTGGGGTCTCCTGTGCCGATTCTGTTACAATGATCCACTATCGGTACTGTAGGGAGGATATCTTTACCTAGAATTTCAACTAACACTGATGGAAATGAGTCGTCTGTGCATTTGACCGATTCATCCAATCCCACTATACGGATATTAAATCTACGAGAGTGACGTTCGAACTCGAGCAACCTCTCCATTGATTTCTCGTTGTTGTCATGTATCCTCTGCCAAAGCTCTTTGTCACCCTGTTGCATCGCCCTCGCTAGCTCCATGATTTCTTCATGAAGAGCCTTCTTGTTCTCATCGACTTTCAGTGTATATTCGTCCACGGTGTTTTCAACTGCTGTAATACTCTCGGTTTGTTTTGCAGCCGCTGTTTTAAACTCTTCGAATTTAGCCTCGATATATAACTTAAAAGTGCCAGCCTTGACGTCAGCTTTATCCACCTTGTCGGTCAAGTCCTTTATCAGATTAGTCAGAGACTCGAAATCGGGTGGTGTATTCTCCATGTCTGTTTCGGATGAGGTTGCAGGAGCGTTGGGAGCGGTGGTATTGTCGGATGTTTTCTTCTCAATTTCCACTGCTATCTCTTTCACGGAGCGCGTCCCCGCCGGGTCCGTTAGATTGTCTACTTCGCGTCTCTTTCCAGGTTCTTTCCTTGGTCCCATGTTGATTCTTTCTGTTGATATAGTTAGTAGAAGGTCTTAGTTAATATATACGTCGAGGTTTAAACACATTTGTGTTGTACAAAGAGGGTTTTGAAGCTAAATTAACGTTAACGGGAGCGGAGCGTTGACCAAACGTGACCGCTTACATCTTGTTCTCAAACCGGAAGTCATCATTTTCATGTCTTATGATTTCCATCCTTAGTTATGAAGTGATTGTAATTATTTTCTTATTTTTTTGTATCCTTTTGTTTCGTTTTTTTGTGTAAATCACTTTGAGCTGCAATCTGTATGAATGGTGCTTTACATTTATTTTAACTTAAATAAAAAATATATATTTTAAGACTTCTAAAGAATGTCATGTTTTTAGACATAATATCTATATTATTCAAATGGGAGCTAAATATATTATACTTTATTATTATATTACATTATATTATAATATATAACATTACATTATATTATATCATACATATTATTTATATTATTCAAATGGAACTCAAATATGTTCCGTTGTGATGTCACAGTATGATGTCACAGTATGATGTTCTGTTGTGATGTCACAGTATGATGTCATGATCAAACATTCTAGAACATTTGTGTATCTATTCAACAATTCTCTCAGAAGATCTCAGAAGACAAGTGAAGATCTCACTTGTTGTTTCTGGCTACTTGTCTGTAAGCTTGAATATATACTGTAGATAAAAATTTTAAATCCCCACATGAAAAAGGAAACAATGTCCTGTACAATCCTTAATGACCTGCGTCTGGAGGGAATGTTCTGTGATGTGGTTATTAACACATTCGGGACGGGCCACGGATATATCCGTGGTTCGACCCCATGCTTAAAGGACCAACCACGGACATGTCCGTGGCAAGGTTGTTTTGGCTTTTATTCCATTTTAATAACCTACTCAAGGTCACAGAGCGCCACTGCAGAAGTACCCTACTTTTTTAATTAGAAAAAGTGCATTACCGGCCAGATCCTCTTAGGGGCGCTATATCGATAATGCAGTGTTCCCTGTGCCAGAAGTTGTCTTGTTTTTCTGGATTTCCAATGTACTTTTTCTACTGACCTGAAGCGATGCCTATAGACTGTTACACGGATTATGTTTTGGGACGCGGATTTCACTATGCAGTAAAGGAATATATCATCAGCCAATGGACATATCAATCTACCAGATGGCGATCGATAACTGGGAAATGCTCTGGGGGATCCAACCGGCCCATGGTAAGATCTTTTTCATGTAAATTACACGCTGATCAGGGATTGTTTTGATAGCCATCCACCCGGTCAACGAATGTGGCTACTGAGGCTAACACGGTTATTGGTAATCAATAATCAGAAACAACGTCCCCCGCCCCCCCCCCCCCCCCATAATGCATTCATGGTGGACCATCAATACCGATCATATGCAGTTTGAGTTTTAACTGTAGCTTCTGTATATCGGAAATGCCATTGGATTTAACGTTAGTAGCTTAGCGGCCTGTATCTCCCCTTCCAGGAAATATCCTAGCCGAAATCCCTTATAACGCTTATATTCAAGATGCTATAAAATGAGAACGTATTGATGAAAAAAGTATTTCTTTAAGGCATTTTGAAGGGACAGTTTATGGTCTCAATTGACAATGAGAATGGACAGATAGCAATACTATAAAGTATAGATTTAGCTCTACAAACAGCCCCACGGACTGTGCAAGTCTATTATGATATGCTGGCTGTCTACAGTGATTTTAGACGCATCCAAATGGCCATGAATGTGTTAAAGCCAACAGCACTGAGTTTAATGCCCACAAGGTCATCCTGTGTTGCTGCAGCGACAATTTCAGGTAAGTTTAGCTTGGTTAAGGTTAGCTTGGTTCAGGTTAACTTGGTTAGTAAAAAGATACTACTGTATGTCTACTGTAAAAAGATACTATACTGTATGTATACTGTAAAAAGATACTATACTGTACGTCTACTGTAAAAAGATACTATACGGTACTTCAGCACACTTGGTTGGCACTGCTCAAAACATATACCTTTTTAAAATAGCTTTTAAATGAATTATTATCTTTATTTTATTGTCTTATTTTTCTTTATTTCTATTATTTTTACTTAAATATTTTATTATCATTGTTATCATTGTTTTATGTATTTTTTTTAAATAATTTTATTTGTTCTTTTTTAATGTCTTATTTTAGTGTTATTACATTTGTTTACTATCAAATTTAGCTATTTTATTATTTTAACTATTACATTTTTAGATCTTTATTATTATTTAATTTGTAATTATTTTATTGTCTTAATGTTATTGTCTTACTGTTTGTCCTATTTAGCTATTTTTACTATCTTATCTAGTTGTTTTATTACCGTTTTTATCATTTTCATGTCTTATAATTTCCATCCTTAGTTAAGGAGTGATTGTAATTATTTCAAAAAAAATTTGTATCCTTTTGTTTCGTTTTTTGTGTAAAGCACTTTGAGCTGCAATCTGTATGAATGGTGATATATAAATAACGTTAGTATTATTTTACATTTATTTTAACCTAAAAAATATATATTTTAAGACATCTAAAGAATGTCATGTTTTTAGACATAATATCTATATTATTCAAATGGGAGCTAATTATATTATACTTTATTATTATATTACATTATATTATAATATATAACATTACATTTTATTATATCATACATATTATTTATATTATTCAAATGGAACTCAAATATGTTGTGATGTCACAGTATGATGTCACAGTATGATGTTCTGTTGTGATGTCACAGTATGATATATTAGTACACAGGACAGAATGTTGCTTACTGTTTACTCATCAGATATCTCTATACTCTGCATCCCACAGAACCCTCTTCACTCGCTGGAGCGACCCAGAGAAACCAGTCTACAGTATCCCTGGGGTGTCCCCGGGTATGATGCAGCTCATCATAGAGTACGCCTACACACGCTTTGTGCCGGTGACAGCAGAGAATGTGAAAGAGCTTCTGGTGGCTGCAGACCAGCTTCTCGTCACTGGCATAGTAGGAGCGTGCTGTGACTTCCTAGAAGGCCAGCTGTCTCTTGAAAACTGTGTCGGCATCTGGAGGTTCACGGACATCTACTGCTGCCCTGACCTGAGGCGCAAGGCCTATCTCTTCATCGTGTGTCACTTTGAGGAGATGCTGCATGTCTCACAGGAGTTTGTGGAGCTGTCCCTGCAGCAACTGGTGGACATCATCGAGAGGGATGACCTGAACGCGAAGAGCGAGGAGACGGTGTTCGAGGCCGTCCTCCGTTGGATCAACCACTCCCGTGAGGAGCGTAAAACACACATCCCTTTGCTGTTGCCCAAGGTAACTAATTGTATTACTGTGCATTGCATTAAAACAACACTAGGTTCCCTAGTACAGTGGTTCTCAAACATTTGGGTCCAAACCGTTCCTTACAGTAGCAACAGAATTCCAGTGAAACCGTCTACAACCGCTGTCTATGTTGTACCCGCTGTCTGCTTGTCTTTTCCCAGGTTCGCATGGGCTTGATGAGGCCTGACTACTTCCTGAACAACGTCCAGAACAACCCTATGGTGAAGGACAGCCACGACTGCAGGGCCCTCATCCTCAGCGTCCTGAAAACCCCTGGCTCCGACAGGCTCCCAAACCCCCTGACACGCCTACGCCTGCCCCAGGAGGTCCTATTGGCCATCGGAGGCTGGAGTGGCCACAGCACGACCAATGTCATGGAGGCTTACGATATCCGAGCCGGTGGATGGATGGACGTGAGTGCTGAGGCGGTGAGTCGCCTGGCCGGCCACGGCACTGCTTATCTCCACGGTCTGGTCTACTGCGTCGGCGGCTGGGACGGCATAGAGTGTTTCAGCAGTGTGCGCAGGTTCAACCCCGTCACTCGCAGCTGGCTGCATGCGGCTCGCATGCACTCACGGCGTTGTTACGTCAGCGTGGTTGCGTTAGATGGCTGTATCTACGCCATGGGAGGGTACGACGGACACGTGCAACTGAACACCTCCGAGCGCTACGAGCCTGAAACCAACCAGTGGACACTGATCTCACCCATGCTGGAGCACCGGAGCGCCGCAGGGGCAGCAGCCCTCCACGGCAAGGTGAGTGGAACTGAGGGACACAAGGTGTTAGATGAACACAAGGTGGTAGAGCAGGGGTGGCTAACCCGCGGCTCGCGAGCCGCATGCGGCTATTTGCCCGTCAATGTGTGGCTCTTCCATCCAAAAAAAAATAATAATAATTATAATAATTATAATAATTTTTTTTCTTTGTTTTACTTTTTTTTTATGTCACTCATTACATTTTTTTTTATCTTTGACTGTGAATAACACCATGCAAAAATGTACCAGACCTGATACATTTAAGCAAATGAATAAAGGGAAGATGATTAAACAGAAGGTTTTGTAGATACAGTACTGAATTCTGCCATCTTTTCTATAATGTAAATTTCTCCACCATTTTCATCGTATTGCAACACCGTTGTTTGCAAGACATTCACAGAAAGGTAGAGAAACTAACTGCGTTCTGTTTTATGGCAATAACGTTCAGGTTTGTGGGAGATAATCCCAAAAAATAAGAGAAATAAAAAAGTTAATCCAGAAGTCAGATGATTGACAGGGGCTGGTGTGAGCTGGGTAGGGTAGTTTTTCGAAATTCGAAAGACCTGAGTTTCTTCCTTCAAAAGACTACACTCACTTTTGGCTGTGCCACTTCCTCCTGTCAATATGCGCCGGTTTCCAACTCAATGCCCTGAGATTTCTATAATCTTATATTTCACTAATAACAATAAAAATCATTGGTAAACAAACATAATGCTGAAAATATACACTTTTACTGTATATCTCGGGCTTAAGAGGTTTAACCCTGTGAGGCCCAAATAAAAAAGACATTAGCAACTTCAGAGGCCAGAGGGTGAGACCTATAAACACATGAAGGGTGCCGTGACTGAATAAATAGGTTGAGAAACGCGGTGTGGCTCTTTGTGGTACCACAGTCATTTTTGTGGCTCTTAGTCTCTGACTGGTTGGCCACCCCTGTGGTAGAGGGACACAAGGTGGTAGAGGGACACAAGGTGGTAGATGAACACAAGGTGGTAGATGAACACAAGGTGGGTGGAACTGAGGGACACAAGGTGGTAGAGGAACACAAGGTGGGTGGAACTGAGGGACACAAGGTGGTAGATGAACACAAGGTGGGTGGAACTGAGGGACACAAGGTGGTAGATGAACACAAGGTGGTACTGTAGATGAACACAAGGTGGGTGGAACTGAGGGACACAAGGTGGTAGATGAACACAAGGTGGTAGATGAACACTAGGTGGGTGGAACTGAGGGACATTAACAGACAATTAAAGTAGAATGAAATCAAATGGAATATATAAACTAAATTAGAATATTCTTTCTTATTACAGGTTTACATCTGTGGTGGCTCCAACGAGGCGGAGATTCTGCTCACAGCTGAGTGCTACAGCCCAGACACCAACCAGTGGACTCTGATCGCCCCCATGAGCAGCAGGCGTAGAGGAGTGGGAGTCGCTGCATACAGAGGACAAGTCTATGTGGTAGGTGCACAGGGAGACAAATGCTTTATACTAGATATTTTTATAGATACCGATATGTATCATTTGACTTGCAGTGCTGCTGTGATGCCCTCATTTCCCTAAGTGGATTAAACAGTGTCTGCCTGCCTTAACCACATACTAAAACATTCCTCTCATGTGTCCTGTCCTCAGGTGGGAGGGTTAGACGGTGAAAACCGCCTGCGTAGCGCGGAGGCCTACAGCCCCTTGACTGACTCCTGGCACGCCCTGCCCACCATGCTCACCCCCCGCAGTGGCTTTGGCATCGGGGTGCTGGACGACCTGCTCTTTGTGGCCGGAGGCTTCAATGGCTTCAACACCATCTCCAACGTGGAGCGCTATGACCAGAGCAGCGACAGGTGGACTGTAGCCGAGGACATGGAGATCCAGCGCAGTGGCCTAAGCTGCTGCATAATGCATGGCCTGCCTAACATGAGCCAGTATGCCGCTCCCCGTGGCGCCCTGCAGTGACCCCTGGAGGAGGAGGAGGAGGCAGCGGGGGGATCCATCTAAGAACCTTTTATTTTTTATCAAATCTTTTTTATTTGTTTTTCAAACATGAAACAAAACAACTCACAACACAATAATAATAATAATTAAGGCCGGGCCGTTAACGCATTTACCGGGCTAAATTAAGACTAAGACTATTATCGCGCGATAAATAAATTGCCGCTGTTAATCTATTCCTAAAATTGGAGCCAATTACATTAGCTGATGGACACCTGGTAGAATTACTCTGTGTGTGCGTAGAACTCCTGTGTGAGGAGACACGTTGTGGGCGTGTTTGTTTACACACTGCTACTACACTCGCGTCGCCAATAAACATAATAGTTTCAAGACATTGCGTTGGTCTGAGAGAAGAATCAAGCATCGGAAATACATTTGGACTGCAGTATTCTGTTGTGGATGGTTACAACCTTTGTTTACATATTGTGGTGTGGATTAAAAGTTTTAAAACTTTCGTTTCTGGACCCGTTTTCTGCCTGGCTCAAATCAAGCTGGCAGGCTCGTTCGAAGTTGAACACAGCTACAACCTCCACTCCACCACAAGTCTCTGTAAGTAAGCTAGCTAATGGCTAATGCATCCTTACACTACTGGCAAGTATTTTCTTGCAAGGCGCTTATAATGAAACGTTCCAATGGCGACATCAATTCATTCAACCTAGCGTGCACTTATTTTCAACCTGGAACCTAAGCGCGCTCTCTCTCTCTCTCTTCTCTCTCCTCTCTCTCTCTCTCTCTCTCTCTCTCTCTCTCTCTCTCTCTCTCTCTCTCTCTCTCTCTCTCTCTCTCTCTCTCTCTCTCTCTCTCTCTCTCTCACTCTCTCTCTGTGTGTGAGAGAGAGGGAGGGAGGAAGGGAGGAAGGAAGGGGTGAGGAAGAAAGGGGGAGAATGAGAGACAGAGAGCAAGAGACATACTAGGAGAGAGAGATTAGTGGAAACTGTCAAAATGATCAACAGATGTTGACTGTAAGAATCTGTAAGGGCATCAATGGGAGCAATACTTTTTTTTAAAGTAACTAAATAGTTACTTTTCACAGTAACGCATTACTTTTGGGTGTAAGTAACTAGTAAAGTAACTGAGTTACTTTTGAAATGAAGTAACTAGTAAAGTAACTGAGTTACAATTTTTCAGTAACTAGCACAACACTGCATAGAACACACATATTTTGAATGCCTTCGGCAGACTTCAAATGAGCCATTTTAATCTAGATTAATCTAGATTAACTCCAGGATTGCAGATAGATTAATCTAGATTAAAAAAAGTTATCTATGCCCACCTCTACTAAAAACACACTTCTTCAATCAATATCTGAAATTAATTATAAATGTTTTGATTGTCTTACACTATCATGCACTCTACCTACTATATTAACATGTCTTTACTACTATGCACTCAACACAGCAGCACCCAAGTTTCAGCACTGAACGTTGTTACTCAGCTGATAGAGTTGTACCCTTCCTGCTGACTTGTCGTACAGAACTTGTAAGTCGCTTTGGATAAAAGTGTCAGCTAAATGTCAACATTTTTAAATGTAAATGATCTTTAGGAATTTTTAGGAACAAACTTAAAACCTCCAACTAGAACTTCACTCTGAAAAATGCTACATCCATGCCCTTCAGTCTGACAAGACTCATTATAATATTGTGTATTCTGACTAGACTGAGGGACTCATCATAATATTGTGTATTCTGACAAGACTGAGGGACTCATCATAATATTGTGTATTCTGACTAGACTGAGAGACTCACTCTAATATTGTGTATTCTGACTAGACTGAGAGACTCACTCTAATATTGTGTATTCTGACTAGACTGAGAGACCCACTCTAAAATTGTGTATTCTGATTAGACTGAGGGACTCATCATAATATTGTGTATTCTGACTAGACTGAGACCACTAGCCACTAGAGTTTTCCCGGTGGCCTGGCAGACTGGCATGGCCTGGCTGCCCTGACAGACTGGAAAATGCTTTGATTTGTTTGTGCCCGCAGTCAGGCCAGTGAACTCCGAAGCAGGCCAGGTCAGCAAGCATACGTGTTTCTATTTGCGCGGAGATGTGCTCTCTATATAAGTTCAGGCAAGCAGGCAGGAATGAGTTAACTTGTCATTCACAACCCAGCGCAAGGCAGCGCGCCTGAGCGGGCCTGCGCAGGCCTCGCCAATCTCAAACAAGTCTATTGATTTAAATCATGAGAAAATCTACTGCCGAAACCCGGAGATATGAAAGTTTTGGATAGCTCTAGAATGGGTGAAGACGAACGTCGGACTGAAATTGAAAGAATGAGACGAAAGCAGGGCGCAATCAGAGGTGTTATTACGCACGTTTTGAATCAGATGGACATTGAAATTGACAAGGAAACTCCGAATGTTGATCACTTGAGGACTTTATTGGATGTACTGGGAGTTAAAGAAGACAGTTTGTTGGAACCTGACCGTGAAATAGAACAGCTATAACTCTGACGGATGATTTGGATGCTGATAATGAAGCCGCAGAGATGTAAGGAACGCGTCATTATGTTGACGGCAGCAGCGCAGAGGGTGAGTGATGTAAATAATCGACTATCACAGAGAGAGAGCGCCAGTGAAGTAGAGAAATGTAATGTAACATGCACCGGTAAACTTCTATATAAAGGACACTTTCGTATTATAACCCGAGGTTTGGACAATCCATTATTTGGAAAGTAGTTATTCTAAAGTTTGGAGTAGTGTATAAAACTTGTATGGTCGTGTTTTGTGGCAGCGTTGCTGTCCATGGTGCTGAAGGTCGCATTTATACTAGTGTATACAGTGCCTCTACAGTGCCACCACGTGATACAACGCAGCAAGATATATAAAAAAAAAAAAAATCCCCGTGCGGGGGGGGGGGGGGGGGGGGGGGGATTGGTGTACGCCGGGCCTGCCTGAGCCAAATTCCCGGAATTATGGTCCCAGTCCGCCACTGACTGAGACTCATTATAATATTGTGTATTCTGACTAGAGTGAGAGACTCATTTTGCCAGTGTCCTAACCTGTCCGCCTATAGCTTATTCCCAGCGGAAGAGTGCTGCCGAGTGCTTCCGCGTTTTCCCCCACGGCAGCGCGGAAGCCGCAGAGCGGAGCGGCAGAGCGGCAGAGCTTGCGGCATTATGTAGCCGTAATCCCTGATGTTTTTCATTCGACACTTAGCTCAACTGGCAGCGCTGCGGTCCTGCGGCCCTGCAGTCCGTTGGTGACAAGTTCGAATCCCTTACTTTTTTTTTTTTTTTTTTTACATGCATTCTTTCGCCGGTTAAGTTTAGGCATGTTAACTTTAAGCATTGTTTTCGGAGTTGGTTATGGTTAAGGTTAGGCATTGTTTCGGAGTTGGTTAAGGTTAGAAGGGTTAAGTTTAGGCGCTGTTAAGGAGCTGGTTAAGGTTAGAGTTTGTCTTAGAGAATGGCAATAGACAGCCTATTTCCGCGCTGCAGCTCTCTCGCGCTGCCGTGGTCACATGGGCGTCATGGCCAATCAGAGAAAACACGGAAGCACGCGACGCACTCTTCCGCTGGGAATAAGCTACACGCAACCTGTCCACTTACTGGAGTTCAATCTTTAAAACATTGTCAGAGGTCTTAGAAATGGAAATTCTGCCAGATCCTATGATACCTGTAGCTATTTTTGGCATGAGAGGAGAAAGCAATGAGAATCTCTCTGGAACTAAACTCTTCATCTTTCTTCACTGGAAGTCTCCTCATGCACCAAGCTGGACTGAGTGACTGAGAGAGAGGTGATGCAGAATCCTAAACTTAGAATTTGGAGTCTATTTGTGGACTATGTAAAAATAAATATTAGAAGCCAATGATGAAACAGCTGTAATTTTATTTGGCGTTTCTCACATAGGATGTGCATTTATTCCTAAGGTGCCTAAATGCGGACCAATGGGATTGATGAATGAATGAAAACTTTATTTAACAGATTGCAGAATGGGTACAATACAGTACGGCTCAATACATACAATTGTTAAGGGGATGCAGACCAGAGAAAGACGTTTGTCTTGTTTCCATCAGGGTCCCCCATTTTCAATTCATATAGACATATATGACATACATGACATACAGATAGTCAGTACTGCTACATCTATACATTTATGACATACCAGATTTGCAAATACAGTACTGTTTGTGATACAGAAGGAGTCAAGAAAAGGGAGTATATACATTTGACGTAGAAACTGTACATTGGAGGAGGTTGGGTGGGGGGGGTTGGGTACATTGGGATATTGACAACCATACTGGGTAATTTACATTGGAGGTGGTTGGGGGGGGGGGGGCCGGGGGGCACACTGTATAAACAAGTAACACTGTACATTGAGGGGGGGGGGGAGGAGACACTGTACAAACAAACACAATTGTACATTGAACTATTGACAAAACCATACTAGGTAAATGACTGTACATTGGAGGGGGTTGGGTTAGGATATTTACAGGGGCCAGTGTTGAATTGCAGTCTCCCGTAGGTGTCCCTTGAGAGAGGTTTTGAAAGTGGGTAGTGATCCACATTCCTTTACAGCTTTGGGTAGGGCGTTCCACATTGATGTGGCATAATTGCGAAACGTGTTTAGTCCCTTATTTGAGCCGAATCTGGGTTTAACATGATTTGTGGAGCTCCCTCTGGTGTTGTGATCGTGGTATTCACTGACCTTTGGGAAGTATTTTGACATGTACATGGGTACCTTGGTCGTGTAGTGTATCTTGTAGACCAGGCCCATTGCAAGTTGTTGTACTCTGTCGTCTACTCTAAGCCATCCTAGGTTGTCAAAGTGGGCAGGGGTGAGGTGGGTTCTAGGAGTAAGGTCAAGCAGTAGTCTGACCAGTTTGTTTTGAGATGTTTGTAATTTTGTTTTTAGCGCCTTTGAGGTGCTTTGGTACCATGAGGTGCAAGCATAGTCGTAGTACCCCTGAATGAGTGCTCCTGCCAGAGTCTTCAGGGTGTTCTTGTTTACCAGAGAGGAGATCCGGTACAAGAATCGAGTTCGTTGGTTGACTTTTTTATTACATTGGATGCCATTTTGTCACAGGAGAGATTAGCCTCTAGGATGGAACCCAGGTAGGTAATTTCATCTTTCCTTGTGACAATATTGTCACCCACTGTATCTGAGAAGCCGTCGGTCTTGCTGAGTTTGTTATTTGAACCGAAGAGAATGGACTCTGTTTTGCCCATGTGTAATGATAGTTTGTTATCAGCGAGCCATATGCAGATTCTGCCTAGTTCCGAGCTGAGGGTTTTTTAAACCTGTAACTTGTTCTTGTCAGAGACCAGCAGGGCTGAGTCGTCCGCAAACAGGAACAAGTTGCAGTCACAAGCTGACGACATGTCATTTGCATAAATTAGGAACAGTAGCGGTCCTAGTATGCTTCCTTGTGGAACACCACAGCTCACTGTGAGGGGGGGGGATAGGGTACCGTTTACCTCCACCATCTGTTCCCTCCCCTCAAGGTAGGATTGCATCCAGCTCACTGATAGACTATCAAAACCAATTGCTTTTAGCTTGTCAATCAGAATGGAGTGATTGACCGTGTCAAAGGCCTTTTGTAGGTCCAGCATGACCATGCCGCAGTATTTGCCTTTCCATTCAGGGGAATGCTAAAGACTTGATCCACCTTTTATTCTAAGCTTTTTGAAGGGTTTATTAGAAAATTATAGGAAGGGCTTTATGAAATAATCCAAAGCTAGTTTGACATCTGGGATATAATAAGTATCACTGTGATGGAGGTCATTTACAAAGGCTTGTTAGTTCAAAGTTTCTTGAATTCCGCTTTACAACAACCATGGACCGTGTTCTTGTCAGTTTTGCATTTCGAACAAGATATTGGGCAATGATCACTTATTTTACTGATCACGATTAAGTCAATTAAAGTTGACTTTGTATGATCTTTTACATTAGGCCTGGTGGAATTAGTTTTCAATTAACCCCTAACCCCTTTCCATTTAAAATGTATCTGTCTGTCATAAAATAAATACAAATTGTCAATGTAGGGAATGTTCCAGTAAGTATATGTGTAGTAATTTGTAGTAGGGGAGAACGGGGGATGTTGTCACACTTTTTACTCTAGTGTGAATTGCTCATCATCAAAACATTAATCACCTATCAAAGACACTGACAAATTGTGACAACCAACCCCATCATGGGGATGGTTGTCACACACTATGGGGTTGGTTGTCACCATGTGTTTTAATGGGAAAAATCTTAAAAAGAAGACAAGAAGGCAGAACTCAATTTGAAAGTTTAATTGCATTGACACGTTGACAAATACATAACTTAATGCATCTTAACATGAACATGAACAGAAAACACATCTTTAGGCCATCCTATATAACAAAATAAGAACACAATAAATCGGCCTAACAATAATAGCCTACACAACATGTGACAACCAACCCCAAATAAAATGTGACGACCAACCCCAACTGGAATGTCTTGATAGCATCAAGGCTAACAGCCATCTAACAACTAGTTAGCTAGCTAACAACAATCTAAACTATAGCTATCCCTTCACACTTTTTAAGGGTAATAATTGTTTCATTATAAACCAATTGTGTAAAAGCCTAGAAGAAAAATACTGAGGAGCGGAATATTTACAAATGGACATGAAAAACACAAAAAGTAATCTCACCTCAAATTCAGCTGTTTCACTCCAAAGATGACAATTTAAATACCAAAGTATGGGAGACAGGACCCTCTGGTTGTGAACAACGTCCCCCGTTCTCCCCTACCTTGTACTGCCTGGTTAAATAAGGGTTATTATTAGTAATTCTGTGTAGTAGCTTGTATTGCCTGGTTAATTATGGGTTACTAGTAATTCTGTGTAGTACTGTAATACCTTGTATTGCCTGGTTAATTAAGGGTTATTATTAGTAATTCTGTGTAGTACTGTACTGTGTAGTACCTTGTATTGCCTGGTTAATTAAGGGTTATTATTAGTAATTCTGTGTAGTACTGTACTGTGTAGTACCTTGTATTGCCTGGTTAATTAAGGGTTATTATTAATAATTCTGTGTAGTACTGTGTAGTACCTTGTATTGCCTGGTTAATTAAGTGTTATTATTAGTAATTCTGTGTCGTACTGTGTAGTACCTTGTACTGCTGGGCCGTGTGGCTCTCATGGCCCTCCTCCACCTGTCTGAACTTGGTCTCCAGACCTCGAAGCTGAACCTCCATCTGCTCCACATACTGCAGATCCCTCTGAGTCCGCTGGTCCAGAACCTCAATGGACTGGCTCATGTTCTGAACCTACACAACACATTACTATTATTAGTAGTAGTAGTAGTCGCAGCAGTAGTATTATTAGTAGATTAGTAGATTAGTAGTAGTAGTAGTAGTAGTAGTAGTAGTAGTAGTAGTAGTAGTAGTAGTAGTAGTAGTAGTAGTAGTAGTAGTAGCAGCAGCAGTATTATTATTATCAGTAGTAGTAGTAGTAGCAGCAGTATTATTAGTAGTAGTAGTATTATTATTAGTAGTAGTAGTAGTAGTAGTAGTAGTAGTAGTAGTAGTAGTAGTAGTAGTAGTAGTAGTAGTAAATCAAATCAAATGTATTTGTAAGGCCTGACAACACACGTTAATGTCCCCATGGGCTGGACACGTCTTCTTTAAACAAGTCAAGAAGAAACATCACAATAAGTCAAGAACAAAACAAGAACACCATAAGGTCCAACAAATTTAAAATAAATGCAAAATAAATGAAAGAAATGAATGCAACACTCCCAGACATACCCCACGCGAAGGTAAGGAAAAACTCACTAAAACCTAGCAATAGGAAAAGGTAAGCATGCACTCATGTTAATGACTATGCGTGCACCTCATGGTACCAAAGCACCTCAAAGGCGCTTAAAACAAAATTACAAACATCACAAAACAAACTGGTCAGACTACTACTTGACCTGAACCCCAGAACCCACCTCACCCCTGCCCACTTTGACAACCTAGGATGGCTTAGAGTAGACGACAGAGTACAGCAACTTGCAATGGGCCTGGTCTACAAGATACACTATACAACCGGGGTGCCCATGTACATGTCAAAATACTTCCCAAAGGTCAGTGAATACCACAACCACTACACCAGAGGAAGCTCAACAAATCATGTTAAACCCAGATTCGGCTCAAACAAGGGACTAAACACGTTTCGCAATTATGCCACAACAATGTGGAACGCCCTACCCAAAGCTGTAAAGGAATGTGAATCCCTGCCCACATTCAAAACCGCTCTTAAAGAGCACCTACGGGAGGCTGCAATTCGAAACTGGCCACCGTAAATGCCCAAAACCCCCACCACCTCCTAATAGACAGTCTCCTCCCCACCGCATGTATATATTCCCCCCCCGCCGTATGTATATTTCCCTCCCACCCACCCACCCACCCCCTCCTAATGTACAGTCCCCCCTCCTCATCATATGTATATACTCTGTCAGGATCTAGGGGTAACAGTACTGTATATTTGAATACCGCTTATGTCACAAATGTATCAGTACTAAATACCTATATGTCCCTATGCCATAAATGGCATGTATGTTGTGTATGTCATAAATGTCTATATGAATTGAAAATGGGGGACCCTGATGGAAACAAGACAAACGTCTTTCTCAGGTCTGCATCCCCTTAACAATTGTATGTATTGAGCCGTACTGTATTGTACCCATTCTGCAATCTGTTAAATAAAGTTTTCATTCATTCATTCAAACACAGATGAGTGCATGCAATAGCAACTGAACATTTTGAAAAATTTTAGATAGAGCTGATAGCGATAGTAGTAGTAGTAGCAGTATTAGTAGTAGTAGTAGTAGTAGTAGTAGTAGCAGTATTAGTAGTAGTAGTAGTAGTAGTAGTAGTAGTAGTAGTAGTAGCAGTAGCAGTAGTAGTAGTAGTAGTAGTAGTGTTATTAGTAGTAGTAGTAGTAGTAGTAGTAGTAGTAGTAGTAGTAGTAATAGGCCTAGTAGTAGTAGTAGTAGTAGTAGTAGTAGTAGTAGTAGTAGTAGTAGTAGTAGTAGTAGTAGTAGTAGTAGTAGTAGTAATTAGATTAGATTAAAATGTATTCTCATTATACAGCACAGTACAGCGAAAAGAGGTTTGGCATTCAACCAAGTGCAAATATAACAGTAATGTGCAATAGTAATATACAAAGTAAAGGTGATTAAACTGGGTATAACATATATAAATGACTACTGAGTATAGTGCTAATCAGATGTATGTACAGAGTTGTAGTATTAATATGTAAGAAATAAGAATATGAATGAATAAGACTATACGTATATATATATATATATATATATATATATATATATATATATATATATGTAACGGATGGTATCGTGAAGCGCAGTCAAGAAGGGCTGGGGTGAGTAGCGGTGCTATGGGTTAAACTCACTCTCACATCCTCAAAGACAGATAGACACGTTGCGAAAAAGTGAATTCACCTCTTGGTATAGCGGTCTGTGTTGTTGCCTGCGACGTGGGAGACCGGGGTTCGACTCCCACTCGGGGCATCGAAGTTTGAGGTGACGTTGTCACAACCGTTACATATATATATATATGGTATATATTGTACAGCTATCATACAGTTATATGGGTTATATGCAGGTGTTTAAGTAGGTATATAGAAGGATTATATGCAGGTATATTCAGACATATGGTTATATATATGTGGTATTTATTAATATATACATTTATATATGGTATATACAGCACTATTGTAAATGCTATCATACAGTTATATGGGTATACAGCGAGTAGGGTATAGTATACAAGCAGCGAAGCTGCATAGGCCACCTTGAGGAATTGTACCGTTTCTTATTATTCTTCTGCCATTGGAGTCTATGGCAGCCCATAGTTATGAAAATTGGCAGACTAATTCGGGACAGTCCAACGACCCCTGACACCAAGTCCCATGTCCCCAGCTCCAACACTCTAGCACCACCAACATGTCAAAGTTGGAGGTGCATTTATGCACACAACTTTTCAAGCGCGAGTCAGATTTTCTAAAACAAGGTACCGTTGGAATCCTTGGCTCAAGCCAAGTTCAACGCACCCTATGATGTAATTGCCATATTGGATTGCTGCCATTTTGCCGCCACAAAACATAATCTGTAGACCAATGTCTACACAGGTATGACTTTTGTTTTAGATTTTCCAATGCATTCGCTTTTGACAGCCAATTGAATTTGGTGACAAAGCCGCCAAACAGGAAGTTGAGTCATGTCTCAGAAATGCTTGGCAGACTGTTTAGGCACCCTCACATGATCTCCGTCACCAAGTGGCATGTTGACAACTCAAAGTGTCAAAGTGTATACCTGTAACTTTTTAACTATGTCCGATTTTCAAAGTTCTTGTAGCAATGGATTCCCTGGCTCATGCATGTTCAAAACACCCCATGGTTTAATTATTATTCTTATTTTTGGATTGCAGCATGCAAGGTACACTTTTGGTCTTCTGCACAATTTCACCGATTTTAGAGTGGGGAGAGCTGCCATCCCTCTTCCAATTTTCACAACTCATATACACAGAGTAGATATATAAAACCGTTCACATGACTCTTGGGATTCGTAAAATCTAAAATAAAACTAAGCTCTTGTAGCAGTCTGAAAATATTGTATATTATTCGAGACTGCTGACTGGTGTTTTATATTCCCTTTGTACACAAAGACATCATTGATATTCACACGAACAATGACACAAGCGTCCCCTTCCGAAGAGCACTGGAATATGGAGTATAAATGACAGTACTAGATCATATTCTACAATGCGTTTCCCCTTGTGACTGGCAGGCGGGACCAGCAGGGGGCGGTAGCAGGCAGAGAGTGGCGGAGAGAGTTGGGAGGAGATAAATGGAGGAGAGAAACGGAAGACGCTCTCTTCGGCAGTGAACTTGGACAACGAGTAGTCGCAGCTAACGGGGGCTCTGGAGAGCCCTGTTGCTGACGTTATGCCAGAGGGCCCCGTGAGATAGCAACGGGTGATAACAAGTACTGGCTAGTGGACACGATATCCTAGCAGTACCAGCGATAGTATATGAACCATTAGTGCAGAGCCAGGCACTAGCAATCGGGTTATGATAGTTACTGTGTGCGGTATAAGTAACGTGCGGTTAACCAAGTATCCAAGTCTTTAACCACCGAGTTATAGTAGTTACAGTGTGCGGTAT
Organism: Notolepis coatsorum; assembly: GCF_963971535.1. Taxonomy (NCBI): domain Eukaryota; kingdom Metazoa; phylum Chordata; class Actinopteri; order Aulopiformes; family Paralepididae; genus Notolepis; species Notolepis coatsorum. Next base: position 4,045,618 of record NC_140166.1, on the reverse strand, counting down.
AGAGTGCGCGCACCAGGACGAGCGTGGGCCAACAACCATTCTGCTCCGGCTGACTTCGACCAGACCTGCACCCGGCTGCCTGCATTCAGCCTGCTCCGGCGGACTTCACTCAGACCTGCACCAGGCTGCCTGCGGCTTACGGGAGTTCCTCCCATCCAGCAGGGGTCGTCATCGCTCAGCACACGCTCTCAGCCGGCGCTGCCTCTCTGCCCGGCTCTGCCTGCTAACATCCTCGCCGAGAGCGTTCGACGCCATCTTGCCTCCCGGACAACAGTGGAGTGGCGAGGCGGCCATTTCGGATGAGTACAAATGAGCATTGATGCTCCCGATTCCTTATACAATACACAGTGTGGTGCAGCCTGCGGGCGAAAGTAACGTTGCTACTACCATTCCATAGGGGTACCCCGAACAATATATGCCGGCATTAAGATAGGACTTTACTGGTATTTTGTGGGCTCACTCTTTTGTTTCATTCCTTTTCTTTGAGCGTGATAATGTGTGTGTTTCATAATATTTCCCGTTCAGTGAATCCTTCTATTTTCCTCCCCTATGTTCCCCCTTCCTTCCCCATATTACCGACCTGGAGCAGTATATGTAATCCCTTAGAGAAGGTAGATACTGTGTTCAGCCCAGACGTGGGCAGCACTTAGTCTGGGTACCGTGAGAGCACTTGGTGCCTGGGTGTAATTATATAATTGATTTATGCCAGTGTAATCCTTGTGTTGATACCCATGGTGCAATAATCACCAGACGTAGCATTGTTGTAACTAGGCCACGTTACAATAACACTCATCCAGAACGGGAGCACTGTGTGTGTCTTTTATTGAGCCTAACCCTAACCCTTTGATGCAGGTAATATATCCATTATTAACCCCTTCCTATTCAACCTTCCATTTCCCACTGTAAGGTTTCTGGTGTTACTGAGGGAGGGTACTGCTTGCGGGGGGAACCAAGTTATTTCTTTACCATCCAGTCATTAGGTGTGGGGGGGCTAAGGAGACAATTGTGGAGGGTGAGGGTGTGTTGGGGAGTACTGCTGACTGCCCAAGAGAGAGGGAGGAAGACCAGAGTACCGGACCAGGTTTGTAAATCCTGGGCCTCATACACCCCACTGCCAGCCTCCAGTTGACGCTCCGGACCCCAAAGACGGAGGTGCAGCTGGCCAGAGTGCTACTGTGTCTCGCTACCTAGTGACCGTGCACCACAGTTCCCACGAAGCAGGGATAATCCACCCTGCTACACTCTGATGTATATTTTTCACCCTGTGACAGGTTGAACGACGACTGCCCCCCTCCATTGAGACCAATAGAGCCATGCTCTAACTTGAAGCAGAAAATGACAGAATCAATGTTGTGTTTCTAATTCGTCACCTCTCCTACACTTTTGAAGAGAGGAAGGCATATTACAATGTTCGTGTGATTGTCTGGATTCTGAAGCTGCAAATAGTTAAGCCATGCTATGTATACTTTTCGCCCTATTCCAATTTAAATGACGACACCCCCCCTCTCACTCAACCAAGAGGAAGCAACTGTGTGAAGGCTGAGATGCCACAGGGTCGACTGAATTCAGCAGATGAGGTTTAGCTCAGTTGGCAGCGCGTCATGCCGCAGGCAGACCAGCCGCGCACGAAGTCACGCGCGGGTTCCGTGGGAGATCGTGCGCGTGGCCTGGCACACCGAGTCCGACTTCAGAGCGCGCAGAAGCGCACGGAGGAAGGCACATTTACATTGGAACAGCTGTAAATGCCTAGTCTATATGCAAAGTCAGTCCCCGTTTGAAGATTTTTTAAAGATTTCCAGTTCCAGTGTTCTATTGTCCATTTTGCATGTATAACCAGTTATTATATAATTAATTAGAATGTTAGAATTCATTTTAGAATGATGATCAGTATGACTGTACTCCTGAAAAAGTATAGTAATATGGTTTATTTGTATTGGGAAAGAGACCACGGCGGGTGGGTGTAGCGAGAGAGAGACCACAGCGGGAACAGAATAGATTGCTTGAAAAACTCACCCTAACGCAGATTCAATGGCAAAGTTGGAAGGAGACGACGTCGACGCATTTTCATACCGTGGAGATGAAAAAGTTAGCTGGTTGAACAACATGTGTGGTAATAATGCAGATATTGAGTGTATTTCAGTGAAAACGCCTCTGAATCCAACTGAAGCAAAAACGATCGCTTCCGCCCTGCGAGTCGCGCGCCCGCTTGCGGCCGGTGGGCACAGCTACGTCCGTTAACATGGGAGCGAAAGTGAAGCGGCGGTCGCCCACCTGTCCACCTGCCTTTAATCGCGGCTGGTCTGCCTGCGGCGTCAAGCTCCAAAACACTAGGTCCAGAGTTCAAATCTCGCCCGTCCATGTAGTGATTCATTACTATTACGGTCTGTGCACAACTTCAACCGTTTTTGAAAAACTAGGTCCCATTGAATTCCTTGGCTCAAGCCAACTTCACCGCCCTCAATGACGTAATTTTCCTGTGAAAAACACTTCAAATGCTACTCCTGGCTCCTACAGATTTTCACCAATCTGCATGTAACTTGGTACACATAATCTGTAGACCAATGTCTACAAAGGTATGCCCCCACATCCCTGCTTGCGGGTATATTTATGATTATGATTTGTATTATGATGATTATGATTACTATGATTACAGTTTATGGCAGTTATAGACAGAGAAAGCAGTAGGTACTAGGTAGGTATAAACATAAGGTTATGTATATAACCAAGTTCTGTGAGTTATGGTGCGCTCAGCACCAGTTGCACTGTACCTCACTTCGTGCACGAGCACTGAATAAAAAATTCCACCATGTACCTTTACATCCCAACATTCGTCTGGCCACACCCCCATCCGCTTACCTTCATAAGCAGGAGTGTGGTCACCTACTCGCCTCCTTCCCAAACTTTCACCACAAGGCGAGATCAAGGGCAGCAGCGGCGTCCTGGTGCTGAGCGCACCATAACTCACAGAACTTGGTTATATACATAACCTTACGCTCTGTTTCGTTAAGGCTTCGCTCAGCACCAGTTGCACAACAGGGGCTGAGCGGGAGCCATAGCCCGACAAATACACCCCGCTGAGGCCCCCCACAACCATCAGACCGGGGAGGACCGAGCCCCCCCGACCCTCCCTAATGGAGGATACCCCCCCTATTGGAGGCTTATGGGAGGGAGACGGATCCGACCAGGCGAAGAGGAACTCAAGCAACTCAACGCACAGGGTGAGCAGACCGTGGCTTGACCCCACGACTACACACACGCACAACCCGCATGCCACCAGGGAACGAACGGAAGGAACAACCTCGTTACTGCCCCCAAAATCACGGGGTCAAGAGCAACCCCAACCCCGTGGCGAGGCCGTAGCAGCGGAGCGCGAAGGAAGACCCAGTCCCACTGAAGGGACTGGATCCCCTGGAAAAAGGGGGCCTGGAGAGGTCAATGACGCCAGGCATCAAGACCCCACCAGGTGGTCACTTAGTGACACCGCCCCCCACATCGCCAGCGTATTCGGATAGGGCCCCTCCAAGAGCGGGCCCTTTCCCCCCAATAGCACACCGCCTGGCACACTGACCCTGCAGACCAGGCAGTCAGCATGGCCGTAAGCACTCAAAAGGTTAACCAACGGAAGCAGGCAGCGCACCGGGGAAACCAGGCAGCAGGCTGTAACCTGAGCCTGGAGCACTGCAGACAAGACAGGCGCCAAAGGAGTCAGCTGAAAACAGCCCCCCCGGCGGAAGGGGCGTATGCTGGCGTTGTTGATCACCATGACAAAGCCTCCATTAAAAAAAAACCACCCAGAGGGGTCGAGGCAGAGAAGGCTGACATGATTGGCAGACGTCATGAACGTGCAGGGGCACACTCAACCGGGTAACCCGGGTGTTGACTCTGCTCCAACACACCAGGGAATCAACCACCCTTGTGGGACAGACGGTGGTTGTTCCTATAACCCCTCAAGAAAAAAGGGTTATCCCAGGCCTACGGTATCAACAAAACTTTACTTCGGACCGGGCCCGGCGGCACGGGAAGCACAGGGTTACAAGAGGAGGTCCAAGACCACCCCAACAGCCCCCTCTTCGCCACACGTGAGAGAGGAGCGAAAAGAATGGAGAACCAGCCCTAAGCACACCGCACTTGGTATTCCCAGGCGGTCTCCCAACCAAGTACTAACCAGGACCGAACCTGCTTAGCTACCGAGATCGGACGAGATCGGGTGTGTACAGGTTGGTATGGCCGTAAGCCATTACGATAGTGCAGAGTACAACATGTACCCAACAAAGGGTCTCCATAACGCCTAACCCTGTGACACCCGGACCGATCCGGCATTTTTCCCCCCGAAAAAAGCACAAGTCCCTCAGGGTACCAGAACAGCAGATCTGCATCCCCGGCGGACAACGGGTTAACTGACCAGGACCAGCGCGACCAGACCAGTCCCGTGTCCTAACCACGCCGACATGCCCACTCCAGAAGAGGGGGTAGGTATGCGTGTCGATCTAAAACATGAAAAGAGGGCGCCACCCAGACGGTCCCCATTTGGACCGTGCTCAGTGGCCCACCCCAAGGGCGTGAGACCCCTCTACCTATGTTCTGATCTATTCTGTTAACATCCCCCAGATATGAACGAGAATTCATCGAGACAACCTAGTAAACTGGCGCTCGGAAGAGACAAAACTCCATCCCAGTTGCCCTATAACAACGCTGTTTTAACAAGCAACCAAGGCGCACTTAGCCCCTGCGTGATTCTTTAACAGAAACACACCGAGCCAGCACTATGTATGCGTCGAGACCCAAACACATCAATGGATAGTCTAGCAAGACACCAAACATTGTTCCTCCAAGTCGCCTGGGAGAACGACACGGAGCCGTCGTGCTTCATGTACCTTCCTCTTTTTTATCCAAAAAAGAAAGAAACACAGACTGACATGAATCCCACGTGACGCAGCTGAGGGTAAAAATCGTTTACATTTTTACATCCCACCACCCTTGCCATAGGGAGGAGATGGAAATCCCCAGAGAGACTTCCCACGCGAGCTGTATAGATTGAAAAGAATATATTGCAACATTGAGCTATGTAATATTTGGGTTAGGGCTCTCCGAGGAGGAGGCACTGAACCAATACACACTCAATAATCGAATTGAATCGAATACACACACAATAGAGCAGAACTCCTTTTTGAAGTTCTACTCACCTTGACAATCTGAGGAGGAGGCTCTGAACTCTGAGGAGGCTCCCTCACAGGGAAGGAGAGTCCGAACTCACAGAAGGCCCGAGGAGGAGCTTCGTGAGGAGGAGCTCTGACAACTCCCTGAAACAGATCCATAACATGGACCTGAACAACTCACGGAAGTCTTACCAACAGAGACGCGCACAGTGACGTACTCTATGGCGGGGGAAAATCTTCCAGGGCGTGGGACCAGGAAACTCCCTCCCCCCCCACGTTACCCCGTAACGTGCCGAACAGCAACGTGACAGGAACCTTGAAGGACAGGAGGTTTTAACCCCTGACCAATCAGAAAAGGGGAGGAAAGGATTACCAGTTCACCCCTTTACGACCCCACACCCATGATACGATGTAATGACAAAAAAGAGCATGACACAGTCATAGTCAGCTACATGAAGTGTCTAACAGCTTCACATAGCTCATGTGCTAACCTGCTATCTGATTTTTACTAAGGAAAAAACACAGAATAGAGAGGGCCCCCTTTAAGAGCCCCGGTACCAGACTTACACATGTGCTTCTGTGGCCAAACCTAACCCAGTTGTAGATCACAAGACACACCCCTTTATCACAACAAAAAATGGCAAAAGTACACAGAGGAACGCCGTTTTTCATAACGAGAGAATACAGAATCCTCGATTATGTATTGGCCACAGGCCTTGCTAAGCACACACGATAAGTGACCAAACAATCTTTTCTTTAGGAAAATATAGTTTCTCAAGCGGTTAGCACAACCCCAGCAATTAACCTGAGGGTTACATCATATCCCCACAAACACAGTGACACAATATACTGTAAACAACATGTCTGAGAGGAGGGTGGGGAAGCCCCAGGGAACCGGGGGGATCACCCCTCCTTCCTTACCCTTGATACGACCAAGTTGAACAGGTAACCCTGTTAATAAGTGAACACACTGTTCATTGTCATTACAGGCTGAGAAAAGAATTCATTCCTTAATCACATGTCACTAAGCATAGCTTTATAGGTTAAATAACCCCCTTAGTTGTGAGTTCACGTTTACATGAACACACATGTTCTCATCACAACTAACCAGATAATTTTTACACATGTAAAACAACAACCCGATTTCTATGGAGAGAGAAGCTATACCAGTGACAAGACAATTCACACACAACACGCGTTGTATCCTCAATGTATTGCAGCAACACACGTTTTGGAAAACATCGTTATTACAAAACATCTAGAAGGGAAGGAAAGAAGAAGTGTTTAAGGTCCGGTCGGGACCTTCCTACCCTGAACGCAGGCCAAGCGAACTGCAATCTGGCTAACGGGGCACTGAAGTTTGAACACAGCATCCCTGTGTTGACGACGAGGATAACGACGTTGCGCCACCCAGCCGCTACGTTTCTCCATGTTTGACGCAGTCCTCGCTGGCAGGGCTCCGGTGTAGGTTCGACTAACATCCTCTGTAGTCAGAGTGTTTAAGGCATGTTATAGTCATAGAAAACGTTCAACAGTGTAGCATCAAGCTAACAGCCGATCGACTGATAGCAACAAGCTAACGTTTACTAGACTGGTAACACAGCGAGCTAACGCCGCAGCTAACAGCTGACTGGCTAACACAGTAGGCCACAACTAGCACGCAAGCTAAGCAGCTATCACCTGAACTGTACACACATAACAAGCCACACTTCCGACAGGCCGCTGTCCAAGTCCCTCCCCTAAGAGGGAAAAGAAAAAGAATGTCAGAACACAGTTGTCAACGGTGATCCAGACATACAGCGGGGCCAGCACAGTTCCCATTTCGGGCTGCAGCCGACTTTGATCATGGTACTCCCGATAAAGAAGATCCTATGCCCACATTTCCTCGTTAGGGTATACTTTCATTTGTATATGAAAGATGGGGCCTGCACGGGACAGAGAAGCATCCGCTCGAGAATCCAGGGATCACCAGGTCCTGGTCGGGGCCCATTAGTTTGACCATCATGGGCGTCAGACCAAGATCCTCCGACCGCCGTTTAAGCCGAGCAGAGGACCCCAGCCTGAAGTCGGCGTTTCGTAAATTGTCAGCTAACCCCCACAGCATCAACAACAACCAGAGCTCGCAAGCAAAACAGTACATACCCAACCTGGAAACAACCGCTTCTCACAACAGTCAGTGCTTCCCACAGTCCAGCTGTGTGGCCGGAGGGCAACCCCATCCAGCCGCAGCAAGGAGGACTGTAGCTGGGGAGCATGTCAGCGGCGTGAGCTCCTAATACGAAAAAGCCGTTGAAGGTCGGAATGACCATCATCTTCCAGACACTCCAGTAACGAAGACAATATCGCCGTATTTTCTCGAAAATAGTGAGAGAGAAAATAAAGATATGATGTCAACGTATCTTCCCGTTCTTTTGTTTTCCAACTTTCTTCTACTAACAACCTTGTCAAGTGGGGATCTACCGAAGGCACTTCCTTGTGGTGAAAGTGAAGAAGGAGGCGAGTAGGTGACCACACTCCTGCTTATGAAGGTAAGCGTATGGGGGTGTGGCCAGACGAATGTTGGGATGTAAAGGTACATGGTGGAATTTTTTATTCAGTGCTCGTGCACGAAGTGAGGTACAGTGCAACTGGTGCTGAGCGAAGCCTTAACGAAACAGAACTGAGTATAGGCAACAGAGTTCAAAGTTTGTACAGTATGGGTAACAGAGCCTAGAGTATAGTTCAGAGTTTATATGGTATGGGGGGGCTGTCATTGTGCCCTTCTTGATGACTTGTTGTACAGAACTTGTGTAGTATAATTAATTGCTTTAATTATACCTGTTTTTAATAATCAATGTTAAACTTCCATTTTTGAACTCAAGATAAAGTCTTTAAATTAAATCCCCGGGTAATTTGGCCAGAAAATCAATACAGGGACCAGTTGTCTATGTGTAAATAAAGAAAGCCAAGGGGATGTGTCAGTAGAGACGCCAAATTTGAATACAGACCTAGGCTTCTTGGAGCACAATGGTAATGGGATGCAGTGGGGGTCACAATTGACCAAACAAGTGTGGTTACCCTAGCAACCGGCGCTTGGTCAAGGGTGACCATCAAGATTCCCCTGCAGACCAGACACCTACGACAGCTTCAAAGCAGTACATACAATGAAAACAAGTTTGATCACACAATGGTGTGATTTATCAGGTCCTCCTGCAAATACAGAGAGAGAAAGGGACAGCCCAAGGAGTGGCAAGTAATATATATTACAGAAAGTCCTTTACACTTTTGAAAGTGATTTGCTATATTAGAAAGTAGTACAACTCAATTTGCAATACCAGTTTATAATAAAGTGTATATCTTTCAATGATAACTCATTATATAACCAAGCTATTCAATAATCAGTCTATTCTGTGACACTAAGTGAGATCTTTGAGTGTGACTGAAACTAGTGATGTAATCATAACAGATTATGATGTTCTAAACATGTAGAATGGCCTTACAGGCTAAATATGACTTCATGGTACACTTTACCAACTGGTCAGAACAGACCCTGATCAGAAGCAGCTGTGTTTAGAAGGCCGCTTTGTAACAAATGAAGGTCAGGAAATGACTCAGAGAATAGCCCTTAGGTCAACAGAAACATGTTGTAACACGACAGTGTTATCCTGTGGCAGGACAGCAATAGCCTTGCAATCTTGCGTTTATTGTCCTAGAGCAGCTGCGAGAACCATTGTTCTCTATCCTGAGAAAAGGGCCTGTGAGAACAGGTCTGGGTCCAGCGAGGACCAGGGAAGAACTATTCAAATTAACTACACTGTGTAAACTAATAATCCAAAGATAAACTACATTTAATTGGTGATAATTATGCTTATAGGTAATAGGCAACTAAATATTGTGTTTTATTTTATACTGGAAGCTGTAAATTGAACTTACATGTGTAGCATCCTTCTATTATTCAGAAGTGCTAACGTAATCTTCTACTTCCTCTTTGTGCACAAAGACATCATTGATATTCTCACGAACAATGATGCGAGTCCCTCCTTCTTCCACCGACCGAAATATGGATTATAAACGGCATTACTGGATTCTATTCTACAATCCTTTTCCCTGTGGAGCTAGTAGGCGGTACCAGCAGGGGGCACGGTGGCAAGCAGAGAGCGTACGAGAGCGACGGAGAAGGAAGCAAGCCAACTGAGACGGAAGTGCGAGGAACCAGCCTCTTCGACAGTGAACTTGGACCGGAGCGGTCATGTCTGGAGAGCCCCGTATTGAACAGGAGTATATTACGGGTTATCCTATGAATGTACTCGTAGTGGAGCCTTGCATGTTTCTCCCTGAATATCCCTAGTGATATACCACGAGTTATCCTAGAATATGAACGGTATAGCCGAGTTGCGCTTAAGTTAAAGTTATTTCCTCTAGTGAGGCGTCCCGCCAGCGTGGCGCGAAGAGGAACGGTGCTTAGGAGCACCCTGCGTTATGATATATCTCATCTAGCAGAAGGGCTGTTTGGGACCCAGAGTTTAGCTGCAGTGTGAGTGAGGCAAGCTAGATCCGCGTGTCGTCCCAGCACCAGCCCTACAACCAGTCTGCTCTGGCTGTCTGCAACCAGTCTGCTACGCCAGCCTACGACCAGACCTGCACCTGGCTGCCTGCAGTACACGGGAGTTCTTCCCGACCAGCAGAGGTCGTCATCGGCCAGCACACGTTCTCCGCCAGCACTGCCTCTCCGCTCCAGCTCCGCCTGCTAGTATCCCCACCGAGAGCGTTTGACGCCATCTTGCCTTCCGGACGACAGTGGCGTGACCAGGCGGCTATTTTGGATGAGTACAAATGGGCATTGATGCTCCAGAGCTATTATACAGTATACAGTGTGGTGCAGCCTGCGGGCGAAGTTAACGTTGCTACTACCGTTCAATAGGGGAACCCCAAACAATATATGCCGGCATTAAGATAGGACTTCTGTTTGGTATTTTGTGGGCCCACTTGTTGATTTCTTTCCTTTTCTTTGAGTGTGATAACATGTGTGCTTAATAATATTTTCCCATCCAATTAACCCTTTCCCTGTGGGGAAGTTACAGACCTGGTGTAGTATAGATAACGCCTTTTGGAGGTACTATTCCTGCCGTATAATTAAAGCCTTTTTGAAGGTATTATCCAGGGTGAAGACCCAGACGTGGGCGATGAGTCAAATACCTTGCAGTATATAATCCCTGATACTAACCCAGAGGCGGGTGTCCAAAATACGGGTTTTGGGGGTGTTGATTCACAAACGGAGCTATAGTGGGACTTCGGTCTATGTAGTCATTCTCCTTAAATCATTGTAACTGACCAGTACAATATCAGTAAAGAAGTGGATGGGAATTCTGTGTGTGTGTCTATTCCTGAGCCGTATTAACCCTTTTGGTGTGGGTAACATACATGCTATTAATCCCTTCCTATTGCACCTTTCCCTTTTCATTGTAAGGTTTCTAGGGTCATTGAGGAAGGGTACTGCTTGTGGGGGGAACCAAGTTATTTGTTTACAATCCAGTCACTGGGTGTGGGAGGGTGCTAGAGGAGTAATTGGGGGAAGTGAGTGCGTGTTGGGGAGTACTGCTGACCGCCCTGGACGGGAGAGGAAGACCAGAGTACCGGACCAGGTTCGTAAATCCCGGGCCCCATCCACTCCCACTGCCAGCCTCCAGTTGACGCTCCAGACCCAAAGACGGAGGTGCAGCTGGCCAGAGTTCTACTGTGTCTCGCTACCCAGTGACCGTGCACACCCGTTCCCACGAAGCAGGGATAATCCACCCTGCTACACATGTAACTACAGGATTTCACAAGACGTGTCAGGTACAGCAGCTGTGGCAAACAGTTACTTTCAGAGGCTCTGCCCATAAAACAGACAGAGCGTTTTGATTAAAAGCAGAATATCTAGTTAATATTAACAATAAAAAAGACTCGTAAATAGTGGAGGAGTCTTTAGCTTGTTAATCTGAATAGAAAAATATCAAACGCTTGGTTCACACTATAACCATAATTAAAATGATCAAGTAAATCATTTAGTATCATATGATTAAGTAAATAATAAGGTCTGAAGCATTACTCCAGTACTGTTTCATGATTTTATAATAAATTAAGTGTTATTGAAATATTGGAACTTCTGTAAATTAATGAAATAGTCCAACTGCTTAGCAGATAGTCGGATCTGGTCGGGGATTTCACGAGGAGGTCCAATGGGACCAGACTAGGGATAAATGTGTAATAAGAAATTACATGATTTAATGCAACAAGTATATTTTAATCAATCAAGAAATTGTGGGACAAACAGTCGCATAAGGAGAGGGAGGTTTTCCTCTCTGACTCACATTCCAGAGACGGCCTCAGGCTTGTTCTGGTTGGCTGGGTGTGTGTGTCCATCTTGATGACATGACTAGCAGGGGGGTGTGCCTAGGAGCAGGGCCGCCTCAGGGGGTGTGCGAGCAGTGCGGTCGCACAGGGCCTCGCGGGAAGGGGGGCCTCGCAAAAAAATATATATATATATTTTTAATTTTAAATTTTTTTATTATTTTTATTATAAAAAAAGTTATGCCAGCCAAGACGAAGAGGACAGTCGTTCGGCAGATGGACTGAAGATGAAAGTTGTTCCGTGTTAGAAAGTTCAGTCAGGCTAGCCATGTCGGCTTAGCTAAAGGCAGGGACAGCTAGTTAGCTTTCGCTACGTTATCTAAGTGCTAATGTGTGATTCAGTCGGGCTAGCCATGAGCTTAGCTAAAGGCTAACTAGTTAGCTAGCGTTAGCTACGTTAGCGAGTGCAAACATGTGGTTCAGTAATCAGTCGGGCTAGCCAGCTGTAGCTTAGCTAAAGGCTAACTAGCGTTAGCTAACGCTAGCTAACTTTTTCATCTTCACGGTATGAAAATGCGTCGACGTCGTCTCCTTCCAACTTTGCCATTGAATCTGCGTTAGGGTGAGTTTTTCAAGCAATCTATTCTGTTCCCGCCGTGGTCTCTCTCTCTCTCTCGCTACACCCACCCGCCGTGGTCTCTCTCTCGCTACACCCACCCGCCGTGGTCTCTCTCTCTCTCTCACTACACCCACCCGCCGTGGTCTCTCTCTCTCTCGCGCTACACCCACCCGCCGTGGTCTCTCTCTCGTTACACCCACCCGCCTCTCTCTCTCGCTACACCCACCCGCCGTGGTCTCTCTCTCTCGCTACACCCACCCACCTGCCTCTCTCTCTCTCTCTCTCTCTCTCTCTCTCGCTACACCCACCCGCCGTGGTCTCTCTCTCGCTACACCCACCCGCCGTGGTCTCTCTCTCGCTACACCCACCTGCCGTGGTCTCTCTCTCGCTACACCCACCCGCCTCTCTCTCTCACTACACCCACCCGTCTCTCTCTCTCTCTCTCTCTCTCTCTCTAGAAGCATTTCTCTCTCAATTCAATTCAAAAAGCTTTATTGGCATGAAATTTCACAAATGTTGCCAAAGCACAATTATGACATAAACAGCAAACAATAAGAAACAAAAGATCAAAAGAAATAAAGGAGATGGTGTAGTGCAGGGGTAGGCAACCCTAGGCACGCGTGCCTGCATAGGCACGCGGGGGCATTTTCATAGGCACAGGGGGCAGCATAAAATATATATATATATATATTATAATTTTTTTTTTTTTTTTTTAAATATTATAGTGAAATATTTTGCACTGTTGTCGCATTTATCTTGTTGAATTTATCTTATCATTTATCTTATCTTTTTACTACCACATATTTAATTGAGACCCTTTATTTGTTTATTATTTCAATTTAGCTGGAAATACATTGCTACATCATTCAGTAACATTTGCAGAGCCTTATAACAAAAACATTATTACGGTCACCATTGTGACCAGTGGGATTAATCAACACATTTTATTATTTATTTTTCTATTTCATTGAACATTGCACATGTTAAAAGCCATTTTTTACTCAAAATGTGAGTATTACCAAGTCAACTTGCGTTCTTAAAACAATGACAATAAACATAGTTTTATTAGGTTGAAATAATGTGGTTGTGTACTTATTTTTCTGTTAACTTATTGAAAACTGAAAACCTTAATGCACAGTAACTGAACTCAATATTTTTAAGTTCTGGTAACTTATTATTATAATTTTTTTTACAGTGTAGTCTTGCGATCAATCAAAACTTATTTACACAATATACCTCACATTCACCCTCCATTCACATCCTGGTGTTCTCCTGGTGTTCTCCATTAGGCCTGTAGGTGGAGCTATGACAGCACACGTACAGTACACACACAGATGGTGTGTGATGTGTCCAAAAATGAATGGGCAAATGTGAGTGAAATGGTCGCACTGTATGCAGCTGTTTGTCTGCATTGCACCCCCCCCCCCCCAACTCAGATTTAGGGTTGATACAACCATCATAATAATATTGTTAATAATAACAATAACAATAATGATGTAATAATGTAAAAATTATCATTAAAAAGAAAAAGAAATTATGATGCATGGAATATTGTTGAGGCACACTAGTTACTACTTTATTTCAAACAGGCACTCCATGTCAAAAAGGTTGCTGACCCCTGGTGTAGTGAGTAAAACATGGTACATGTATATACAGTATATGTGTCCTACTGGTTGTCCCTTTTCTTGTGACATGAATTGACATATTTTGCAGCTAAAACTGCACATTCTTTCTGTTCCCCCAGGAGGAATGGCAATTTCTGCACTTCTGTCATACTTTGGAATTCTGGGGAAATTATTTCAATTTTTGGAAAGAATTCCTCCCTAATATTTCTGTAATTTTCACATTGTGTTAGGAAGTGTAGTTCTGTCTCTACGGCTCCCTCATCACATAGACAGCACCAACCTCTCCTCTCTGGGCAGCCAGGTCTGTCTGTGTCTGCCCTTCTCTATTGCCAAACCATGGTCACTCAGTCTGTACCTTGTCAGATTCTTTCTTAGATTCTTATCAGTTACTGTGCTGAGGTAGTCTGCCACAGTATACTGTCTGTTTAGGGCCAAATATGTTTCTAATTTGTGTTGTGATTGTGTGAGTTGATTCCAATACGTAATGTATTTATCTTTTTCTTTGGTTATAATTTGGTTAGGTCTAATCTTCTGAGGCTGGCTAGGGTTTGTGATGTCAGAGTGTGAGATGTCAGCCAGTTTCATTATGAGTTGACAAAAGGGGCTCTTTGTAAGTCTCTCTCTCTCTCTCTCTCTCTCTCTCTCTCTCTCTCTCTATAATTGACAGTTGACTGTATCAATGTGTATCATGCCCAGCCTCGGGCAGCGCTATTATTTAAGAATATGTTGACTGTATAGAAAAATAAAAATAAAAAAATTATATATATATATATATATTTATTTTTTTACCTTTAGGGGGGGGGGGGCTCGCGTTTAAATCTCGCACAGGGCCTCGCATTTCTCCCAGGCGGCCCTGCCTAGGAGGTTTAAATGCCCGCTCCCGGGAAGAACGAGACACACAAGACGGACAGAACGAGACAAGACCAGAATTAGGACGTTGATGAAGGCTCCCAGTTCCTGTTGCTGACTACTGCTGCTATGCTGAATCCAAAGAGGACCAGAACCAACTGAAGTACTTTTGAAATACTTTTGAAATAATACTGGGAAATCCAGAACGAGTGTATATGATAATAAGAGTGCTTTGAGACGGCCATCACCAGGACACCTTGAATAAAGCTCTGTTCTAGAATACCACTCCAAATCGCACCTGTGTGGACTCGGTTCTTCTGCATTTCTACACCTGCACAGACCGGTGGTCGTCCATACACGTAGCCAGAGAAGACCAGAGTGCTAATCAAATATACGACACTACGACACTAGCATGTCGACAGCTGATAAAGAACATTTACATACAAACAGGCCAGGCAGCTGGTTATCAGGAAAACAACAAGACAATGCTGGTTACCACAGAGGTGTGAGAAGCCAACTTCCTCTGTAACTCATAGACCCACAGTTGGGAGAAGGAGGATCTAATATTGTATTAGTAAGGATATTGGTAAAACTCTAAAAGGCAATTGTCTATATGAAATATAACTTAATTAGAACTACCATTACCACTGAAATGATGTGCTCCATGAGGGGAACATAAAGATATTAAACTTGAAGTGGTTTATTGTTATGGTTTGTAAACAACCCCAACAGCAGGACACAGACAGGTAGTTCAGAGTTAGCCAAAAACGATGGGCGTATTTATTTCACTACAGAAATGGGCAACAATAAAGTAAATCCATCCGAGGAGAATCCTTTAGCCGAGTAGTGCTCTGCGGCTCTGCAGCTTGATAATCCTTTTAGCCGAGTAGGGCTCTGCGGCTCTGCAGCTGGATAATAATCCACTCGTGGAGAAAAAGAAAACGGAGAATGTCAGTAATAGAAACGTAGAAATCTACGAGGCAGAGTCCAGTAACAAGACAGAGTCTGGTAACAAAACAAAGTGACAATTCTTCAGTGTTAAGGAACACACAAAAACAGATGAAGGTATTGTCTTCAGTGTTAAGGAACACACAAAAACAGATGGAGGTATTGAGTCCAGGATAAAACGAGGATATTAGTTCATCAAAAAATAGATATCCAAAAACGCACCAAGGGCAAAGTGTAAATACGAGGCACGGGTCCACGGAGGCAGAGAGAGGAAACAGCAGCAATGTCCAAGGGTGCACTGGAGAAAACACACAAGAGGCACAAGCAGTAGCGCAGGGGCGGATTTAGGATTGTAGGAGATCCGGGGCTTAGCCCAGATGGGCCCCCCCCCCCTTTTTTTTTTTTTTTTAATTCTTTAAAAAAAAAAAAATTTAAATTTTTTTAAAAATTTATTTTTTATTTTTGGGCAGACAAGGGGTGGTTTGGAGGGGCTCAGGCACGACCCCCTCCACGACAGATTTTATTTGAATTTAATGAACCTGTACGTGCAATTTCCTGCAATATAGAGCCTTCAATCTTGACCAATAAAGCTGCTCTTTTCACTATAAAACTCAGTTAACCATAACGTAGTTATGGTTAGATTTATATATTGGGGGGGGATATATCATATTTTTCATATAATCAAAAAGTGGTGGAGCAAGATTATACCTTTGCTCCCCCAAGTTCAATAGTGGGAGAGCAGAGATGCTCCGAATGCTCTTATGGCCAGGCGTCTATGATTCACTGATACAAAGTAAAATAGTGCAGTGCAATAAAATAGTTAGTAAAATAGAATAAAATAATGCAATAGTGCATTGCAATAAAATAGTTATCATCGTATTTAATCGGGAGGCCGGTAAGGAGTGCATTACAGTAGTCGAGTTGGCTTGAGATAAAGGCATGGATCTGGTTTTCAGCGTCCTTTTGATTTATAAATGGCCGTACTTTAGCTATATTTCTAAGGTGGAAGAATTAAGTTTTTGTCAACTTGTTGATTGTGATTTAAAGCTTAGGTCTGAGTCTACCATAACACCAAGACTTAACTCACTCAAATACAGTTAGCAGCTGGATAGACCACAGATGGAAATTAGCTTCTGCTAAATCTGGTGCAAACATATTTTCATGTAACAATGATATAGTCAAGTTAGACCGCGCTCACAAGTACTCACACTGGGTGCTGTAATCCCATAAAGTTCAGTATAACAAAGCAGGATAGCCGGACCAGCACTCACAGGTTCAATGTTTTTTTAATTGGCAGCCTGAATCAAAGCAGACATGTTTCGGACTAATGTCCTTCTTCAGTGGTATGGCTAGCACTGGAAATGAATTCAAGGTGATGATTAAATACACCTGGCAGGTAAATGACACGGCAGGAAATGACATCACAACGCAGGTGTGCCTATGCAATATGACTAAATGAATGACCTATCAAAATAGAGTACAATCATAATTTATACATATGTATAGATATATCTATATCTATCATCAATAAATATTTATAAACAATACAATACAAAACGAAACAAAATTACCAGAAACTTGATAACATATAACATGCCCTTTCATTTATAGGGCTAATTGAGCCACTTTACTTGAATTGAATTAATTAATTTCAAATTATCCATAGGGCATCTAGTTTGGCAACAAACAACATCTTAAATCAGACCAGAAATAACAATGTGGGAGTAAGGAGGTTAAAGGAAACAGGTTAAGACGTTCTCTTCATTCATACCTTTAGGTTCGATACAATTAAACAGGTGGATATAATAACATTCACGTTGCAGCAGCAGCTTGTGTCTGTCTCCACCTCGCGCTGGCCTGAGTACTAGCTCTAGTCCCATATATTTGAGGTCGTTGACGGTATGCTTACACTTAGAGAAATGCCAAGCTACCGATGACTTGACATCTAAATTCCTCACAGCACATTTGTGTTCACTTATTCTTGATTTAAAGGCTCTCGTTGTTTTGCCCACATAGGAAAAATTACAAGGACATTTTAGCAAATACACCAGATTGGACGAATTACACGTTATCCGTCCTTTGACTCGGATATTTTTCCCCGTTTTTGGATGTGCGAAAAATTTATCTTTAATCATACCCTGGCACTGAACACAGGATTGGCAGGGAAAATTTCCGTCTGGGATGTTGGACATAAAATGAGAAGGTTTCTTTAAGGGCAAATCAGTTTTGACTAGGAGATTAGATAAATTTGCTTGTCTCTTGTAAAAATAGTTAGGCGAATGCTGAAACGCTGTCCCTATGAGAGGGTCGGACTGCAGAATATGCCAATGTTTATTGACAATAGTCCGCGTGTCTCTCGTAATAGGGCTGTAAGTAGACACGAAAGATACTTTGTCAGGTTTATCTTCTTTCTTTCTGGGGGTAAACAACGTGGCCCTGTCGATATGCTTGGTTTTATTAAAGGCTTTTAGTGTCAAATCAGCACTATATCCTCTCTCGTGGAAACTGCCACGGAGTACCTTTGCTTGTGCAATAAATGTATCGTCAGTATCACATATTCTCTTATAGCGAAGTATTTGGCTATAAGGAAGACTGTTCTTCAGGGCTGGGGTGTGATAACTAGAATAATGTAAGAACGAGTTACGATCCGTCTCCTTTTTAAAAACCTCTGTGTGTAATGAGATGCCATCTGGGGCTTTCTTGATCAAAACATCGAGGAAGGGTAAATTATACATATCAAACTTTAATGTAAACTTTATCGTTCTTCTACAGGAGTTCAGGTACTCAAGGAAGGCAAAAAGTTCGGATGATGAACCAGACCAAATAAAAAACAGATCGTCAATATAGCGCATATACGATTTGACACATTTCTCAAACGGGTTATTATTAAAGATATGATCCACTTCATATTTGGACATATAAAGATTGGCTAGGTTCACAGCGGCTGGAGAGCCCATGCTGAGGCCTCTGTTTTGTAAATAGTATTTATCTTGGAATCTAAAATAGTTTCTAGTTAGAACTAGATCCGTTAAATTTCTTCCTCTAACAAGGCAAGATCCTCTCTGACTTTGGCTAATTTAGAGCCTTCATTATCTATGATTAAAAGCAGTAGATCCATGGAACACTTATCCAGGATCGAACACCACTTTTCACAGAACTCAGGTGAATCTCTTCCCAGCGTGGGTTCTTTGTTGATGCGAAGGCCCCTCGGTATAATGGCATCCTGCCAGTAATTGGTGAGGGTCGTACCGTGGAGTAGGGTACGCGTCTCTCTCTGCCTTAGACGTGAGAGCGACAAGGCCAGTGCTTCTCTTCCTTTGGGTGAGCATTACATCTAACATTGTCAACATTTCAGATGTAATATTGAGCGACCCACATCATAATATCCTGTCTAAAGGTTTATCTTTTGTACCAGCCCGCAAGGTGGATGCATTTACTACTAAGGTAGAACTATTTAAGTTTTTTAGAAATATTAAGTTGAAAGCATTTTATGCCAGAGGGTTTGATAAGAGAACTCAATACGCTAATGAAAATGTGTTGATAAGTGATGATGATGCTGATGCTAGGCCTGAGATAGAGCCAGACACCTTTAAAAGAAAAGTATTTAAACCCCGTAGTCTGTTTACTCCCCATCTCAATCCTCCCTCAGTTGAAACTTTCTGCAGATTAGTACAAAATGATGTCCTTAAATTATGTGAGACCAGTCACAAAGCCCATCTTTATCCAAATTTACTTGAATCGGAGTCTGCAGCACTGAAGGAGCTCATGAAGAAGGAAGATTTAATTTTTAGAAAAGCTGACAAGGGGTCTGGTATCGTGCTCCAAAACAAGAGCTCGTATATATCTGAGATAAACAGACAATTGAATGAGATTGAGGTATATACCCTTCTAAATTCAGACCGTGTTCAGATTTTCTACGGAAATCAAAACGGTCCTTAAAAGCCTGAGATTGTCTGAGGCAATTACAGAAAATGAATTCAAGTTTATGTTCGTAGAGTACCCGGTTACTCCTATTATTTACACTTTACCTAAAATCCATAAGGATATGATTAACCCTCCTGGTAGACCTATTGTTTCCGGTATTGGCTCTGCCACAGAAAAAATCTCTCAGTTCATTGATGCGCATATTAAGGATTTGGCCTCTTCTCAGCGTGGTTACTTGAAGGATACTACTACTTTTTTGAACAGGCTCTCGTCCTGCAACATTAGTCCTACAGACTTACTAGTTACCATAGATGTAGTCAGCCTTTACCCCAGCATTCCACATGCAGATGCGCTGGACGCGCTGAGTTTTTATTTAAACTCGAGGGAAGTATTACTCCCCCCTACAGAAGCGCTGGTTAGTTTAACGGATCTAGTTCTAACTAGAAACTATTTTAGATTCCAAGATAAATACTATTTACAAAACAGAGGCCTCAGCATGGGCTCTCCAGCCGCTGTGAACCTAGCCAATCTTTATATGTCCAAATATGAAGTGGATCATATCTTTAATAATAACCCGTTTGAGAAATGTGTCAAATCGTATATGCGCTATATTGACGATCTGTTTTTTATTTGGTCTGGTTCATCATCCGAACTTTTTGCCTTCCTTGAGTACCTGAACTCCTGTAGAAGAACGATAAAGTTTACATTAAAGTTTGATATGTATAATTTACCCTTCCTCGATGTTTTGATCAAGAAAGCCCCAGATGGCATCTCATTACACAGAGGTTTTTAAAAAGGAGACGGATCGTAACTCGTTCTTACATTATTCTAGTTATCACACCCCAGCCTTGAAGAACAGTCTTCCTTATAGCCAAATACTTCGCTATAAGAGAATATGTGATACTGACGATACATTTATTGCACAAGCAAAGGTACTCCGTGGCAGTTTCCACGAGAGAGGATATAGTGCTGATTTGACACTAAAAGCCTTTAATAAAACCAAGCATATCGACAGGGCCACGTTGTTTACCCCCAGAAAGAAAGAAGATAAACCTGACAAAGTATCTTTCGTGTCTACTTACAGCCCTATTACGAGAGACACGCGGACTATTGTCAATAAACATTGGCATATTCTGCAGTCCGACCCTCTCATAGGGACAGCGTTTCAGCATTCGCCTAACTATTTTTACAAGAGACAAGCAAATGTATCTAATCTCCTAGTCAAAACTGATTTGCCCTTAAAGAAACCTTCTCATTTTATGTCCAACATCCCAGACGGAAATTTTCCCTGCCAATCCTGTGTTCAGTGCCAGGGTATGATTAAAGATAAATTTTTCGCACATCCAAAAACGGGGAAAAATATCCGAGTCAAAGGACGGATAACGTGTAATTCGTCCAATCTGGTGTATTTGCTAAAATGTCCTTGTAATTTTTCCTATGTGGGCAAAACAACGAGAGCCTTTAAATCAAGAATAAGTGAACACAAATGTGCTGTGAGGAATTTAGATGTCAAGTCATCGGTAGCTCGGCATTTCTCTAAGTGTAAGCATACCGTCAACGACCTCAAATATATGGGACTAGAGCTAGTACTCAGGCCAGCGCGAGGTGGAGACAGACACAAGCTGCTGCTGCAACGTGAATGTTATTATATCCACCTGTTTAATTGTATCGAACCTAAAGGTATGAATGAAGAGAACGTCTTAACCTGTTTCCTTTAACCTCCTTACTCCCACATTGTTATTTCTGGTCTGATTTAAGATGTTGTTTGTTGCCAAACTAGATGCCCTATGGATAATTTGAAATTAATTAATTCAATTCAAGTAAAGTGGCTCAATTAGCCCTATAAATGAAAGGGCATGTTATATGTTATCAAGTTTCTGGTAATTTTGTTTCGTTTTGTATTGTATTGTTTATAAATATTTATTGATGATAGATATAGATATATCTATACATATGTATAAATTATGATTGTACTCTATTTTGATAGGTCATTCATTTAGTCATATTGCATAGGCACACCTGCGTTGTGATGTCATTTCCTGCCGTGTCATTTACCTGCCAGGTGTATTTAATCATCACCTTGAATTCATTTCCAGTGCTAGCCATACCACTGAAGAAGGACATTAGTCCGAAACATGTCTGCTTTGATTCAGGCTGCCAATTAAAAAAACATTGAACCTGTGAGTGCTGGTCCGGCTATCCTGCTTTGTTATCATGTAACAATGATGAATTAAAAAAAGAAAAAAAAAAAAAATCCGGGGCTTGAGCCCAGGTAGCCACCCCCTAGCTCCGCCCCTGAGCTGGTGGTGACCAAAACGACCCGACACTGAATGTTCAGCAAACCGTGTATAAAAGGGCTCCCGTCGAGCTGATTGGAAATTCCTCTCAGGAGCGTGATGGTAATTGGCACCTGGAAGCGCGCAGTACTGGGCCAGCCCTCACATTTATAGCCTAATTCACAGAATTAATGTAAGAATTATGTTTGAGACAACTTGCAAATAGTTAAACTGGTATCAAATAATATAACTGTTTAGAAGGACAAGTTTTCAAGTTAAAGAAGATATCTAGGAGAAGGTTTGAGTGAATTTAATGACAAAATATAATCTTTGGTACAATGAGTGGAACAAAGAGTTGGAACAATAAGTGTCTATTTGTGTTATAATCTAGTACAACATGGTAAAAAGTTATATTGAAATGTGCCCCTTTAATAGACCTAGATTCATGTAATATGTCAAACCAATGAAGTAGTTAAGTTGATTCAGACATTAGACTAATTTGTAGTAAGCATCTTGAGCTGGTGAAACAAGTAAGCCACGCCCTTATTTTCAAATTCAAAATAGCCGGCTGGAGATTGGAAGAAAACCGGTTGTGATGTCACTTCCTGTGAGGTCATAACCGGGACCAGGGCCCTGCTATAAATAGGAGGGCCTCGGGATACCGGAGAGGACACACTGAGAATGCAGAGAGAAGATCTACAAATCAAGACCTCGATGATGAAGGACATTCATAACCGCTGACATTGATCACGAAGAGACAGTGTTGTTGATAACCTGTGGACATTCTGTTAGAGTATTGGGTGCTGTTCAGAGCATACAAGCTAGCATGCTGTGAAGAACTATTCATTTTTACATTAAGTGTTTTGTGAACAAGTATTGATTGACGGACTAGTTTATGGTCAATAAATCAACCATTTGAAGAAATTGAGCGATCGTTTGGGCTCCCACTCATTTTTCACAAAGTGCTACAGCTTTTTGAGACAACAGCAGAACAACCCAGAGTACTGTTAGATAGGGGTGTAACGGTACGTGTATTCGTCCCGCGAATTGACGGTACGGCCTTCGCGGTGCGGTACGCGCAGCCATACGGAGAATACGCCCCACAGCGCAAACACACATACATGCAGGCACTCGCGAGGTCCGTGCGAGAATAGCGCGCAGCACACCGAGTCCCCGACTTCAGTTCAGAGCGGCGAATATGCACGGAGAAAGGCACATTTACATTGGAACAGCTGCGTTTTCTTGTTCGCCCAACAACGTTAACCAAATGAAACCAATGGAAAGAAACACACACGCGCGCCAACAAACACATCAACATTCTCCCCCGCCGGACTCACAGGCACAGCTCATCAAATAAAAAAAAGAAACATACTTTTCCGGACAGATCATCTGAGCTCCACTGTGTTTAAATCCAAATAATCCTCTGCCATTGTTGTAATATGTCATCTGTTCTCTAGTATTCAGTCTCGTCGTGAAGTTAAATTCTCTCTAGAAGTGAAACTGAAACTTAGCAAGTTGTTCAACTTAAAGGGGCAGTAGGCAAGTGGATGCCTGAACACAGAATGACACCAGTATCACTGACTACCACGGCAAGCCTATAGAAAATTATTCTATTTAATAATAATAATAATTATTATTATTATCATAAATATAATATATAAATAAAATAAAAATTATAAATAAATTAAAAAAAAATTTATATTAATAATAATTATTATAAATATTTGTTTTCTGTTGTACCGAACTCGTACCGAACCGTGACCCCAATACCGAGGTACGTACCGAACTATGACTTCTGTGTACCGTTACACCCCTACTGTTAGACTATTATTCGAGACAATACTTGCAAGTCGCTTTGGATAAAAGCGTCAGCTAAATGATTAAATGTAAATGTAAATGTCATCATGGCAGTTCAGAGAGATGACAGCTGAGGGAAAGAAGCTGTTCCTGAGTGTGCTTGACTTGGAGCAGAGGTTCCTGTAGGCAAACAGTCCATGATTGGGCTCATCCCAAGGTGTCCTTGGCAATGCTGCATGCCTTCCTCAGACACTGTTTGTGATGGATAGACTCAATTGCAGGGAGTGATGTACCAGTGATGCATTGGGCAGTTTTCACCACCCTCTGCAGTGCTTTCTGGTCTGAGGCAGTGCAGTTGCCGTACTGTGATGCAGTTGGTGAGTATGCTTTCTATGGTGCAGTGGTAAAAGTTCACCAGAATCTGAGGAGACTGGTGGGTCTCCTCAGGAAGAAGAAGAAACACTGCATGGTGAGCCTTCTTGACCAGTGACAAGGTGTTGAGAGTCCATATCCGCTGATATGGATGGGGGCGTGCGCACCGGCTCTAGTCTTCCTGAAGTCCATGATGAGCTCCTTGGTTTTCTTGGTGTTGAGGGCCAGGTTATTGTCCGCCAGGTGCTGGACCTCCTCCCTGTAGGCCGACTCATCATTTTTCTTGAGGAGGCCCACCACCATTGTGTCGTCTGCAAACTTGATAATGGTGCTGGTGCTATGTATAGTGTATAGGAGTGCAGTCGAGGGTGAAGAGGGAGTAGAGAACACACAAACTTGTGGGGTGCCGGTGTTCAGGGTGAGGGTGGAGGAGGTGAGATCGTCTATCGTAACAAACTGGGGTCTGTTAGTTAGAAAGTAGAGTGTCCAGTCAGGTGTCCCCCTGCTCCACCCCCCCCCCCCCTATGGCGAGCTGCTAGGGATGGACTTTTGGACTTGAACTTTGTGCTGCACTGTATATATATGTCCCTAACCACTGCACTTTATTGTCTTATCGTTGTCTCACTGTTCTGTCCTGTTTTGCACTTTATAACTATTTATTATTGTGTTATTCTTATTTGTGAAAGAAATCATGCACTGTAATGTCGAATCACGTTCCATTTGTATATACAATATGGTGAATAAAGTAATCTGAATCTGAATCTGCAGACAGAGGGGTTCATGTCGAGGTCCTTGGTTTCCATGGGGTCACCACATTTGGAGATGAGTTTGGAGGATGATGGTGTTGAATGCTGAGCTGAAGTCGATGAACAGCATTCTCACATGGGTATTACTCTCCAGGTGGGAGAGGGCGGAATGTAGCGCTGAGGAAATAGCGTCCTCCGTGCTCCTGTTCTCACGTGACTGTCCAGTGAGGGTGAAAGGCCACTGGCGCGATGGAGGTGGTTTTTCTTTTGGGCTAGCGACAGGTTGAAGATGTCAGTTAAGACCTCAGTCAGCTGCTCAGCAGAGTTCCTGAGCACACAGCCAGGGATGCCATCAGCGCCAGCTGCCTGACGTGCATTAGTCCTGCTCAGTGCAGTACACACGTCGCAGGGGAGAGAGTGAGGGGTTGGAGATTAACAGGGAGGGCAGCCTTTGTGGGCACCTCCTGGTTGTCCCTGTCAAAGCGGGCATAAAGGTTATTTAGCTCATCAGGGAGGGAGGGGTCAGTGGTTGGGGGAGAGTTGTTGGTGGGTTTCTAGTCTGTGGTGGAGAGTGCGGCCTGGTAGCTCATGAATCCCACTATTAAGCCAGGATTCCATGAAAATCATGACGTTACAGACCTTAATTAATTTGTAAACTACTAACGAGTCGGTCGCAGTCATCCAGCACCTGCTAATGGGTCTGACCCTTTAGCTCAGCTGGTTAGTGCAGTCACCTGTGGATCCTATGGTCCCAGGTTCAAATCCACTCGATCACACATTATGATTGATGATCCACAGCCACAGTTCATCCATTTTGTTCGTCAGAGGCTGCACGTTAGCGAGTAAGATGCTGGGAAGCGATGAGCGGTGAGGGGCTAGCTTTAGCCTAGCCCGCAGACCGCCATGCGTACCCTAATTGAAGATTGCAGATAACGTTGTCAGATTGTTGTAATCCAGCGTCCAAAAGATATTGTCGGGTGTATGACATGAACGCAAGACTGTTCTGAGTGAAAAGATGCCATGCCTCACGTTGTGCATGTGCCGCCATCTTGGGTCAAGGTAGTAGCAGTGGTAGTTGTAGTAGTAGTAGTAGTAGTAGTAGTAGTAGTAGTAGTAGTAGTAGTAGTAGTAGTAGTAGTAGTAGTAGTAGTAGTAGTAGTGGTACTATTAGTAGTATTATCAATGGCGGTAATAGTATCACCACACCGGCGCTGGAGATCAACAGCATCCACGCAATTGACGCTTCAGCCAGCAGTTGCACCAGCCGACCAGCAAGCGGCGACATACCCTCACCGAAGCCCCAGCAGACTTGGAGAGCGGCGCGGGACATCAAGATCACCAAGGACCCGACGGTTAGCTCGGCTGGCCCCGCCATGCCAGCTAGTCTACCCGGGCCGGGGCCAGGACAAAAGGCACCCCCCCTCACCCACAATGGAGTACTAACAGACACATCTGTAAACAACCAGCCCCCCCCCCCCCCCCCCCCCCCCCACATCGCGGGCTTTCACACAGAGGAATACAGACTCCAGCAAAGGACAATGGATCACCCCCTCCCCCCCTCCCCACTCACGGCACAAACAGCAACAACGCCCCCCCTCCCCCCACCACAGGACAGGACACAAATGAACAGAGTTACCTCAAGTGTGACAACATCAATCTGATTACCAGCAAAAATGGACTTCACATAGTACTGTATTGTACCCATTCTGCAATCTGTTAAATAAAGTTTTCATTCATTCATTCATTCATTCATTCATTCATTCATTCATTCATTCATTCATTCATTCATTCATTCATCATTGGTAGTAGTATTGAGAGTACCTACCTTGTCCAGTAGGTGGCGCAGCTGTCTGCTCCTGGCGTCTCTAGAGCAGCCAGGCTGCTGAGGGGCCACTACAGTACAGACACAGCGGCCCTCCGCGTCCTGAGCCGAACTGTACACCTGCCAACCCTCTGTAGGGTCTGCTGGCCACACCTACCGCAGACAGACAGACAGACAGACAGACAGACAGACAGACAGACAGACAGACAGACAGACAGACAGACAGACAGACAAATTAAAATTGGATTATTGCGACTCTGAAATCTGAGTTTTGAATGAAGAGGAAATCATCTAATAGCGCTCTGAATATACATAATTATCCAAATATTAACCTGATAAAGGCTCTCTGAAAATACTTAATTATAAGATAAGATAAGATATCCCTTTATTGATCCCATTGGGGGAATTCAGGCATCATAGCAGCATGGGGAGGGGGAGGGGAGGTACAGGTAGTAAAAACAAGCAGTGTAAACAATATAACAAATCAATATAATTAACTAACTAACTAACTAACTAACTAACTAACTAACTAACTAACTAACTAACTAACTGAAATAATATACAGTATTCACATAAGGTGCAGTATGCATAAGGTAGTATTATTGTCCTTTTTAGGTTCCTAGTAGTTGTAGTTGGATGTCTGGCAGCAGTCCCTGCCCACTGTTGTGGAGGTGATTGATTGATTGAAAACTTTATTTAACAGATTGCAGAATGGGTACAATACAGTACGGCTCAATACACACAATTGTTAAGGGGATGCAGACCAGAGAAAGACTTTCATCTTGTTTACATCAGGGTCCCCCATTTTCAATTCATAATGACATTTAGGACATACACAACATACAGATATACAGTACTGTTACATTTGTGACATACAAGATATGCAAATATACAGTCATATACATACGAGGGGAGGAACTGTACATTAGGAGGGGGGGGGGTTTGGATATTTACGGGGGTCAGTTTCGAATTGCAGCCTCCCACTGTGCTCTTTGAGAGCGGTTTTGAAGGGATTAAAAAAAGATTACGGCTGTGGGTAGGGCGTTCCACATTAATGTGGCATAATTGCGAAACGTGTTTAGTCCCTTGTTTGAGACGAATCTGGGTTGCACATGATTTGTGGAACTCCCTCTGGTGTTGTGGTCGTGGTATTCACTGACCTTTGGGAAGTATTTCAACATGGGTACCTTAGTGGTGTAGTGTATCTTGTAGACCAGGCCCATTGCAAGTTGCTGTACTCTGTTGTCTACTCTAAGCCATCCTAGGTAGTCAAAGTGGGCAGGGGTGAGGTGGGTTCTGGGGTTCAGGTCAAGCAGTAGTCTGACCAGTTTGTTTTGTGATGTTTGTAATCTTGTTTTTAGTGCCTTTGAGGTGCTTTGGTACCATGAGGTGCAAGCCTGATGACCGCTGGTATGAAGGACTGGCCGAGGCGGTTAGTTGAGTGTCGGGGGGGTGGTATGAGTCTGTGACTGAACGTGCTTCTTATCTTTATTTATCCAATTCTCACAATTATCCAAATACTAACCAACTAATAGCTCTGAAAATACTTCATTCTTCTCCCATACATTTGTGTGAGCTATTATACCAAATGAGGTTTTAATTCTGTTTCAGACATTCTACCAATGCTAGAATATAAACCCCATTTGAGTGCAAGAGCTCACACAAACATATAATAAAATAACATAAAAATAAACATTTGGCCTCCTAAAAGCCAGACCCCCATTCATTGTCTATGTAACCCAGATTCTACACTGTTGACTGGAGGGTTCTCTCAGTGATTTCTAGCTTTAGGTGTGTTAGGTGGTGTGTGTGTTCACAAATACTGACTAAACTGTCCTGGGGCACAGGAAGAACACATGTCAATTCTTAATATGGGTGGCATTCCCCTTTAACTCTTTCACTACCACACTACCTAAGGTTAATCTTTCACTACCACACTATGGAAGGTTAACCTTTCACTACCACACTACAGAAGGTTAACCTTTCCCTACCACACCACAGAAGGGTAACCTTTCACTACCACACTACGGAAGGTTAACCCTTTCACTACCACACTACATAAAGTTAACCTTTCCCTACCACACTACGGAAGGTTAACCCTTTCACTACCACACTACAGAAGGTTAACCTTTCACTACCACACTACGGAAGGTTAACCCTTTGTCGTGTGGTAGTGAATGGTTGTGTTGCAGTGAAAGGGTTAACCCTTTTGTAATGTGGTAGTGAAAGGGTTAAGGGTTGCAGACCTCAGGCTGTCATTGATTGCAGATGATTTGTTGTAGCCAGGTTTATGTTGAAGTGGTAATCCATCAAATCCTCATTATTGTTTGTTTTGGTGACATCTAGCGGTGATAAGCAGTCATTACTGTTATGTTTCTGCATTGTATCTGTTGTGTTCTGTAATGCATCTTTCCATCTTAAAAATTATTACGTTTGCTGTCCTAGTTAAAAAGAAACGCCGTTTTGGCAGGATAACGAGTTGCCCTACTGGCAACGCTGAAAAGGTGTTTCCGTTTTGGATACTCGCCAAAACTCGCCGACAATGCTGCCATGTAATCTGCGCAAGCCGGATACGGAGCCGTTGTTGCTCAACGCCCATGCGCAGTAGAGACCCGCACGGTTATTTCCAGTGTTTACAGCAAAGCTGTCCCGAGTAGCTGCGGCTACCATGTGTTGTCAAGTTATTGTTATAAGGAGCCCAGTCCAAGCTACAACAGTCTGCATTCCCTTAACAATTGTTTGTATTGAGCCGTATTGTATTGTACCCATTCTGCAATCTGTTAAATAAAGTTTACATCCATTCATTCTGCTAGCATTAACGTTACCAAGCTGCTAGCCACAATGCTATACGTTAGCTAATTAGCTAATGTTAGCTAAGTTAGCTAATGCAGTCCGGCAAATGCACTGCACTAACCCATACCAACTCACCACGCTGCTTCCATCATGAACCACATTAACCCGTACCAACTCACCACACTAACCTGTACCAACTCACCACATTAACCCGTACCAATTCACCACACTAACCCGTACCAACTTACCACACTAACCTGTACCAACTCACCACACTAACCTGTACCAACTTACCACACTAACCTGTACCAACTCACCACACTAACCTGTACCAACTTACCACATTAACCCGTACCAACTCACCACACTAACCTGTACCAACTTACCACACTAACCTGTACCAACTCACCACACTAACCTGTACCAACTCACCACAACAACCCGTACCAACTCACCACACTAACCTGTACCAACTTACCACACTAACCTGTACCAACTCACCACACTAACCTGTACCAACTCACCACACCAACCCGTACCAACTCACCACACTAACCTGTACCAACTCACCACACTAACCTCTACCAACTCACCACACTAACCCGTACCAACTCACCACACTAACCTCTACCAACTCACCACACTAACCCGTACCAACTCACCACACTAACCCGTACCAACTCACCACACTAACCTGTACCAACTCACCACGCCGTTTCCATCATGCACTGTGTAGCCACATCTCTGGCTACATAGAAAAGGTGTAGAATGCAGAACACTGCTGGAGCTCAGCACTGGCGTAGAAATTAATAATTTGTCTTCTAGTCATTCCGAACAAACTGCTGTTGCTGCTGGTGATGTAAAACACATTACTTCCTGTGTGCCGGATGTAAAAACATTCATGAACTGGGTATATGTAGAATCATATTATGTTATTTCAATTGGTGATGGAGGGTGGCAAAATAGACATTTGTTGATACTAAAATGTTCAAGATTATTACTTTAGTGTGTACAACTGTTAGTCCCATAAAATGGGGGGGGGGGGGGGGGGCTATGTTTAAAAAGGGCTATAATTCCTATGCATAATACCTGATATGGATGTAAATACCCTCAAACTAAAGCTGAAAGTCTGCAATTTATCCTAATTGTTCCATTTAAAACCAAATGTGCAGAAGTACAGAGCCAAAACAACGGAATATGTCTAAATATCTAAATATTTATTATGTCTAGTCTGTATTTGACCATACCAATAGTCTATATAGCTTACTATATAGCCTAGTATATGTATTTGACCATAACAGTAATCTATATAGTCTATATTTAACCGTAAGAGTACAGTAACCATTTCATAGTCTATATTTGACCATTAGAGTGATCTACAGTATATATTAGTCTGTATTTGACCATAACAGTATACAGTAATCTTCCAATTACATGAAGTCTATATTTTACCATAACAATACATAAATCTATATAACATATAAATGGTATATTTGATCACAACAGCAATCTATAATCTACCATAACGGTAGGTTACAATAACAGTTGTCAAGATCAGAAATGTCTAATATTACATAATACTTTGAGCCTACTACTACAGTATAGTGTCTAATACAGTGGAATAAGTAGGCTACTTTGGGCCTACTACAGTATCAGTGTATTACATATGTAGGCTTAGGCCTACTACATTATCAATGTCTAATATGACAGTAGATCAAAATAAACATTATATCAGCTGTATGTTGTTATAATAATAAAGTGTAAATATATAATATTACAGTACTATATATATATATATATTGATTTATATTTGTTTTTACCAGAGACAGTTCTGTTCCCATCAGCACCAGCAGCATGAGCTGCAGCATATTTCCCGCCGTCTCCATCTCCCCGCGAGTCCGTCTGTCTTCACATGCAGGAGCTCCTCTTTCTTCTCTACTGTCCTGCTCCTACTCTCCTTGTTTTCTTCACCTTCGGCTTTCTCCTTTTCTATCCCCTCCTCCTCCTCTCGTGACAATGTGCAGCTGATAAATAAGAGATGCCGTCAGCTCGCGCTGTGTGTGACAGTGTCAAAATTGGCTCGTGAAGAGATCAGGCAGAGCGCGAGATGAGAGAGAAGCGCACTGGACCGGATGAGGAGCGCTCGAGGAGGGGGAGTGGGCGTGAACCAAAAATAAAGAAAAAGCGAGATACGCATCTCACCCCGCCCCCTATTTCCTCCTGTCATCCCATCGTCATGGCAACGAGAGGCAGGTGAGTCTCAGGGTTTCGGTGTTAAAGGGAAAAGACCATGCACCATATAAATGTAGAGTTTATTCGCATCCAAACTAGTTTGATTTGTAGATGTAAATCAGAGTAGGCAATAGATATGTTTTACTACAGTGGTTATAAATGTAAATAAACCAAATACCAATCATTACCAACATTATTATTATGCACCACTAATTACTAATTAATGTTAGTAATTGTATCAAGAGTTTATTTAACATTATAATGACTTTGGAAGAACTTCTAATGGACGAGTACAGATTTTCCCTTTGTTATGGATTAGGATCAGGGATTTAAATTTTAAATCTATAGCAATGTAATTGTTGCCTCTTATATGTTGGAAAATGTGCACCTACTGTAATCTGAGTTTGCGATGAGATTTTGGGCGCTGTGCCATTGATGATGAACTGTGTTGGGAAGTGACGCATAATGAGTAAAGTAAGGCATTACAATTTCCAAAATAGTAATTATATTACAGTTACTAATTCATGTAATGCTGCTATGATCCATGTATATAATATGCTATAATCCATGCTATAATCCATGTAACGCTGCTATGATCTAAGAATTCATCAGAGCAATGGCATGTGGGATGAAGGACTTCTTAAATATGTTTTTTGGGGCTAGAGGAACTCTATAGCGCCTTCCAGATGGAAGCATGTCAAACTCACCATGAAGGGGATGCAAAGGATCCGACAATATTAGCTGAGCTTTGTCCCTATTCCGAAATACATACAACTCAGACAATTGTCTTTGTGGTTTCCCTATAACTTTACTGGTCATGTTAACAATCCTTGCCAATTTGTTCTTATTCTTGGCCACAAGGTTTCCATACCAGGTTGAGATATCAAACGTTATCACACTTTCTACAAGACTTTTGAAAGTGAGTATGTCACTTTCCTAGTGCTGGCAGGCGAGTGATTTCATCTCTACACTACCCAGATGCCCAGGCCATGGTGTTGTCATATGACTGGCATACAACTGATGGTATGCACCCAATGGGAATGTGACCAGACAACTGGTATCAATGGGGAACGGGACCAGATAATTGGTATCACATTTGATCAAGTATATACCTTTTAATCTACCATGACGGCCAACCCCACCCATCCATTCTTAAAGTTGAACAGAATATCTCTCTTTCTATGATTCTTGTTTAAATCACTACTAAATATCCTGTTCATTGTTCAAGTCATACTGTTGATGTCTCTAGTTTAATTATGATCCCCATACCGCCTCCGGTCACTAACCCCTGTTCCCTTTCCGCATTCTGAGTTTATTCCACATTATCTTTAAGAGGAGAATGGTTTAGGGGTAATTCACTTGAATATTATGAGTTTACTTAAGAATTTAGATCATGTGAATATATTGATCGGGTTGACAAACCCCGACATCCTGGCTCCACCAGCGGCACTGCCTTTCAGAAGCTGTGGCTCAGTCTTCAAGCTGGAGTGAAGATGCTGGCATCATATGGAATTAGACACCCCAAAGTGTTCATTGATACCATAGGCTGGGCATTTATTTGACACCCCCTGTGTATGGGGGTGAGCAACCTGGCTGGCAGGGTGGACCGATGAGCAGGCAGGTAATCCTGGAGACAGAGACAACAGCAGGTAATCCTGGAGACAGAGACAACAGCAGGTAGTCCTGGAGACAGAGACAACAGCAGGTAGTCCTGGAGACAGAGACAACAGCAGGTAGTCCTGGAGACAGAGACAACAGCAGGTAGTCCTGGAGACAGAGACAACAGCAGGTAGTCCTGGAGACAGAGACAACAGCAGGTAGTCCTGGAGACAGAGACAACAGCAGGTAGTCCTGGAGACAGAGACAACAGCAGGTAGTCCTGGAGACAGAGACAACAGCAGGTAGTCCTGGAGACAGAGACAACAGCAGGTAGTCCTGGAGACAGAGACAACAGCAGGTAGTCCTGGAGACAGAGACAACAGCAGGTAGTCCTGGAGACAGAGACAACAGCAGGTAGTCCTGGAGACAGAGACAACAGCAGGTAATCCTGGAGACAGAGACAACGGCAGGTAGTCCTGGAGACAGAGACAACAGCAGGTAGTCCTGGAGACAGAGACAACAGCAGGTAGTCCTGGAGACAGAGACAACAGCAGGTAGTCCTGGAGACAGAGACAACAGCAGGTAGTCCTGGAGACAGAGACAACAGCAGGTAGTCCTGGAGACAGAGACAACAGCAGGTAGTCCTGGAGACAGAGACAACAGCAGGTAGTCCTGGAGACAGAGAGAACAGGTATAAGACGAGGCAGGTAGTACTGGAGACATGCAGAGAGAACAGGTGTAAGACGAGGCAGGTAGTCCTGGAGACAGAGAGAACAGATTTAAGACGAGGCAGGTAGTCCTGGAGACAGAGAGAACAGGTGTAAGATAAGGCAGGTAGTCCTGGAGACAGAGAGAACAGGTGTAAGATAAGGCAGGTAGTCCTGGAGACAGAGAGAACAGGTTTAAGACGAGGCAGGTAGTCCTGGAGACAGAGAGAACAGATTTAAGACGAGGCAGGTAGTCCTGGAGACAGAGAGAACAGATTTAAGACGAGGCAGGTAGTCCTGGAGACAGAGAGAACAGGTTTAAGACGAGGCAGGTAGTCCTGGAGACAGAGAGAACAGATTTAAGACGAGGCAGGTAGTACTGGAGACATGCAGAGAGAACAGGTGTAAGACGAGGCAGGTAGTCCTGGAGACAGAGAGAACAGATTTAAGACAAGGCAGGTAGTCCTGGAGACAGAGAGAACAGATTTAAGACGAGGCAGGTAGTCCTGGAGACAGAGAGAACAGGTGAACAATCAAACTAAGACGCAGGCAGGAAGATTGACCAGTATCTGACTAATATCTAAACTACATTTACATTTACATTTAGTCATTTAGCTGACGCTTTCATCCAAAGCGACTTACAAGTTCTGTACGACAGGTCATCAGGAAGGATACAACTCTATCAGCTGAGTAACAATATTCATCAAAGTGTTGCGTGTTACAGTGTAGGTTAGTTTATTAGGACAAGTGCATTTTTTATTTTTATTTTTTAGAATAAAAAAAACAGAAAATAGAAAATTTTCTAGAAGTGACAAACCGTGAATGGCACAACAATCCAAACAAGGACTGGCTGACAGTGGATTTCTTGTAGGGAGTGGTGATGACTTGATGACAGACCAGTGGCGGCTGGTCAATAGGGGCGCTAGAGCGCCGCCCTCCCTGGTTAAAAGAGAGAAGAAGAAGATTTTTTTTCTTTTTTTTAGAGCCCTAGAAATAAAATAAACATATTTAAAATTAATAATATTTACAAATTTTAAGTATGTTTGTGTTTCCAATGCATAATATAACGTTAATATATCAAATATAAATAATTATTTTCATTAACAGGAAGTGACTGTCTGGAAGTGAAGAATAATACCGCCTCTATACTTTCCGTAGCCGCATTTAGCTCGGGCTAGACGCAATAGCGCCTTACATTGGGCGTGCACTGGTTTCATCGCTGTATCCGTCACAGCCAATCAGTGCGTAACGCGCTGTGCGTTGAAATATGATGTATTTATGATGGAAGCCGGGCGCGTTTTCCAATCGGTCTATATCATTCTAAGCAAGCAGCGTCTATACTTTCCGTAGCCGCATTTCTCGGAGACGCTCTCTGATTGGCCAACGCCAGATTCTACACTGGTTAAGCGTAGCCACTGTTCGAAGTTGGTTAAGGTTAGAGAGAGTTTGTCTTAGAGCGCGACGGGCTGACGGCAAGTTCTTTCGACGGTTAAGCTTAGGCACTCTTTCAAAGTTGGTTAAGGTTAGAGTTTGTCTTAGAGCATGGCGATAGAACACCAGGTAGTTTGCAGGCTGTTCGATGCTGTTGTGTTGTGATGCAGTCTGGACAGTGGGCAGTGGATATACATCGACAACAGTCTGGGACTGTGGGACAGTCAGTGGACATACACTTTATCAAGCCCTCCGTCTGTACCACGTTTCAATTAAACAAAGTGAGTTCATTCTCTCTCTCTCTCTCTCTCTCTCTCTCTCTCTCTCTCTCTCTCTCTCTCTCTCTCTCTCTCTCTCTCTCTCTCTCTCTCTCTCTCTCTCTCTCTCTCTCTCTCTCTCTCTCTCAACACAGCGTGTTAATTTCGCAGCGTGTGATGCATAATGGCTGAATGAATGAATGGTAACTTGTTTAAAATGACAAGATATATGTGTTCATTATTGGATTGATGATCATACGTGTACTAGTGTAGTACTAGTGTAACTCCTTCCAAGCACTGCAGACACAAGTGGTTTCCTTTCGACGGGTTTATTAAAGGCTTGGTTCTCCAATCCACGTGAAAACTTAAACAGAAACATGAGTCGCGTCAGGTCAACACAAACAATAATATACACGGTATGAAAACAACACATCAGAAAAGCAAAATACAAACAAACATTAAATACCTCGTTGGCTGCATGCTACATAAAAAGGGGTCTTATTCTTCTGTTCTTGGTAACAGTCTTGATAGTGGTACACTACACATAGTGGTACACTCTTAGTATTTACAGTACAACTCGTCTCTGACCATTCCTGCCGCTTGCTCGCAGGTGTCTTAATCAGTCCCAGTCTCAGACCATCCCTGCCGCTTGCTCGCAGGTGTCTTAATCAGTCCCAAAGGTAAAAACGCGACAGCAGCCTAACGGGACACCATATATGACCAGACGTCAAAATGAATATATTATAAATTGTAGCAAATTAAATAATAAAGAAAATAAGAACTGAAACATAAATACATTCTCAAATATTACACTTACAAACTGAAATAACATAAATGATGAAACCATATAATGGCCACAGTTACAACTAGTATGAATGAACTCGCACCCACCCAAATGTAGTTCACAGCGGCCGCCACTGTGACAGACATGTGTGCTGATTCCCCATGACGGCCAGGTGTCATGCACATGTCCTAATAAACTAACCTACACTGTAGCACTCAACACTTTGATGAACATTGTTACTCAGCTGATAGAGTTGTGCCCTTCCTGATGACTTGTCGTACAGAACTTGTAAGTCGCTTTGGATAAAAGCGTCAGCTAAATGACTAAATGTAAATGTAGAGAGAGACGAAGGGCAGGGAGGGAAGGGAAACAAATAGATAAACAGACAAAACCAAAGCACACATGATTCATACTAAGGTGAAATAAACAAAAACACACCAAGCACACATGACTCATACTAAGGAGAAATAAACAACAACACACCAAGCACACATGACTCATACGAAGGAGGCTGCAAATAAACAAACACACAACAGACTGGTCGGTGTCACGGAGGAGGGATTGTGACCAAAAAAAACAGCAGTGGAATGTTCTGTCAACAGCAGATGGTCATTGGTTCAGAGCCCAGCCAGGGTGTGATGTCATCATGAAGTTTTCTGACAGCCAAGATGATTATGTGTTCCATCCTAAAGCCAGAAACCCACAGAGAACCATCTGCCACACACCCCCTCTTTCTTTCTCTGTATTTCTCTCTCTCTCTTCCTCCCTCTTTCTCTCTCTCCCTCTCTCTCTGTCTCTCTCCCTCCCTCTTTCTCTCTCCCT
The DNA here is from genome assembly GCF_963971535.1 of Notolepis coatsorum. Classification (NCBI taxonomy): domain Eukaryota; kingdom Metazoa; phylum Chordata; class Actinopteri; order Aulopiformes; family Paralepididae; genus Notolepis; species Notolepis coatsorum. Next base: position 4,008,550 of record NC_140166.1, on the reverse strand, counting down.
TCCTCTTTCTCTCTCTTTATATCTCTCTCCCTCCCCCTCTCTCATGTGTGGTTGTGTTGTTCTGGGCAGAGATCCCATAAACCTGGACTGACAAACACCATTAAAGGTATTGTTCAGTGTTATAGAGACAGATTAAGACTAGGTAGTTATTGCAGTCCATTTAATAAGACTAAATATGGCTGGTTTCAGCCCCCAGAAGAATAAAACCTGCGGTGCTATTATAAAGATTCGATTTGATTAAATTAAATTAAATTAAATTAAATTAAATTAAATGAGATTAGATTAGAGTAGATTAGATTTGATTCGATTCAAATGTATTGTCATCATACAGCACAAGTAAAGTACAACGGAAAGAAGTTTGGTATCCAACCAGAGTGCAAATTGAAAGATTTGGGGTGCTTTTTCAATGTATGTGATGTATAGATTGGGGGGAGGTGACCACAGCTAAAACGGTGATCGAAATGTGCATGGAAGACGGTGATAGAACGGTGACCAGTGGATTGAATACACTGCCAGCGAGGGTGTTTGTTGACATTCCTTGTAAGAACATCTGAGATTAGAGTGTACTGTAGGCCCAGAGCAGGAGGGAGAGAGGTTCATCTTAATGAAAGTTTAATGGTGTTAAAGGTTATGCAGTTGTCATGACAGCACGTCGCATGACAACCAGAAGGCGGGCCGTCGTTGCTACGGCGAAGATCTATAAGTCGAACGGTGTTTCCGGGTGTAGGGCAGACTAGAATCTGACCAAGAGCGAGTAGGATTGAGATCACACAGAAGACACTCTCTCCTCTCATTGAGAGGGGAGGGGGGAGGAAGAATGCCACATCAGCATTAGCTTCGGCTACCACGAGGATGGTCTCGGCTAACGAACAGGCCTGAACACTATTGGACTGAATAACAAAAGGACGATAGACGAACACACCGAAAGATCATTAGAATAGACTCTTCAAGGACGATACAATTTGATAACATCTGATAACATCTGATTATGAGGTTCTGTTTATAGCAATAAAACAACGCTTTTCCTCATAAGGTATTTCACGGTGTCGAAGTGTCGAATTCTTACGGAGGTGGAGAATTAGTATGGTTTATGGATTGCACTAACGGGGGAGATAAGGATCTTATCAGCCAGTGTCGGAGAGACGTCAGGACCATTAAAATGACACAACGCAGAGGAATTGGATGGAGAGCCAAAACAGATGAAGACGTGATACTGGCCAGTTTGATCAGGATCTTACAAAATGTAACAGTAAAGTGCAATAGTAATATACAATGTACAGGTGATTAAACTGGGTATAAAATATATAAATGAGTACTACTGAGTAATAGTGCTAATCAGATGTATGTACAGAATATTACAACTCTGTACATGCATCTGTACAGTGATACACGTATAAACAGACAATATGGTAGTAGTCATACTGGCCAGCAGCATAAGTAGTAAGAGTAGGTAAGGGATATGTACAGATATAAATATAGTATCTACAGATACTATATTATATGCAGGTATGTTCAGACAGATGTGGGTAGATATGGTAAAGACTTGTATAGTCTTTAAATCCAAATGAGCTTTATTCTACACAGTATTCTCAGTTCTAAAACAGAAAATGTAGCCACATACTCAGAATATTCCTCTGGGTGCTCTCTTTGTATCGTCCCAACCACCTCCCACTGGCCGTGGAGCAGCTACAGTACTTTGTACCTAGTAATAAAATATTACTCAAATCATTCATCCTTTTTTTTGTGATCAAACTTTTATTTAGTAAAAATACATTAATTTTTTTTTAACATACAGTAGGTAGGGGGGGGAAATAATTCTGCTGAATACTGTTGTTACTACTACTACTACTAATTCCTTCCAAATTCTATAAAAACACATTCCTTTTTTAAAAAGATGACATTTTCTTAAGCTACCATTCAACAATTTAATTGTCGTAAGAATTAGATACACCCTACCCTGACAGAACATGGAGCCTGAACATCCAAGCCCCATGCTAAACCAATACAGATCAATCATACTTTAAGTTTAGCCCCCCCCCCCCCCCCCCCAGGGGACAGACACGCTCCTCCCCCCCCCTACCCACCACAGGACCTATAAATAAAAGTTACATACAGTGAGTATTCAAGGGCTACACCCGCTCCTTCAACTTCCCAGCAGCAGACAACCAAACAGGGATATTGGACTCCTTGACCCCAATTGAAATCATTCCTCCTTGACAGTAATGATGCACTGTCACAACTATGGATGTCGGGATTAACCGGAAATGGAGCTGGACTAGGTTCTCAGGTTCCCATCGTTCGCAGTAACACAGCAGGACAACAGATCAAGATGTAACAGAGGTCAATCTTTATTTGGAAATGGTATTACAAGGTGTGAAAAACACAACAGGATACAGGAATAGGAAATCTCCTAATTTTGGGCCGCTTACTGGTGGCCTGAACGCAGCGCAACCAGGAGGAGAGGAACCCCACATTGCTGTAGCCCCATGAGCCATGTACAGTAGCAGTGATATACAGTAGCAGTGATATACAGTAGCAGTGATATACAGTAGCAGCCATGTACAGTAGCAGTTATATACAGTAGCAGTGATATACAGTAGCAGTCATGTACAGTAGCAGTGATATACAGTAGCAGCCATGTACAGTAGCAGTGATATACAGTAGCAGTGATATACAGTAGCAGCCATGTACAGTAGCAGTTATATACAGTAGCAGTGATATACAGTAGCAGTGATATACAGTAGCAGCCATGTACAGTAGCAGTGATATACAGTAGCAGTGATATACAGTAGCAGTCATGTACAGTAGCAGTGATATACAGTAGCAGCCATGTACAGTAGCAGTGATATACAGTAGCAGTGATATACAGTAGCAGCCATATACAGTAGCAGTGATATACAGTAGCAGTGATATACAGTAGCAGCCATGTACAGTAGCAGTTATATACAGTAGCAGTGATATACAGTAGCAGTCATGTACAGTAGCAGTGATATACAGTAGCAGCCATGTACAGTAGCAGTGATATACAGTATCAGCATGTACAGTAGCAGTGATGTACAGTAGCAGTGATATACAGTAGCATCCATGTACAGTAGCAGTGATATACAGTATCAGCCATGTACAGTAGCAGTGATATACAGTAGCAGCCATGTACAGTATCAGTGATATACAGTATCAGCCATGTACAGTATCAGTGATATACAGTATCAGTGATATACAGTAGCAGCCATGCACAGTAGCAGTGATATACAGTAGCAGCCATGTACAGTAGCAGTGATATACAGTAGCAGCCATGTACATTATCAGTGATATACAGTAGCAGTTATATACAGTATCAGCCATGTACAGTAGCAGTGGTATACAGTAGCAGTGATATACAGTAGCAGCCATGTACAGTAGCAGTGATATACAGTATCAGCATGTACAGTAGCAGTGATATACAGTAGCATCCATATACAGTAGCAGCCATGTACAGTAGCAGTGATATACAGTAGCATCCATATACAGTAGCAGCCATGTACAGTAGTGGTGATATACAGTAGCAGCCACGTACAGTAGCAGTGATATACTGTAGCAGCCATGCACAGTAGCAGTGATATACAGTAGCAGCCATGTACAGTAGCAACCATGTACAGTAGCAGTGATATACAGTAGCATACATGTACAGTAGCAGCCATGTACAGTAGCAGTGATATCCAGTAGCAGCCATGTACAGTAGCAGTGATATACAGTAGCATACATGTACAGTAGCAGCCATGTACAGTAGCAGTGATATCCAGTAGCAGCCATGTACAGTAGCAGTGATATCCAGTAGCAGCCATGTACAGTAGCAGTTATATACAGTAGCAGTGATATACAGTAGCAGCCATGTACAGTAGCAGTGATATACAGTAGCATACATGTACAGTAGCAGTGATATACAGTAGCAGTGATATACAGTAGCAGCCATGTACAGTAGCAGTGATATACTGTAGCAGCCATGTACAGTAGCAGTTATATACAGTAGTAGCCATGTACAGTAGCAGTCATGTACAGTAGCAGTGGTATACAGTAGCAGCCATGTACAGTAGCAGTGATATACAGTAGCAGCCATGTACAGTAGCAGTGATATACAGTAGCAGCCATGTACAGTAGCAGTGATATACAGTAGCAGTGATATATATATATATATATATATTAGGGCTGTCAGTTTATCGCGTTAATTAGATTAATTAATTACACGGCAAATTATCGCGTTATGAAAATTAACTCAAAATTAATTACAATTTTTTTTTTTTTTTTTTTTTTTAACTTAAATTTTTATTTACATTTTTTCAACAACATACATAGACAACATTCATAGACAATACACAGTACATAAATTAAAACAAATAGACAAAAAATGGGTAAAGAAAAAGTGTGACATGGGTCCTTCGGTCCCTTCTACATTTGCATTATTTATTTACATTTTTATTCATTTCCTTGTATCCTTTTCAAACCTCTGTGATGTCGTTACTTCCCCTCCTGTATTCTTCCCATTTTCCCCATTTCCATTCAAACTTTTCTTCTTGCAGCCTCAGCAGATGTGTGATTCTCTCCATTTCCTGTATCCCCTCTACCAACTCTATCCATTGATCCTTTGTCGGCACTTCTACCTTGTACCACAGTTTAGTTAAAGCTTTCTTGGCTGCCACTATCAATATCTTAATCAAATATTTGTCTTCCCCTTGGATTCATTCCTGTGACAGATTCCCCAAATACAACACTTGGCCTCCCTGGGGTATTTCGTATCCTATTATTTCATTTATTATCCCTCCTATCTCTTCCCAGTAGTGCCTTATCTTCTGACATCCCCAGAATATGTGTGTATGGTTCGCCCCTTCCTGTCCACACTCCCTCCAACATGTTTTCTTTGCTGGTGTGTAATTGCCCTGTATTTCTGGTGTTATAAAGTATCTAATTATATTTTTCCACCCAAACTCCCTCCATATCCTTGATCCTGTGGTTGTTTGTTGTGTCTTACATGTGTCATACCATTCCTCCTCTGTTATCTCTATTTCCAACTCTCTTTCCCACTTTTCTTTCACATACAATGTTGTATTTCCCTTACTGTCCATTATTGCCTGATATAGTGCTGATATCACCCTCCCCTTCCGTCCTTCGTATGACTTTACCATTATCTTAATTACCCCATTCTGTTCTTTGTCTCTATCTTGCTTTATTTCTTTGTTATAGTAGTCCCTAATCTGTAAATATCTAAAGTGGTCCCTATTCTCTAGTCCGTATCTTTCTTTCAATTATCTTTTTTTTTTTTATAATTTTCTTTTTGTATCTCATTCATTCCATAAGAATGTAGAATACACATTTACAGACTTTTTTTTTTTTAATATGGCCCATTTGCATGTTCTTGGTATCTGATTCTAGGGACATCTATGAATCTCAGGGAATGTATTCCCAGTGTCAGAAATACTGTGGGCTAGATCCACAAAGAATGGATTGCACGGTGCAAGTTACACCCTTACTTACAATTCATTATGAATAAAAAATGGGGGACCCTGATGTAAACAAGACGAAAGTCTTTCTCTGGTTTGCATCCCCTTAACAATTGTGTGCCGTACTGTATTGTACCCATTCTGCAATCTGTTAATAACATTTTCATTCAATCAATCAATCTGCGCGGTGATTGATTGAATGAAAATTTTATTTTGAGTAAATTGTAATGAACCAAATGAGAATATCAATAATTTTTTTTTTTTATCTTTGACTGTGAATAACACCATGCTCAAATTGACCAGACCTGAAAAGTCTAAGCAAATTAATAGATGGAAGATGATTAAACAGAAGGTTTTGTAGATACAGTACTGAATTCTGCCATCCGGACACATGCAATTTGAAATATGATTATAGAATATAGAATATCAGGCATAAAATGGTTATGCGATTAAAATGCGATTAATTAGATTAATTAATTACAAATCCTGTAATTAATTAGATTAATTTTTTTAATCGCCTGACAGCACTAATATATATATATATATATATATATATATATATATATATATATATATATATATATATATATATACAGTAGCAGTGATATACATTTACATTTAGCTGACGCTTTTGTCCAAAGCGACTTACACATGGTGTACAACAAGTCAGCAGGAAGGGTTCACCTCTGGCAGCTAAGTGGTGGTATTGTTCGTCTAACAATGTAAAACTTTAGTGTTACACTCTGAGTGTATAGTAGTACAGATATATTAGCATAGTAGGTAGTAATATAGGCATAGTACATAGTATATAGTAGTATACGCATAGTAGCATATTACATAGTAGATAGTAGTATAGACATAGTAGCAAAGTACATAATAGTAAAAGACAGTAATAAGGTTAGTTTTTTTCTTTCTTATTTCAGATATTGATTGAAGAGGTGTGTTTTTAGTTTGTTTTGTAATAATTAGTTAGCTGTTGCTTTAGAACTGATATGTGTTTGTGTTCAGATGAATCTACAAGCAATGACTTAATATAAAAAATATAATAAAATTACCTTCTGTAACTCAGGTTACAGACTTCTGGAGAGCATGCTGATTATTGACATTGATATTCATATCTCATGTAATCAATTGATGACTATGATTGGACTCGCTACATACTAGTAGTAGCTGTAGTAGTAATAGCTGGACCTGTGTTGTTTTGACTGTCTGGGTTAGGGTTAGTGTTAATGTGACTAGCAGAGTCGACTGCTACCTGTGTTATTTTGACTGTCTGGGTTAGTGTTAATGTGACTAGCAGAGTCGACTGCTACCGGTGTTGTTTTGACTGTCTGGGTTAGTGTTAATGTGATTAGCAGAGTCGACTGCTACCTGTGTTGTTTTGACTGTCTGGGTTAGTGTTAACACTTTGATCGCCATGGTTAAATTCATAATTTACCATCCCTAGCCAGCTCTAATTGTCTATGGAGAAGTTCCCCTTCTTTGCAGGGCTATAACTTTTTAAATTGTATTGCTAAATTGACATTATTATGGCCCATTCAATGTCCTATATCTATTGTTCAGGGTGTAGCAACGTTATACTTTTTCATTCACATATTCATACTAAAATACGGTCTAAAGTATAAGTATGTTTTTATCGTTTTCTGCAGCTTTCTCCAGAACTTGATTTATAGCCCTAAATGCATTATATGGATGATCAAATACAGTTTGATAGCGATCGGTGCCAGATAAAAAATTTCAACTGCACGTAGTTCTAGAAGTTACTAGGTATGATCTGATGTTGACCGGATGGGCGGGGGGTAGTTTATAATTCCGTGGGCAACGTTATATCATTCATCTAGTGTGGGTGATATGATCATTAGAGCAGTTAGTATAGAGGACATTAGAAAATAACGCTGAAACTCACCGTAGCTTCCTCGCGCCCTTGGCAGATGAGCGTGGAACAGAATTTTTTCTATTATGGGATGGAGAAATACCCGATCCATTTCCAGGTTGTATAATAGTATATACGTCCAAATCATGTTGTTTATCGAGTTATTGGCAACGGATCGCTATGTATTGTGTCGAGCTCGAGTCCCGGGACCTATAGCGAGTGATCGGACCGAATTGAAATGAGCACCAGCTTCTACATCCTGTTTCTCCCCTGGGCGATCCCCCGATCGGCCACCAGATGGCGCTCTTGAACCGTTAGAGAGTTGAGTGGAGCTCAGCAGTATATCTCAGGTCCCCGGGGGAGAAATATGATTTCGATCACAGATTTTTGAAATATTGATATCAAAGACGTGTTACGGCGTCTTCGGCAGAATGAGCATGGCGGGGAAAGACGAGTTTCGGCGTCTCCGGCGATTAAAGTGTTAATGTGACTAGCAGAGTCGACTGCTACCTGTGTTGTTTTGACTGTCTGAGTTCTATTTCATTCTGGCCTCCGCTCAGCGTCAGTCTGCACTGACTTCACTTCGTGCACGTGCACTGAATAAAAAATTCCACAATGTACCTTTACATACCAACATTCGTCTGGCCACACCCCTATCCGCTTACCTTCATAAGCAGGTGTGTGGTCACCTACTCACCTCCTTCTTCACTTTCACCACAAAGAAGTGCCTCGGTAGATACCCACACTTGACGAGGTTGTTTAGTTGAAGAAAGTTGGAAAACAAAAGAACAGGAAGATACGTTGACATCATATCTTTATTTTCTCTCTCACTATTTTCGAGAAAATACGGCGATATTGTCTTCGTCACTGGAGTGTCTGGAAGATGATGATCATTCTGACCTCCACCGGCTTTTTCGTATTAAGGGCTTGCGCCGCTGATATACTCCCCGACTGCAGTCCTCCTTGCTGCGGCTGGATGGGTTTGGCCCTCCGGTCATACAGCTGGACTGTGGGAAGCACCGGCTGTTGTGAGAAATCGGTTGTTTCCGGGTGGGGTGAGTATTGTTTTGCTTGCGAGCACTGGTTGTCTGTTTATGCTATGGGGGTTAGCTGACAATTTTACGAACGCCGATCCCGGACTGGGGTCCTCTGCTCGGCTTCTTAAGCGGCGGATGGAGGATCTTGGTCTGACGCCCATGATGGTCAACCTAGTGGGCCGCGACCAAGACCTGGTTAAAACCCGGGATTCTCTGGACGAGCGGATGCTTCTCTGTCCCGTGCAGGCCCCATCGTTCACCTAAATGTGGAAGTACACCCTAACGAGGAAATGTGGGCATAGGATCTTCATTATCGGGAGTTCCATGCTCAAGTCGGCTGCAGCCCGGATGGGAATTGTGCCGGCTCCGCTGTATGTCTGGTAAATCACAGTTGAAAACTGTGTTTGACATTTCTTTTTCTCTTCCCTCTTAGGATGGGGAGGGACTTGGACAGCGGCCTGTCTGAAGTGTGGCTTGTTATGTCGTTGTGTACAGTTCAGGTGATAGCTGCTTAGCTGGCGTGCTACAGATGTGGGACTGGAAAACGAGGCGTCTACCGCCGGTAGCAAGCTAGATGACGCTAGATGACGTCTTTTTAAGCTGCTCTGCCTGGTTCAACCAGTAGGGGGAGTCGAGTTACATGGTGGAGAGTGGGAGCTATTCTACAATCTGTGTGTGTGTGTGTGTGCATGCGACACTAGTCTTGGACATATTATTTTGCAATGTAATGCTTTTCTGTAGATTATTTGACTGTCATTGGTACAGTAATGGTGTGGTATTTTCGATTAACGTGCGTTTTTTATGGACAATCATCTAGAAACTCAGATACAGTGCAGTATTATTCTTTACGAGACAACCCAACGTGCTGGCACCGAAGACCCGCCCTACTCTGCCTCTGATTCGCAGAATGTGGCTCTAGTTAGGCTCTGGTTGGGGGAAATGTAACTGGCCCGGGTTTCCTGTCGCTGTACTGAATTTACTGGTAAGCTAACTTCGGTTTAACGTTAGTTTGTTTACTACAGTTATGTAGTCAACTAAGGTAACGTTACAGTAGCAACTGCTCAAATAAAGCTGTATCCAGATTGCTGTCAAGTTAACGTTATGGTCTCTCGAAAATCTAATGCGACCTCAAGGCTTTTCAACACTGGCTGCGTAATATTAGTTAACGTTAACGAAAATGGGGGACCCTGATGTAAACAAGACTAAAGTCTTTCTCTGGTCTGTGCATCCCCTTAACAATTGTGTGTATTGAGCTGTACTGTATTGTACTCATTCTGCAATCTGTTAATGACATTTACATATCTGTAGATACTATATCTATATCTGTACATCCCTTACCTACTCTTACTAGTTACGCTGCTGGCCAGTATGACTTACTACAGTACCATAGTGTCTTCTTTATATCTATATCATTTTCCATACCCAGTTCTCTTCTCTAATGGCTATTTTCTTTTTATGTTGCAGATACCTGTCAAACTGGAGACTATTTTCCACTCCATCAGCTACAGGAGTGGAAAATTTGATTTTGATTAACAGGGGCATCAAAGACCTGCACCGGCTCATCACTGAACCTACAGTAGTCAGAGTAAAATAGAATAGTGCAGTGCAGTGCAATAAAATAGTAGAATAGAATAGATAAAAAAAAATTACAGTGAAAGAGATACAGACAAATAGCTAGCTAGTCTATTGATAGTTATGTACAGTACATTCATCACAAAACACTATATTTTTTTATAGTTTTATTCACATTGCAGAATGGGTACACAAGTCAATACACACAATTGTTAAGGGGATGCAGACCAGAGAAAATACGTTTGTCTTGTGTTGTGTCCTACTGTTACACAGTGTCTGAAGCATGCAGTTACAGATACCTGTATCACTGTACATATTAATACTATATCTATATCTGTACATATCTCTTACCTACTCTTACTAGTTACGCTGCTGGCCAGTATGACTTACTACCATAGTGTCTTTATACCTGTATCACTGTACATATTAATACTATATCTATATCTGTACATATCTCTTACCTACTCTTACTAGTTACGCTGCTGGCCAGTATGACTTACTACCATAGTGTCTTTATACCTGTATCACTGTACATATTAATACTATATCTATATCTGTACATATCTCTTACCTACTCTTACTAGTTACGCTGCTGGCCAGTATGACTTACTACCATAGTGTCTTTATACCTGTATCACTGTACATATTAATACTATATCTATATCTGTACATATCTCTTACCTACTCTTACTAGTTACGCTGCTGGCCAGTATGACTTGATGATGATTCTATTTTCCGCTTTGACCTCCATTATTTGCTATAATTAATGGCAAAACCTTTATCAAACCAGTTATGAGGTTGTTGCATATGGCTATTGTGAGTTTATTTGTCCAAAAAAATTTGATGGCAGCCTCCAATTCCTCCTTTGTGTGAGGTTTGGCCTCTCTGCGAATGAAATCTTTTAACATGTGCCAAACGATTTCAATGGGATTCAGGTCTGGAGACTCGGCGGGTGTTTTGACCCAATTAATTCCCTCTGCTTCAATGCAATGTCGTGCGGCTGTGTGTTTTGGGTCATTGTCTTGGAAGAATCTGTGGCGTGTCCCAAAAGTTGAACGTATCCAGGGGCTGACAACTGCCTTGATTATTGCGTCCTCAAAAAACACTCTGTCCATGATCCCATCAAAAATTACCAGAGGGCCCCGGCCCTCTCTGGAAATCGCGCCCCAAACATGGAGTTTCAAGGGGTGTTTCGGGGCTGGTTTACCCATTCGATGGCCTTTCTTGGAAAAGCACTGTCTAGCAAAATGTTCGAGTGACACAGTGCTTTCGTCTGTGAAAATGACGTCATGCCACGTTTCATATGTGTCACGCCATAGGTGAGCTTGTGCAAGTCGCAATTCTTTATTCTTTTCCCGAATCATTGGCCAGAATTTTGTCTGGCCATATTTCCAGCCAAGACGTCTACGCGCTCCCCGTATCGCACTCAGTCCGACACGGACCCCAAACACGTCATCCAGCTGTTTCTGGACTTGTCTTGCAACCATGCAATCGCGTGCCTTGGTCATCTTGTCAATAGCAACCATGACATTGCTATAGAGAAAGAAAAAAAATAGGACATTAATTGATGCATACAGTCACGCCAATATGATGTTTATAATAAGTCCCTGCAACATTTGTTTGCATCAATATCCCAGTGTACCCAACCCCCCCCCCCCCACCCAACCTCCTCCAATGTACAGTTTCTACGTCAAATGTATATACTGTATTTGCAAATCTGGTATGTCATAAATGTATAGATGTAGCAGTACTGGCTATCTGTATGTCATGTATGTCATATGTCCTGATGAATTGAAAATGGGGGACCCTGATGTAAACAAGAAATCCCCTTAACAATTGTGTGTATTGAGCTGTACTGTATTGTACCCATTTCTGCAATCTGTTGTAGCTGCGTTTCAATATTTGTCAAAAACGTTACCTTTTGTAGCTCAAAACACGAGTGGAAAATAAAAACTTAAAATGATATAAATGCACTTTTAACCTATCGCTAAACTATTGCCAACCTAACGTTTTACATTCTACATGTACTTACTCAGACAATTTAGGAGGCGCTCGAGGTCGCGGTTCTTTCCTTTTGTAATGCGTCCAAACTGTGTTCTGTGTAACATGGATTCCGACCGATGCAAGGTGTTGCCGAATTTGTTTGGTCGACATGCCTTGAGATCGAAGTCTGCGCACATCTCTCGAGTGTTGTTTGCAAATTTTAGTCATTTTGGGCAGCAACACAACACACTGTACAAACTACAGTATAACACTTTATATATACAGTAGTATGGGCACTAATGGGCACACACAGCACACACCAGATTTATCAATTAATCCAATGGTATTGTACACAAAGCTGTCATACAATATAAAGTGAAAGGTTGTCTCACCTGTTCACGTAATCCATGGAGTTGTTAAGCGGCTGTCGTATGTCAATGTGTGTACAATCGACCGCACCGATGCATTGTGGCATGACATGGGCTCTTTCGAAGGCTGTGGTCAGTTCTTGGACTTCGGAAACCGTGCGAGGCAAACGAATATATTGGGGGCCCACGTGTATTGTTATTGCCCGAGATACCTGCCGGATTATTTTTGAGACCACCTGTCTCGACAAGCCAAATGCATTAGCTGTCTTTCGCAGTCTTGCGACAGTCTGCCGTAAACATGGACAATAATTGCGTCAGCCGTAAACACTGGGAATAACCTCGGATAACCTCGGTTGCTATGCCCACACGCAACTGCAAAACCGCACAACTCCACCCTGGCCACCGGTTTTAAAGACCGCGGTTGCAGCGTAGCAAATCCCCGGTTGTGTGTGGCCGAACACACTAGATTATTTAAACAGATATCTCACAGTATGATTACATTATTATTAAAAACTATCAAGATGACAGTATTTTGTATTTGTCAATGCCTCTGTCTGGAAACAAGTATGCTCCCTCATGGAGAAGATGTAGGCATGTTAAAAGAACAAACCTCTTACTGTTAAAGTATGTTGTTTGAAACCATAAAGGTTGTCAGTGTTTTTTTAGATGGTTTCTTAGATGTTCCTATCCTGTTGTAACAGTTGTTGATAATACCTATGATTCTGATGTTGTGTTCAGTTAGCATATTAGCTTACAACAAACTGTGACTACTGTAGCTAAGCAGAAAACGCTTTTGTCCCCCTCTCCTTGATAAGGTGTTAATACTGTAGGTTTGGGGGGGAGCAGAGGTGAGTAGCTGAGGTCTTGGGGAATTCATATGGAAATGTGACAATGGTCTATCTGGGGGTGTTGGTACAGTACAGTCGCATACAGATTACTGGGGGTACAGTATTAAGATGAAAATTACTTTTTCAGAAAGGTATGATGTCCCTTTCCTGAACAGGGTTATTTGTTTGCTTTAAATTATAAATAAATAAAATATTTTATGTAAACCACCTGTTTTTAAAAGAAACACATACAATTCGCACATATATATTTTATAATTAGGAGAAAACTGTGATATTTGGATGCAGTTTTTTATTTGCATATTATTGCCCACCCTCTTCCAATGTACGTTGGTTGGTTGGTGAGCTTGGGCCAATGGGCGACAAGCAGCTGAATACATTTTATTTCACAGCGATACACTTTTTTTCAGTGTAATCACTACAGTATAGTATTCTTACTGAGTCGCAGATGCAATGACGACTTTTTACAGTAAACAAACGAAGATATCTACAGTTGATAGGCCGTGCGTGATGGCAGCGCCAATAAAAGAAAAGCAGCCGCCAAAGAGCAAGATTCGGATGGTTAAGAAAAAAGCTGTAAGTATTACATCGGACATTATTACATTGAGACATCGGACATTTACGCATATAACGTAGAACATTTGCGCATATTTGGCTATGGTTAGACTAGTGTATTGTTGTCTCTAATGTTATCGCATGAATTGCATGAATTGAAAATGGGGGACCCTGATGTAAACAAGACGAAAGTCTCTCTGGTCTGCATCCCAAGACCCAACACACAGTAACAGTACTGTATATTGGAATACCGTTTATGTCACAAATGTATCAGTACTAAATACCTATATGTCCCTATGCCAATCAATCTAACCTGCTTTGCAATCCTCGCCATTCCACTACTACTATATATAATAATAATAATTTATTTTGCATCCCTTTTTTTCCCCTGTGCAGGCTGCAGTTTCAATCGTGTTGACACCACAGTCCAATGTCGTTGGACCAACACCAGCAGATGCAGACAAAACCATGACGGAGTGGTGTAATGAAATCGTCATGACGATAGTCAAAACATACTTTGCCAAGCTGGAGGCGACGGAGAAAGACTTGGCCATACTGCGTACACAACATCAGGCCACAGAGCAAGGTCGTGCTACGCTGGAGAAACGGCATGAGGCGACAGAGAAAGACTTGGCCATACTGCGTACACAACATCAGGCCACAGAGCAAGGTCGTGCTACGCTGGAGAAACGGCATGAGGCGACAGAGAAAGACTTGGCCATACTGCATACACAACTTCAGGCCACAGAGCAAGGTCGTGCTACGCTGGAGAGACGACATGAGGCTACAGAACAGCTGCACGCCACACAGCTTAGACAGCTACGCAACCAACTAAACAGACCAAGGCTAGTCGAACCCTCTGTCACTGCTCGGGCTTTTCACCGCCAGCTATTCACATCTGAAAGAGATGAAGGTTCTCCGTCTCCGTTCGAAGCCGCCACGCCTGCAGCAGCTGATGAAGGGGTTACCATAAGCTTGACGCTGTCGCCGTCGCCACTCAAAGCCGCCACGCCTGCAGCGGTTGAAGGGGTTACCATAAGCTTGTCGGTGTCCCCGTTCAAAACCCCAGAACCGTTCAAAACCCCAGAACCGTTCAAAAACCCCCAGCCAGTGGCTAAACGAAAGAGGCCAACAAATGGTGAACTTTTGCCTGACATACAACTGCAAACCATTTCAGCAGAAGACGAGCAAAGGTCGTACGAAATGTCTAGCAAAGCCGGCAATCGAGCCGATGACTATGCAGCTCGAATGTTCATGTTGCTAATTGACTTTCCAACATACCAACTGTGGGCTCAGAAGGTTAATTGGAGCGGCCTACAGGGAAAGTCTGCCTTACCTCGCAACCTACGACAGTCGTTGCTCGCTATGGTTAAACGCCGCTATAGTGTTTTTGAGTATGGAGCAGTTCGTGATCGGATCAATGAGCGTTTACGAACGCCACGGACAGAGGATCCCAGGAAGAACTCTGTTGTGATTTAATTATTCTCACATTTTGAGTGGATCCATTTCAATTGACTATTCTTTGTTTAGGTTGTTCATAGCATTTTCACACATCATGGCATCATGGCATCCCTTCCTGTATTCATGCTTCTTGTGTGTACAGATATAGATAGTATTAATATGTACAGTGATACAGGTATAAAGACACTATATGGTAGTAAGTCATACTGGCCAGCAGCGTAACTAGTAAGAGTAGGTAAGAGATATGTACAGATATAAATATAGTATTAATATGTACAGTGATACAGGTATAAAGACACTATGGTAGTAAGTCATACTGGCCAGCAGCGTAACTAGTAAGAGATATGTACAGATATAGATATAGTATTAATATGTACAGTGATACAGGTATCTGTAACTGCATGCTTCAGACACTGTGTAACAGTAGGACACAACACAAGACAAACGTATTTTCTCTGGTCTGCATCCCCTTAACAATTGTGTGTATTGACTAGTGTACCCATTCTGCAATGTGAATAAAACTATAAAAAAATATAGAGTGTTTTGTGATGAATGTACTGTACATAACTATCAATAGACTAGCTAGCTATTTGTCTGTATCTCTTTCACTTGCGGTGGCCAGGAGCGCGCAACAAGATGGTATACATTATGGTATATGATTTATGAATAGTATATTCCACTATAGCAGTATATGGTGTGCTGTACATTTGAATCTAATCTAATTTTGAGAGTGCAAATGTAACAGTAAAGTACTGTCTATCTGTATGTCGTGTATGTCATATATGTTACGATGAATTGAAAATGGGGGACCCTGATGTAAACAACCAGTATGGCCACTACAATACTGTAACAAAAATGAGCAGAAGTATTTCAATTATTAGACGGAATGCCTATTTTTTAACAGACACAGCTACTGTACCAAGCAAGTCATACAATCACTCGTTTTGTCACATCTGGACTACTGTCCAGCAATCTAAAAAATAGTAAGATAAAATAGACAGAGTAAAATAGTGCAGTGCAATAAAATAGTAGAATAGAATAGATACAACTTATTTTTTTACAATGAGAATTTTATTACCATTGCAGAATGGGTAAACTACAGTCAATACACACAATTGTTAAGGGGATGCAGACCAGAGAAAGACGTTTGTACATTGCAAAGTTCATCCTTCCTCTGCAGAGTTCAAATAAAGCTGACTTGACCTGACTTGAAAAAAACAGTGTTGAGACACCCCCCCCCCCCCACCATCAATGTACAGCCCCCCACCCCACCTACCCACCTATTAACACCTCATCAAGGAGAGGGGGCAGGGAGGTGTCGGTCACAGTCACAGTACGGTCACAGTTCCATCCTAGAGGCTAATCTTTCCTGTGACAAAATGGCATCCAATGTAATATATTCCATAGTATATTCCACTACAATGGGTACAATACTGACCAGAGAAAGACTTTCGTCTTGTTTACATCTACTATTTTTATTATTGTCTATTTAAAACTTAAAAAAAGGGGTGAAACGATACAGCATTCACTTTACGGCCTATAGGGATATTTTATTTCAATTCTCTGTTAGAAAAGAGAAATATTAAGCCCTGTGCAAGGAATAATATGAAAATGTGCCATTGAATAGCCTGTAGCTAGATATGACATTTGGACATGACATGTTTGTCCTCCATAGATACAGTAATTGAATGGAAATTGTATTAACAGATTGCAAAATGGGTACAATACAGTACAGCTCAATACACACAATTGTTAAGGGGATGCAGACCAGAGGAAGACTTTCGTCTTGTTTACATCAGGGTCCCCCATTTTCAATTCATATATATAATGACAACAGTACCGATAGGAGATAAGATAAGATAAAAAACTGAAGAATATTGATCAGGCCAGAGTTACATTATTATTTCAGGTGTATTCTCATCAGAAGCCATGGAGAACTATAAGTCTTTAGAGGCATACCGCTTCTTTGTCTCTGGTTGGGTAGAAACCGTGTTCCACCGGAAACTGACAAGGTGCACCTTGTTGCGGGCAGATGTCAGACCATCCTACAGAGTGAATGATGATCCACATCATCCTTGGGTGGCCTTAGATGGCACGGGAAAGGTGGTTGCAGGTCACTGTGACTGTATGGCAGGGTGAGTTATACAAAATAATATTTTTTAAATAAAAAATAAATAATAAAAAGAATGTTGCCACAAATTTACCAGTGTTACCCACCCAACAGGAGCAACAGGCGGCCAGCAGCACAAGCACTCCAGTCTACTGCTTGTGTAAAACAACAGAATCAGAGAGCATGGTTGGCTGTGACACCTGTGATGACTGGTTCCATCCCAGGTGTCTAAACCTCAAAAGGCTACCGAAAAGCAAGACATGGTATTGCCCGGAGTGCAGAAAAAAGAAAAAGAAGTCTAACCCTAACTAAGTTGCTGTACTCTGTCGTCTACTCTAAGCCATCCTATATTGTCAAAGTGGGCAGGGGTGAGGTGCGTTCTAGGAGTAAGGTCAAGCAGTAGTCTGACCAGTTTGTTTTGTGATGTTTGTAATTTAGTTTTTAGCCCTTTTGAAGTTTTATGTTATGGCTTCCTTCTTGGAGAAAATGTAGGTCTGCCAATGCTGCTGTTATGCATATGTTATGCATTGTTGTGCATGTTGAAACTTGAAATAGCACTTTTGTATTTTTGTATATAAAAAAAATAAGCATTTTTTACATGCATTGTTGTGCATGTTGAAATTGTAGGCCTGCCAATTGATGTCCACAGATGAAGCGGTCAAGGAGCTTGACTCGACCTTGGTTCTCTGTTGGTCACCATCCTCCTTGGCTGCATCCCTCTCCTCTCTGAGAGACTGCATCTCGTCAAACAGAGACTGCTCAGTGATGGGAGGTGTGGCTGCTTCCTCAACTTGGGCTGCTGCCTCAACTTGGATGTCTTGGCTGCAACGTTTAGTCCTCTTGTGGGGAGTCACTTTAAATGAAATAAAAACCATACTAATAAGAAACTGCAATTTAGGAACCCATTGATTTTGGCACATAACTGAAAACTAGATGATATCACTTACGATGGTATGAAGAGGAGTTCCTTTTTGCACGCCGCTCATGGCGACTGATGTTCGTTGACGTAGATGGTGTAGACTGTGATGTTGAAGGGAATACAGATGGAATGTAGTCTGGGTGTGTTTGGTCATTGACCTTTGCACCTGAATGAATGAATGAATGAATGAATGAATGAATGAATGAATGAATGAATGAAAACGTTATTAACAGATTGCAGAATGGATACAATACAGTACGGCTCAATACACACAATTGTTAAGGGGATGCAGACCAGAGAGACTTTCGTCTTGTTTACATCAGGGTCCCCCATTTTCAATTCATAGTGACATTTGTGACATACTCAACATACATGACATCATGACATTTATGGCATAGGGACATACATGACATACAGGTATATAGTACTGTTACATTTGTGACATAATATGATATGCAAATATACAGTACTGTTACCCCATAGATCCTGACAGAGAGTATATACATATGACATGTATATTACAAGCAATACGACTATTCAATAACAAGTCCTTAGAGCAAGGACAACAACACTGAATGTGATTGATAAATAGTATACTAGTAACATATAAAAATGAAAAAGGCATGTAGGCTACACTGAGAATGGACTATTATGGGGAAGTAGCTAGCAGAGACTGCTAGCTAATCAATCAATCAGCTAGCAGCTAACATCTGCTGTTTACAGCCTCACAGCCAATACAACTTAATTTACTATATAAATATGTGTTCCTTATTCTCACCTGTTATGAAATGGGTAGAGCAGACATACGTAGAATTTGACTTGGGGGACCAGGGTCTGCTTTGGTCGACTCTCCCGTCTGCTCTACCCAGTCAAAGGAAGTTGACTTCGAGAATATACAGTACTGTTTACAGTATGTGTACAAGGGAAGACTACTCGAAATGTGTTGTTTTCTTTGTGCATTAAGCCAGTCAATTTGCTCTTTGTATGGGATTATAACGGAGTTGTTCTTGTTTGTGTGCTCCCCTCGCATTTGGCGATCAATTGGACTTGAAAACAGCAGTGACCACCACTCGTTAGATCATATGAAACAGTAGCCCCTGTCACGTCACGTAAGCGGCAGATAAAACAGTGAAGATCAGATCATTTAACTTACCACTTAATCCAACGTTCATTCCCCACAGCGTCTCCGGTGACCCGAACACCAGCCAGTATTTACCCTGGTCGATTTGGTCGTCAACTCCTGCACTGTTCCCGGCACACGCTGCCGATTAAGGGCACGTACTTGGTCCTCAATAATGGACATTAGTGGACAAACCACTAAAACAATGGGGTTTACGTGCCATTTGGAATAGCCATAGGTCTTTGCTGTAGCCGGTATTTTTGTATTTCCGATTCACATTTAGGAGGCATAGCAAGTTCGGTTGTCTCGAAGGAAGGATATAATTCCAACTTGACTTTGACTTTGCGCCTCCTGGCGGCACAAAACAGAAACCGCACCCACCCTAATAAAACCATTTGACAAGAGCCGTTAACGGGCGGCAGAGGGCGTTGAAACGGCGGTAGGAGGGACCTCAATTTGCAATGCTGTAACTGTAGTTTGTGGCCTACTGTTGTTAGCCAGTCAGCTGTTAGCTGCGGCGCTAGCCCGTTGTGTCACTAGGCTAGGAAACGTTAGCTTGTTGCTATCAGTCGGACGGCTGTTAGCTTAATGCTACACTGTTGAAACGTTACTGTGACTATAACATGCCTTTAACACTCTAACTACGACGTCATCTTTGACAGAGGATGTTAGTCGACCCTACACCCGGGTGCCAGTGCCAGCGAGGACTTCGTCAACATGGAGAACGGCAGCTGGGTGGCGTAGCGGACATACCCTCGTCACCAACGCAGGAGATGCTGGGTTCAACTCGGTGTCCCGTTAACCAGTGTTGCTGTTCTCTCGGCCTGCGCTCAGGGTGAAGGTAGGAGTCCTGACCAGACTTTAAACACTTCTTCTTTTCTTCCCTTCTAAATGTTTTGTAATAAAGATGTTTCCAAAACATGTGTTGCTGCAATACATTGAGGATACGACACGTGTTGTGTGTGAATTGTCTTGTCACTGGTATACCTTTTCTCTCTGTAGTAAATCGGCGTTGTTTTTTTACATGTGTAAAAATGAACTGGTTTGGTTGTGATGAGAACATGTGTGTTCATGTAACGTTGTACCGTGGGTGAACTCACAACTAAGAGGGTTAATTAACCTGTAAAGCTATGCTTAGTGACATGTGATTGAAGAATGAATCTTTTTTCTCAGCCTGTGATGACAATGAACAGCATGTTCACACATTAACAGAGGTGCCTGTTCGCCTTGGTCGTATCAAGGGTAAGATAGGAGGGGTGACCCCCCGGTTTCCCTGGGGCTTCCCCCCCCTCCTCTCAGACATGTTTGGTTACAATATATTGTGTCACTGTGTTTGTGGGGATACGATGTAACCCTCAACTTAATTGCTGGGGTTGTGCTTTCCGCTTGAGTTTCCTGGTCCCACGCCCTGAAAAATTAGGCGTATGCACCGTGGAAATTCCCCCGCCATAGAGTACGTCACTGAGCGCGTCTTTATTGGTAAGACTTCCGTGGGTTGTTCAGGTCCATGTTATGGATCTGTTTCAGGGAGTTGTCAGAGCTCCTCCTCACGAAGCTCCTCCTCAGGGAGAAGTGCCTTCTGTGAGTTCGGACTCTCCTTCCCAGTGAGGGAGCCTCCTCAGAGTTCAGAGCCTCCTCCTCAGATTGTCAAGGTGAGTAGAACTTCAAAAAAGGAGTTCTGCTCTATTGTGTGTGTATTCGATTCAATTCGATTATTGAGTGTGTATTGGTTCAGTGCCTCCTCCTCGGAGAGCTCTAACCCAAGTGTTACATAGCTCAATGTTGCAATATATTCTTTTCAATCTATAGAGCTCGCGTGGGAAGTCTCTCTGGGGATTTCCATCTCCTCCCTGTGGCGAGGGTGGCGGGATGTAAAAATGTAAAAAAAAAATACCCTCAGCTGCGTCACGTGGGATTCATGTCAGTCTGTGTTTCTTTCTTTTTTAGATAAAAAGAGGAAAGAACATGAAGCACGACGGCTCCGTGTCGTTCTCCCAGCCGACTTGGAGGAACAATGTCTGGTGTCTTGCTAGACTATCCATTGATGTGTTTGGGTCTCGACGCGTACATAGTGCTGGCTCGGGGTGTTTCTGTTAAGAATCACGCAGGGGGCTAAGTACGCCTTGATTGCTCGTTATTAAAACAGCGTTTTTATAGGGCAACTGGGATGGAGTTTTGTCTCTTCCGAGCGCCAGTTTACTAGGTTGTCTCGATGAATTCTCATTCATATCTGGGGGATGTTAACGGAATAGATCAGAACATAGGTAGAGGGGTCTCACGCCCTTGGGGTGGGCCACTGAGCGCGGTACAAATGGGACCGTCTGGGTGGCGCCCTCTTTTCATGTTTTAGACCGACACGCATACCTACCCCCTCTTCTGGAGTGGGCATGTCGGCGTGGTTAGGGCACGGGACTGGTTCTGGTCGCGCTGGTCCAGGTCAGTTAACCCGTTGTCCGCCGGGGACGCAGATCTGCTGTTCTGGTACCCTGAGGGACTTGTGCTTTTTTCAGGGGGAAAAATGCCGGGCCGGCCCGGGTGTCACAGGGTTAGGCATTATGGAGACCCTTTGTTGGGTACACGTTGTACCTGACACTATCATAAGGGGCTGGTTCTCCTTTCTTTCGCTCCTCTCTCACGCATGGCGAAGAGGGGGCTGTTGGGGTGGTCTTCTGGACCTCCTCTGGTAACCCTGTGTGCTTCCCGAGCCACCGGGCCCGGTCCGAAGTAATGTTTTGTTGAAACCGTAGGCCTGGGATAACCCTTTTTTGGAAACTAAAACACTTGTACTGCGGTATAGCTGGTGTATACCCGCAGGTGTGTTTTGGAGTTTTTCTTGAGGGGTTATAGGAACAACCACCGTATGTGGTACCAAGAGGGTGGTTGATTCCCTGGTGTGTTGGAGCAGAGTCAACTCCCGGGTTACCCGGTTGAGTGTGCCCCTGCACGTTCATGACGTCTGCCAATCGTGTCAGCCTTCTCTGCCTCGACGCCTCTGGGTGGGTTTTTTTTTTATGGAGGCTTTGTCATGGTGCGCAACAATGCCAGCATACGCCCCTTCCGCCAGGGTGCTGTTTTCAGTTGACCCCTTTGGCACCTGTCTCGTCCGCAGTGCTCCAGGCTCGGGTCTACAGCCTGCTGCCTGGTTTTCCCCGGTGCGCTGCCTGCTTCCGTTGGTTAACCTTTTGAGTGCTTTACGGCCATGCTGACTGCCTGTGTTGCAGGGTCAGTGTGCCAGGCGGCGTACTAATGGGGGGAAAGGGCCCGCTCTTGGAGGGGCCCTGTCCGAATACGCTGGCGATGTGGGGGGCGGTGTCACTAAGTGACCGCCTGGTGGGGTCTTGATGCCTGGCATCATTGACCTCTCTGGGCCCCCTTTTTCCAGGGGATCCAGTCCCTTCAGTGGGTCTGGGTCTTCCTTTGCGCTCCGCTGCTACGGCCTTGCCACGGGGTTGAGTTTGCTCTTGACCCCGTGATTTTGGGGGCAGTAACGAGGGTTGTTCCTTCCGTTCGTTCCCTGGTGGCATGCGGGTTGTGCGTGTGCGTAGTCGTGGGGTCAAGCCACGGTCTGCTCACCCTGTGCGCTGAGTTGCTCGAGTTCCTCTTTGCACGGTCGGATCCGTCTCCCTCCCGTCCTCCAATAGGGAGGGTATCCCTCCATTAGGGAGGGTCGGGGGGCTCGGTCCTCCCCGGTCTGATGGTTGTGGGGGGTCTCAGCGGGGTACATTTGTCGAGCTTCTGGCTTCCGCTCAGCTCGTCTTGTGCAGACTGACGCTGAGCGGAGGCCAGAATGAAATAGTTTTGGCTGCCTGGGTTAGGGAGTCTACTGCTACCTGTGTTGTTTTGGCTGTCTGGGTTAGGGTTAGTGTGACCCCCCCTCCCGGGCAGCGTCATTAGCTGTCTCCCCTTGTCCACATCTCCCCGTCCCTGTGTCCCTGTTTGTTGTGTTTTTATCAAGGCTGTCAAAGTGAACGCGGTATTAACGCATTAACACACAATTATTTTAATGCCACAATTTTTTTACAAATTTATTTTTAAATAAAAACATTTATTTTACTTTTTTTTTTACTAGACTTCACTCAGGTGTATTATTGATACTCTCATTGATACTATGTTTGTTTCTGACTCAAAGTGTGTGTGTGAGAGAGAGAGAGAGAGAGAGAGAGAGAGAGAGAGAGAGAGAGAGAGAGAGAGAGAGAGAGAGAGAGAGAGAGAGAGAGAGAGAGAGAGAGAGAGAGAGAGAGAGAGAGAGAGAGAGAGAGAGAGAGAGAGAGAGAGAGAGAGAGAGAGAGAGAGAGAGAGGGGGGGGAGAGATGAGGAAGGGTCAAGAGAGAAAGAGAGATGGGAGAGTGTGTGTGTGTGAGAGAGAGAGGGGTGGGCGGGGGGAGTCCTCAGCCCTTGTGTGGGTGAATGTGTGAGGGCTGTGTGTGTGTGTGTGTGTGTGGGGGTCATGAGCAGATAACAGGGACTCTTAAAGTTATCCATGAAACGGACAACCACTAGACTGCTTACGCAGATATTTTAGGAGAGGGGAACAATTAAATAACAGAAAACAACCTTTACAGGTGGAAATCTCAAAGTGAGTAATTAAGAAAATAAATCAAGTCCCAAAAAACAGGACTACTCTCAATAAAGAGGTATAGTATAAAAGTAAATAAGCCACAAGGACACCTCCTAATAAAGGAGTTTATATTGGAAAAAGTAAAACAATAAACCTCCACTAAGGGAGTTTATGTGTAGAATCACATGAGTAGCCTAAAATAAGAATTACTACCATAAAGCTCAATTCTGAATCAGAGATCAGACTACACTTCAATATAATGAGTGACCAAAATGACAGCCAACACTAGGAAATGAAAAAGCAGTTGACACTGAGATCTCCAAACTTAAATAGACTCCACATGGCCATAGGCACAGCTGCACTGCATCAGGTGCAATCAAGCCCACACACCTGCCGACCCATGAGGCAATTAACCACAGGGAACAGGGATTGACAGCTATCCCTCACAGAGAGGTGAAATAAAGCAAAAATAGACAGCTGTCCCTCACAGAAAGGTGAAATAAGGCAAAAACCATGACAGGACCCCCCATCTAGGGGGCGGCTCCAGACGGACCCTCTGAGACACGTCTCCGAAACTCCCGAACAAGCTCAGGGTCCAAGATGTCCCTGGCCGGAACCCACGTGCGCTCCTCTGGCCCATAACCCTGCCATTCCACCAGGTACTGTATACCCCTACCAACCCGCCTACTGGACAGGATACGCCGTACAGTATACACAGGTTGGCCATCAACGAATCGAGGGGGAGGTGGAGGTCTCTCTGCAGGAACCAACCTGCTCCTCCGAACCGGCTTAAGGCGGGATATGTGAAATGTAGGATGTACCCTCATCGACGAGGGTAACCGAAGACGCATCGTGACTGGGTTTATCTTGCGAACAATAGTGAAAGGGCCCACAAAACGGGGATCGACTCCACCCGTAATGGAAGGTCACGTGTGGAAAGCCACACCTGTTGGCCCACACGGTAGGAAGGCGCAGGGCGACGGTGTACATCCGCCGACCGCTTGTGCCGGGCCGCAGCATGCACAAGAGCCGAACGCACCCTCTTCCATGTTGCCCGAGACCGACGGATAAACGCCTCGGCAGATGGCACCCCCACGTCCCTCTCCTGTTCAGGAAACAGTGGAGGCTGATACCCAAACTGAACCTCAAATGGGGAGAGACCAGTGGATGCATTGCACAATGAATTATGTGCATATTCTGCCCATGCCAGTTGGTGACTCCAAGTGGTCGGATTGGAGGACGCCAAGCAGCGAAGCGTACTCTCCATAGACTGGTTGGTGCGCTCTGTTTGCCCATTGCTCTCCGGGTGGAACCCTGATGATAGGCTAACCATTGCACCTAGTATAGCACAGAATGCCTTCCAAAACCGAGCAGTGAACTGGGGTCCACGGTCCGACACCACGTCCTGGCAGATGCCATGAATTCGGAAGACATGGTCAACCACCAGTTGAGCGGTCTCCTGAGCAGATGGCAGCTTGACCAGCGGAATGAAGTGAGCTGCTTTGGAGAACCTATCCACCATCACCATGATGACGCTGTGAGCATCAGAAGGAGGCAGACCAGTCACAAAATCCATGGCGATGTGGCTCCACGGACGACTAGGAATGGGCAAAGGATGAAGCAGCCCTGTTGGTGACTGTTGAGAAACTTTGTTCCGTGCACAAACGGGGCAGGCTGCCACAAATTCCTGAATGTCCTTCATCATACCAGGCCACCAGAACCTTCTGGCCAAGAAGTCACAAGTTCTGTGCACTCCGGGATGTCCTGTCAGCCGAGAGGAGTGGCCCCACTTCAACACCGAGAACGAATGCTGTTTGGTACAAATAACCGACCCGGGGGCACCCCACCCGGATCTGGTTCCAAACGTTGTGCCCTCCGCACAGCAGAGTCAATGCTCCATGTCACAGGAGCTAGGATCTGTCCTCCAGGAACAATGGGCTCAGGAGGATGGTCCTCTTCTGATCCATCATATAACCGGGAACAAGCATCCGGCTTGATATTTTTAGACCCGGGACGGTACGTCAGGAGGAAATTAAACCGAGAGAAAAACAGTGACCAGCGAGCCTCTCGCGAGTTTCTCCTCTGAGCACCCTGGATATATTCCAAATTTTAATGGTCTGTTCAGACTGTGAATGGGTGTTCAGCTCCCTCTAGCCAATGGCGCCACTCCTCCAATGCCAACTTGACCGCCAACAGCTCTCTGTCCCCAACATCATAGTTTCTTTCAGCCGGCGAGAGCCCACGTGAATAGTACGCACATGGGTGTACCTTACCGTCAGACGATGAGCGTTGAGACAGAATAGCTCCGACTCCAAGCTCAGAAGCATCCACCTCGACGATAAATGGCAGGGATGGGTTAGGAGTAATGAGGATAGGCTCAGAACTGAACCTTCTCCTAAGCTCAATGAACGCTGCCTCAGCCTTGGGAGTCCACTGGAAATGGGAAGGTGCTGTCTTCCTGGTGAGTGCAGTGATAGGTGCTACCACTGAACTGAAATAACGAATAAAACAACAGTAGAAGTTTGCAAATCCTAGGAATCGTTGCACCTGCTTGACCAAGACGGGTGTAGGCCAGTCTGTCACTGCTGACACCTTGTTGGGGTCCATTTGAATCCTCCCCTCAGATACAATGAATCCCAGAAAGGACACAGAGTGGACATGGAAGGCACACTTCTCAGCCTTCACAAACAATCGTGCATCCAAAAGGCACCTCAAGACCTGCCTGACATGTTTGACATGGTCAGAAATGGACTTGGAGAATATCAGAATGTCATCTAAGTAGACGAAAACAAACTCTACAAAACAAACAAAATCTCCCTGAGCACATCATTGATTAATGCCTGAAAAACTGAAGGGGCATTAGTAAGACCAAATGGCATCACCAGGTATTCGTAGTGACCATTATGAGTGTTGAACGCGGTCTTCCACTCATCCCCTTGGCATATGCGCACCAGATTGTAGGCATTGCGGAGATCAAGTTTGGTAAAAATGGATGCCCCCTGGAGGCGTTCGAACGCCGAGTTCATCAGGGGAAGGGGATACCGTATTTTTTACTGTAATGCTGTTCAGACCTCTGTAGTCGATGCAGGGTCTCAGTCCTCCATCCTTTTTTCCCACAAAAAAAATCCAGCACCCGCAGGTGAAGTGGAAGGTCTAATAAAACCGGTAGCCACAGCCTCCTTGATGTAGGTGTTCATAGCTGCGCTATCGGGGACCGACAACGAGTACAAGGAACCACAAGGGGGAATAGAGCCCGGCTGCAATTCGATGGCGCAATCATAAGGTCGGTGCGGTGGCAGGATGGTGACCCTTTGTTTGCTAAACACCTCACTGAGGTCAGCATAGACAGTGGGAACTCCCTCTGGTAACGGGTGTGACTCCACGCTCATGATGTTGGTGCTCTCCATGAGGGGGTCAGCTGTACAAGTAAGCGAGGAGAAGTCCTCACACAGAGCCTCTAAACTGTCTAAACTGTCCTCCGCCAGAACCTCCTCACCGAGGGAGTCCCAATCAAACTGTGGATCCCATTCCAAACTCCCATCCTGATCGACAGATGGCTGGGAGTGCAATGGTTGAGAGAGTGGGCTCTAGAAACCAAGACCGCCCACTGCTTCAACAGGATCACAACCGCTCTCACTAAACTGATCATAACTCGTGGGTGACAGAGGAATTTGGAAACAACGGTGACGGCATTGGGAGCCCCACCGCATGACAGTGTCCCTCTCCTCACCCCAATTTATCTGTGGCTTGTGTTTACTAAGCCAAGAATGACCCAGCACAATGGGATACGTGGGGGAATCCACCAAAAATAATCGAATGTGCTCAGAATGGTTCCCATAAGCAACCCGCATAGATAAAGAATTGGTTATTTTGGTAACACGCCAATGGCCGTCCATCAAGCGCCGTGACACTACACGGCTTATGGAGGGAATGTACAGGTATTTTAGAGTCCTCAGCCCATCTGGAATCGATGAAATTGTCCACTGCCCCTGAGTCTAAAAAGGCATCAACCTTAACAGACTGCCTATTCCAGCCTAAAACCACAGGCAAAAAGGTTCGAAAGGGGGTGATGTGATGTCTCACTAGTGTCTCTCGGCCCACTAGTGAGACTGACCGTTTCCCTTCAGTTTCGGACACTCCACCCTCATGTGACCTTTTCTCCTGCAGTACCGGCACCAGTCCACATGAGAACCAGTCTGCCTGGAGTCACGCACAGAAGTGCTGTCCACCTGCATAGGTTCAGACGAGCTGGCCACTGAAGGTTGTGGAGGAAAGGACGAAACTTCCTCCAGCGGGACACGAAAACGTTGGCCCCACCTCTCACGCTCACGGTCTGTGATCCGGTTATCAACGCGTATGGCGTGAGTGACCAGTGTGTCAAAATTGTCTGGAGATCCCACAACCGCCAAAGCATATATTTCTTTCTTTTAGATTTTTTTTTTAGCGTTTATCGCTTTTTTGCTACTGGGCAGTCCAGTAGAGAGAGAGAGAGAGAGAGAGAGAGAGAGAGAGAGAGAGGAAGAGCGGGAGACAGAGTGGGGGGAAGACATTCTGCAAATGACGCCGGGTCCGGGAATCGAACCCGGGTCGGCCGTGCCGCGACGCAGCGCGTTACATGGTTTGCCACTTGGGCGCCCCGCCAAAGCATCTTTAACCTGATTAGATAACGCGTTGGTGAACAAAGTGATGAGTGGTCCCTCAGGCCAGCCTGTAGCCCCAGCCAGTGTCCTGAAAGCGATGGAAAACTCAGCTACACTACTGGCGCCCTGGCGCATGCGCGTCAGCTTCATGGCGACCTCTTTATTGTAGAGTTCATGATCAAAAACAATCTCCATCTCATTCATGAGTCCCTGTGAGTCGTTTAAAACTGGAGCCTGAGCCCGTATGAGTGGAACAACCCAATCGAGGGCAGGTCCCTCCAACAGGGATAGAATTAGGGCAACACGTGAATCCTCAGACTGAAAACGAGAAGGCTGGGCTCTGTACACTATTTGGCATTGTGCCAGAAAACCACAGCATTTACCTGACTCCCCATTAAAGCGTGAGGGGAGCTGGACTTTAGCCTCACAAGGTAATGACGGGGGCCTGTGAGTAGTGCTTGAGAGACATTAGGTGGGCTCTGGTGAGGTAATTGTGCATTGGCTATGCGGTCAGCCAAATCACGCATGGAACTATCCATCTTGCGCAATCCTTCATACATCTCCCCATGCTGTTGCACCATGAGAGCTTGTTGTTGTAATTGTACGATAGCTTCCTCATGTGAAAGCAATCCTTGACGCTGCGCAGCTAGTGCTTGTTCGAGACCTGTGTTATCTGCTGACCCAGTCATGGCTTTTTCATTCTGTGAGGGCTGTGTGTGTGTGTGTGTGGGGGTCATGAGCAGATAACAGGGACTCTTAAAGTTATCCATGAAACGGACAACCACTAGACTGCTTACGCAGATATTTTAGGAGAGGGGACAAATTAAATAACAGAAAACAACCTTTACAGGTGGAAATCTCAAAGTGAGTAATTAAGAAAATAAATCAAGTCCCAAAAAACAGGACTACTCTCAATAAAGAGGTATAGTATAAAAGTAAATAAGCCACAAGGACACCTCCTAATAAAGGAGTTTATATTGGAAAAAGTTAAACAATAAACCTCCACTAAGGGAGTTTATGTGTAGAATCACGTGAGTAGCCTAAAATAAGAATGACTACCATAAAGCTCAATTCTGAATCAGAGATCAGACTACACTTCAATATAATGAGCGTGACCAAAATGACAGCCAACACTAGGAAATGAAAAATCAGTTGACACTGCGATCTCCAAACTTAAATAGACTCCACATGGCCATAGGCACAGCTGCACTGCATCAGGTGCAATCAAGCCCACACACCTGCCGACCCATGAGGCAATTAACCATGGGAACAGGGATTGACAGCTATCCCTCACAGAGAGGTGAAATAAAGCAAAAATAGACAGCTGTCCCTCACAGAAAGGTGAAATAAGGCAAAAACCATGACAGAATGTAACAAGTTTCTAAAGTTTTTTCCCCCCTATTATTTCATGCACACTTTATTCATTATTTTAAATGATTATTTTCTTTTAAGTTATTTTGTGCATCACTGTTTTGAATTTGATGCAAATTTGCAATGCATGAGGGTCCTCCTTTTGTGTTAAATGGCTGCATAAAGCAAGCATTTGTTGACTCATGTTGATAAGAGTATTAAAACTTGAAAAAGATCCGTTTAAGGTAGATTTAGAACAGATACAAAATATGCGATTAATTTGCGATTAATCGTGCGTTAACTATGGACAATCATGCGATTAATCAGATTAAATATTTTAATCGATTGACAGCCTTAGTTTTTATGTAAGTGCTTATGACAGGAAGTATATTTTTATTTCCAGTATCTTCCCTATCCCTTGTGTCCGCTTGTACAGCATCCACGTTGGTCCACAGGGTGGGGGCGCCTCTGAGACCGTAGCAGCAGTACCATGTGCCTCATTGATATCAGTCCTCAAGTAGAGCTTTGTTTGCATGCCAAATGTGTACTCACAGGCATTATATTTGAATAGTGATTGCTTGTAACCAGAGTGCAGAACCTGTGTGGCTGAGTTTTACGAGTAAATTTAGAGGTAGTATAATATCAATAGGGCTGTCAGTTTATCTGCTAATATATCGTGCTTCCATTCAAACAGACGGCAACAAACATGAAGTCAAGTCTCACTCGCGTGATACTTCCGTCTACACCCTGGCCAGGGTACTCCTGGGTCCTAGTGCCCACCCACGTTACACTATATGTCATGCACATGTATTTTATATGTTAATAAAATTGCATTTATATATAGTCCTCCTAATTCTGTCACTGTTTGATGTCACAAAGAAGGGTGTATCCGAAAGCTGTCTACAACATTTGTAACATGTGATGAAAAAGTAAACAAATAATTAACTATTAGACATTTGTTAATGATGAATAGGCTTCACTTTATATTAAGGCACACAATAGCATCTGCAAATGATTTATAGATGTTTTATGAATGTCTTAACAAATCATTTGTTGAACATGAACAAATAAATGGAGGTACAGTTTTTTCATATCCATTTTTCAAAGCATCTACAAATGTGTTAACGGTTCCTGGTCGCAGCTCACGGCGCCGTGATGAAGTGACGTCATCAGTTTGTGCCGCTCTGTATCGAAAACTTAGTCCATTTCCGGGTTTTTTTCGGCGTGGCATTATGACGTGGCCTTGAAACTACACGCTACTTTTTATTTTGTCTTGATAAACCAATAAATGACTCAACCAGGATAATTTCAATTCGATGCTAAATAAACGTTTACGCACGCGTAAAATGTGCCAGATATAATTTTACATGCATTACATTTTTATCAATATCTTGGCCATTTTTTGTACTAGAATGAAACGGAAAAGATTGGGAGGAAGTGACGAAGGAGGCGGAAGTTACTGCCAGAAAAAAAGAGTAGAACAAGCCTGCACAATTCGTCCACTAGATAATTTCTGTCGGACAGTTAGTAGTTAGTAGTTCGACTTTTATAACAGTAGTAGTAGCAGTAGTAGTAGCAGTACTAGCAGTAATAGTAGTGGTAGTAGTAGTAGTAGTAGTAGCAGTAGTAGTAGTTGTAGTAGCAGTAGTAGTAGTATTAGTAGACGTTTTAGTAGTAGTAGTTTGAGCTATCCATGTGCTAATGTTGACGATCCAGTGAGGAGGAGCAAGGAGCAGAAGGAGCAGGACATGGAAGGAGGGCTAACCAAGACAGGTGAGAGACTTATTATTATTGTTATTATTATTATTATTATTATTATTATTATTATTATTATTATTATTATTATTATTATTATTATTATTATTATTATTATTATTATTATTATTATTATTAGTGCTTTTGTTTTAGTTATTACTCTGTTCATAAAAGTTGAAAATAATGTATTTTTACATGTCATTGTCTACAGCAATGATTTGCCTGGGACATCTAGGGGGGCAGGGCGTGCCCAAGCCAACCCTAACCCTAACCCTTATTACTAGGTTTGCAGACTTTGTACGCAATATATACAGAATGGAATATTGAGTGTATATACAGTGTGTGTGTGTGTGTGTGTTGTATGAGCAGTGTCTTATATGTACAATGTGTGTGCCATTTATGTGCAGACATGATGAGCAGCCTGCTCCAGTCCGACGCAGGACAACCCAGGCCAGGCCAAGACGTCCAGCCCAGGCAGGAGATCAGGCAGGAGATCAGACGCCCTGGAAGACCGACAGTGATCCTGATCCAGCCCCTCCGGTTCATGCCGTGCAGACCCCCAGGACCGCAGCTAGACCCCCATGCCACGTATACACAGGTAACACCTGTCAAAAGGCGTTACAGTTTGACAGGTGCAATATTTTTTTTGGATACGCCTCAGGCATCCTGCACTCTATATGACTGCACTTATATGTGTACTGTATATATGTATATTGAATATCCCACAATTTAATTATTTAGTTATTTTTTACTTTTTTACTGTAAAAAATTTTTTTTTACTTTTTTTTTTAAAAGAAAATTACATTTACTGACTTTTTGTTAAAAAAAAGCATGCTGGTGATCATTTCCAGTTGAGAATCAAAATTTCGTCTGTGTTTATTACCTGTGTATGGAGAACATAATGCTTTGTAAATTGAATTCTGATCTGTTCTCTTTTGTTTATGTAAATATGCTACCTGAGGTTGCATTTCCACTGTTTTATATCCTTGATTTGATATGTTTGCATTGGTTCATACTAAAAATAACACATTTTCTAAATCCGATTTTGTGTTTTGTGTTGTACATTATGCAGTATACAGTATATACAGTATTATACAATATGAAAACTAACTGTCAGGTCATATATGTGAGGCTGTGCTGAAAAAAAAGATACCAAACATACCATGGTAAAACATTTTAAAATGGGAATTATACAATTTAAATCAAAATTAGCCAAAACATATGAAATATTTAATACACATTAAACATTATTTAATGATGAACAAATCAAGTACAAACAATGTTGATAATGTGTTATAAATAATGTAGAACTAATTTGTAAATGTTATACAAATATAGTTATAAATGATTTAATAATAATCTACGAATGTATATAAATGATTTGTTCATGATTAGTTCATCATCTACAAATACCTTATAAAGGTCTTATAACTGAGTGTTATTATAAAGTGTTACCGTATATACAATGTCTTAGAAACGTCACCCTTGTAGAGTTGATTAGCTGTTGAGCTTATCATGGGGCTTGATCCACAGGCAGCATTTTACTTTGTTTTAGTTTCAGAAACTGGATAAAAGAAAACAGTGCATCGCTCAGCCTCTCAGGATACATTGTGTACTATGACATGTACCCCATGCACTAACCCTTGCCCAAATCATATCTGTATAAAAACCCACAAAACCAGTCTGAAAATGCAGAAAATGTGAATCAATTGCATGTGGGTCTATGGAGTAGAACTATCAATGTCGGACGCAGCCATTGCTTAGCTGGTATTCTGCTACACAGAGAGATGGACGACGTTCCAAACATCTCTGCCCAAAGAGGAAGGAAAATAACCGATGCTTCCTTTACTCATATTATTTTCCATTCACATATTGAATAAATAATATTATATTATTGTTCCCCCCCCATATTTTAAGAACTGAGTAGGAAATAAAGCAAAATAATAAAGATTCACGGCGTCTGTGCAGCCTTGTTTATTCACTGTGTCCATGGAAACAACAATGAACGCAGCCATAAAAGCATGGTTTCCTTACGCAGAAAAGACATAGCACTATAGTCTGTTTACTTTTCTGATAACTACATCACTCAGGTTCAGACACGGTACATTTTCCGTTAGTAGAAATATTCTATGCACCCAATTCAAAGTTATAACAGCATTTTATTTCAAACTAATTTGGTTGTGGATGTTCTGATTTGGTACAAATTGTTGCTCTCTTGGGCAGAGCTGTACAGGCATAGAGAGTTCAGAACAGAGCGAAGGGTCAATTAT
The DNA here is from genome assembly GCF_963971535.1 of Notolepis coatsorum. NCBI lineage: Eukaryota > Metazoa > Chordata > Actinopteri > Aulopiformes > Paralepididae > Notolepis > Notolepis coatsorum. Next base: position 3,974,663 of record NC_140166.1, on the reverse strand, counting down.
TTAATTACTCCGATTCTGGTTCCTCCAGTCTCTCCCAAGATCTCCCGCAGCTACAGGAAAATGAATGGGTTCTTAAAGAATCGGCCCCTAGCTTCGTCTGTCTTTCAAGCAGGCTCTTTTGCTTGAAAAATGTTAATAGTGATTTCTCTCTCTGATAAGGCAGGAAATTTGAAATTTGGAAGTGAATAGGAGAAATCGCCAAAACTAGCTTAGCGGTGCAGCCCAGGTCACCCAATGTCACGAGACTCAGTGCATTCTTGTAGTGGAGGCATAACAAAACAGCAACATAAAGTCATTTTGAGCAATGTGGCTCTTAAAATTAGGCAGCAAAACATATAATCCTTCTGTAAAACATCACTTTACCAGAGCTTTACGTCATCAGACACATAAGAGGTCTATATTTCTAGAACCAGAGAAGGGGCGAAGTTAAGGTTAGGCAGCTGGACATTTTGATCATGCAGAGGGGGGTGGGGTTAATGTTTAGGCAGCTAGACATTTGATCATGCAGAGAGGGGGAGGGGTTAAGGTTTAGGCAGCTAGACATTTGATCATGCAGAGAGCGGAAGGGGTTAAGGTTTAGGCAGCTAGACATTTGATCATGCAGAGAGGGGGCGGGGTTAAGGTTTAGGAAGCTAGACATTTGATCATGCAGAGAGGGGGCGGGGTTAAGGTTTAGGAAGCTAGACGTTTGATCATGCAGAGAGGGGGTGGGGTTAAGGTTAGTCAGCTTCTTGATGTTTTTGTCTGTTACCACTGGAACAGACTCTGTTCATTTCATATGGTGGCTCCGTCCCTTATTGTTTCTTCTGACTGGTCACATGACGAATCATCACCAACTGAGACTCAAGAATGCAGAAGAAGAATGCAGCCACAACAGTCACATTGTGTGAAAAGAAAACAGGCTGGACTCTGGCCAACACACACACACACACACACGCACGCACACACACACACACACACACACACACACACACACACACACACACACACACACACACACACACACGCAGGCACACACACACACACACACACACGCACACACGCACTCACTCACTCACTCACTCAAAGTTTGATGCTGAGGGTGAAGGTGAACAATCAGAGTCTGGCGACCGTGACATTTAGAGGTCAAAGTTAATTTGTTTAAATCCATAACTCATAGACAGGTCATTCCTATGTTCTATCTACTGCCCCGTTCATGTGGTGTCGGTGTCATCAGATGAACAAGTTCTCAACTGGAAAATATCAAGTGAACCAAACAGACCAAGATGTCAGATGAATGATGTTGGAAGTCTGAGAACATTGTGATATCTGCAGTCAGTCACAAGCAAAACAAAAACAAAAACAAAAACAAAAGTGAACAGAAACACATTATTCTTGGTAGAATGCAGGAGAAAACAATAAAATAGTTCCGTCTACTGTTAATGACATGTGAAACAGAAGTGGTCTAAAGCCACATTTAGGGTTAGTATTAGTAATAGATTGTATTTGTGTTTTGTTTTGTAGTGATAGCCTGATTGATTGCCCGGATTATTAATGCGGCCGATATCTGACATTTTGGGATAATTGGTATCAGCTGATGATTGCACCCAATTAACTAAAATGTATGAATATGTATAATTATTTATTAAAATATTTTTCATGAGAAAACAAGATTCATACTTTGCAATTGTAACATTAGCAAGTGCAAACTTAGCTGTCATCAACCAGTTAAGCTAGCTAGCTAATATATAACATTAGCAAACTCAAGTTCATACATTTGGTCATTTGTTAGCCTGGTGATATACACTACAGTATGTATGTTTTTGCAACAACTTGTGGAATAACAAGTGTCAAGCTAGCTAATGCTACTAGTAATGTTACCAGGTAGGCCATATCTAATATAGTAATGTTACCAGGTAGGCCATATCTAATGTCTAGTAATGTTACCAGGTAGGCCATATCTAATATAGTAATGTTACCAGGTAGGCCATATCTAATGTCTAGTAATGTTACCAGGTAGGCCATATCTAATATAGTAATGTTACCAGGTAGGCCATATCTAATGTCTAGTAATGTTACCAGGTAGGCCATATCTAATATAGTAATGTTACCAGGTAGGCCATATCTAATGTCTAGTAATGTTACCAGGTAGGCCATATCTAATATAGTAATGTTACCAGGTAGGCCATATCTAATGTCTAGTAATGTTACCAGGTAGGCCATATCTAATATAGTAATGTTACCAGGTAGGCCATATCTAATGTCTAGTAATGTTACCAGGTAGGCCATATCTAATATAGTAATGTTACCAGGTAGGCCATATCTAATGTCTAGTAATGTTACCAGGTAGGCCATATCTAATATAGTAATGTTACCAGGTAGGCCATATCTAATGTCTAGTAATGTTACCAGGTAGGCCATATCTAATGTCTAGTAATGTTACCAGGTAGGCCATATCTAATGTCTAGTAATGTTACCAGGTAGGCCATATCTAATGTCTAGTAATGTTACCAGGTAGACCATATCTAATATAGTAATGTTACCAGGTAGACCATATCTAATATAGTAATGTTACCAGGTAGGCCATATCTAATGTCTAGTAATGTTACCAGGTAGGCCATATCTAATATAGTAATGTTACCAGGTAGGCCATATCTAATGTCTAGTAATGTTACCAGGTAGGCCATATCTAATATAGTAATGTTACCAGGTAGGCCATATCTAATGTCTAGTAATGTTACCAGGTAGGCCATATCTAATGTCTAGTAATGTTACCAGGTAGGCCATATCTAATGTCTAGTAATGTTACCAGGTAGGCCATATCTAATGTCTAGTAATGTTACCAGGTAGGCCATATCTAATGTCTAGTAATGTTACCAGGTAGGCCATATCTAATGTCTAGTAATGTTACCAGGTAGGCCATATCTAATGTCTAGTAATGTTACCAGGTAGGCCATATCTAATGTCTAGTAATGTTACCAGGTAGACCATATCTAATGTCTAGTAATGTTACCAGGTAGACCATATCTAATGTCTAGTAATGTTACCAGGTAGGCCATATCTAATATAGTAATGTTACCAGGTAGGCCATATCTAATATAGTAATGTTACCAGGTAGGCCATATCTAATGTCTAGTAATGTTACCAGGTAGACCATATCTAATGTCTAGTAATGTTACCAGGTAGGCCATATCTAATATAGTAATGTTACCAGGTAGGCCATATCTAATATAGTAATGTTACCAGGTAGGCCATATCTAATATAGTAATGTTACCAGGTAGGCCATATCTAATGTCTAGTAATGTTACCAGGTAGGCCATATCTAATATAGTAATGTTACCAGGTAGACCATATCTAATGTCTAGTAATGTTACCAGGTAGGCCATATCTAATATAGTAATGTTACAAGGTAGGCCATATCTAATATAGTAATGTTACCAGGTAGGCCATATCTAATGTCTAGTAATGTTACCAGGTAGGCCATATCTAATGTCTAGTAATGTTACCAGGTAGGCCATATCTAATGTCTAGTAATGTTACCAGGTAGGCCATATCTAATGTCTAGTAATGTTACCAGGTAGGCCATATCTAATATAGTAATGTTACAAGGTAGGCCATATCTAATATAGTAATGTTACCAGGTAGGCCATATCTAATGTCTAGTAATGTTACCAGGTAGGCCATATCTAATGTCTAGTAATGTTACCAGGTAGGCCATATCTAATGTCTAGTAATGTTACCAGGTAGGCCATATCTAATGTCTAGTAATGTTACCAGGTAGGCCATATCTAATATAGTAATGTTACCAGGTAGACCATATCTAATGTCTAGTAATGTTACCAGGTAGGCCATATCTAATGTCTAGTAATGTTACCAGGTAGGCCATATCTAATATAGTAATGTTACCAGGTAGGTCATATCTAATGTCTAGTAATGTTACCAGATAGGCCATATCTAATATAGTAATGTTACCAGGTAGGCCATATCTAATGTCTAGTAATGTTACCAGGTAGGCCATATCTAATGTCTAGTAATGTTACCAGGTAGACCATATCTAATGTCTAGTAATGTTACCAGGTAGGCCATATCTAATATAGTAATGTTACCAGGTAGGTCATATCTAATGTCTAGTAATGTTACCAGGTAGGCCATATCTAATATAGTAATGTTACCAGGTAGGCCATATCTAATGTCTAGTAATGTTACCAGGTAGGCCATATCTAATGTCTAGTAATGTTACCAGGTAGGCCATATCTAATGTCTAGTAATGTTACCAGGTAGGCCATATCTAATATAGTAATGTTACCAGGTAGACCATATCTAATGTCTAGTAATGTTACCAGGTAGGCCATATCTAATGTCTAGTAATGTTACCAGGTAGGCCATATCTAATGTCTAGTAATGTTACCAGGTAGACCATATCTAATGTCTAGTAATGTTACCAGGTAGGCCATATCTAATGTCTAGTAATGTTACCAGGTAGGCCATATCTAATGTCTAGTAATGTTACCAGGTAGGCCATATCTAATATAGTAATTTTACCAGGTAGACCATATCTAATGTCTAGTAATGTTACCAGGTAGGTCATATCTAATGTCTAGTAATGTTACCAGGTAGGCCATATCTAATATAGTAATGTTACCAGGTAGGCCATATCTAATATAGTAATGTTACCAGGTAGGCCATATCTAATGTCTAGTAATGTTACCAGGTAGGCCATATCTAATGTCTAGTAATGTTACCAGGTAGACCATATCTAATGTCTAGTAATGTTACCAGGTAGACCATATCTAATGTCTAGTAATGTTACCAGGTAGACCATATCTAATGTCTAGTAATGTTACCAGGTAGGCCATATCTAATGTCTAGTAATGTTACCAGGTAGGCCATATCTAATGTCTAGTAATGTTACCAGGTAGACCATATCTAATGTCTAGTAATGTTACCAGGTAGGTCATATCTAATGTCTAGTAATGTTACCAGGTAGACCATATCTAATGTCTAGTAATGTTACCAGGTAGACCATATCTAATGTCTAGTAATGTTACCAGGTAGACCATATCTAATATAGTAATGTTACCAGGTAGGCCATATCTAATGTCTAGTAATGTTACCAGGTAGGCCATATCTAATGTCTAGGCCACTCACTGTCTGTTAGCTGTCTTTGGTAGAGAGAGAGAGAGAGTGAGAGAGAGAGAGAGAGAGAGAGAGAGAGAGAGAGAGAGAGAGAGAGAGAGAGAGAGAGAGAGAGAGAGAGAGAGAGACTACCATGTGTGGCTCCTGCATCTCCCATGTTGCGTCCACCCTGTGATGTTCAGCGGATGAGGCACATTGAACAAACTGTCTGACTGGATATTCAATCTAGTTAGACGATATAACAAATATAGCAAACATTGTTTCTTCCAACATGGAGGGAAAATGGGCATTTTAAACATCCTTGTATTTTATCAGAGAGGTAAAGAAAACATCATTAGCTATACTAAAGAAAATGTCATTAGCTATACCAAAAAAACCTTCATTAGCTATACCAAAAAAGAAAACTTTCATTAGCAATACCAAATAAAACATCATTAGCTATACAAAAAAAACCTTCATTCACTATACCAAAAAAAGACTTCATTAGCTATACCAAAATACCCTTCATTAGCTATGTAAAGAAAACCTTCATTAGCTATACAAAGAAAATGCATTTGCTATACCAAAAAACAACAGCTTCATTAGCTATACCAAAAGAAAATAAATCATTAGCTATACAAAAAGAAAATGTCATTAGCAAAAAGAAAATGCTATACCAGCATTATAAAACCCATAACGGTTGTTTTGACCACAAGTGTTTAGAACTGTTTATTTTGTGATTGTTACAGAGTTTATCCTGACTTTGATCTGGGTAGGTCAATAACTTTGACACATGAATGCTAACGTGGATAATAAAAAACTCTAGCTTGAATAATAGAAACACTAGCTTGAATAATAAGCTAGGATGAAAAAGGAGTTTTCGAGAACCACATGGACGGGGCGTACGTCTCAGACAAAAATTACATAAAAGGAAATTACATTATGTCCATAAATCAGACATTACATCATGTCAATAAATCAGACATTACATCATGTCAATAAATCAGACATTACATCATGTCAATAAATCAGACATTACATCATGTCAATAAATCAGACATTATATCATGTCAATAAATCAGACATTACATCATGTCAATAAATCAGACATTACATCATGTCAATAAATCAGACATTTCATCATGTCAATAAATCCGATGGATTTGAAATGATTTCACGTTGGAGCAGAACAGACATCATATTCACACCGTGGCTCCGCTGGACTACGTTGGTTTCTCAACAGAGTTGTTACATGAAGTTATGAGTTCATATGGACGTCATAAACAGGTCCTAATGAGTTCATAAGCAGTTCATATTGAGGTCAGAGATCATATGTTCAGAGGAAGGTCTTATGTAGGCGGTGACAAGGTCAAATGAACTTCACAAAGAGGTCAAAGTTGATATGTACTGTAGGTCAAAGGTCAGACCTAGAGCTTCATCAGGAGATCATGTGTCGGTCATCCAAGTCACATGCGCTGCCTGTAGGTCATGGAGTTTAAAGTTATGTCATAAGCATTTCGTATGTATGTCAAATGTAGTTCATAATGCAGGTCATATAGTAGACCATATTTAGGTTTATACGAAGAGTTTCATATGTAGGTCATATTATAGTTCATATGTAGGTCATAGCACCTTTAGCGCTGCTGTCCAGGAAGACTTTGATGTAGGACGTGGGGACGTATCCCTCCTCCTCCTGGTTGCGTCGTACTCTGGTCCAACCGTCACCTTTGTCCTCTTCCACCACAGAAAGTAGTTCCCCTTCCACCATGGAAATAGTCCCCTCATTTTGACCTGAAAACAGAATATAGTGGCCTCACCTAACAGGACAGAGCAAAACAGAACAGAACAGAACAGAACAGAACAGAACAAAGTAGAACAAAACAGAAAATAATAGAATAGAACAGAACAGAGCAAAACAGAACATAGTAGAACAGAACAAAGTAGAACAGACAGAACAGAATATAACAGAAAAACAGAACAGAGTAGAACAGAACAGAGAAAACAGAACAGAGTAGAACAGAACAGAGAAAACAGAACAGAGTAGACCAGAACCAAACAGAACAGAGTAGTAGAATAGAACAAAACAGAACAGAATGGTACCTTGGAAGGGGTACAGTGACTTGCAGGTTCCGATGCTCTGTAGCGGCTCTTCCTCATCAAAGTCATCATCAAAGTCGGCACTCAGAGACTTGACATTCTGCTCTGTACTGTGATCCTCTGTATAACTACCATCAGGACTAGAGAGAAAGATAGAGAGACTTCCATCAGGACTAGAGAGAGAGAGAGACTTCCATCAGGACTAGGACACAGAGACAGAGAGAGAGAGAGAGAGAGAGAGAGAGAGAGAGAGAGAGAGAGAGAGAGAGAGAGAGAGAGAGAGAGAGAGAGAGATAGGGGGGGGGGGTGAGAGAGATGAGGAAGGGGCAAGGGGGAAAGAGAGCTGGGAGAGTGTGTGTGAGAGAGAGAGGGGTGGGCGGGGGGAGTCCTCAGCCCTTGTGTGGGTGAATGTAACAAGTTTCTAACGTTTTTAGGCAGTTCCACAAAGGCAGCCAGTAAAACAGCACTTAGGATATATAGAACATAAACACTTTCATTAAAATCTTTAGTGCATGACGTTTCCTCTAGTGCCACCATCAGGCCAAACTTAAAGCTTTCTTGAATAACTTGCATTCAAATCTTTTCAGATTTCAAGGTTCTGCAACCTTAGGGTCTTTATTTTTTATTTTCATTTTTTCTACTAAAACTGTATTGTTTATTTTGCTCTGTAAAGTGTCTTTCAGCATTCGGAAAAGCGCTATACAAAATGTATGTATTATTATTATTATTATTATTATTTGGTACCACCATCAGGCCAAATGTTCAATTTGCACATTAGTGTGTCTCTTACAGTAACACCTTTCATCCAAATCTTTCAAAATGTGGGGTGCACGTTCATGACCCAAAGTGGAAGAATCCCATTGATGTTGGTGACCCCATATTTGCCTTACTATGGAATAGTGGTTAATCGTGTGTAATAGTGTAATATGAATGATGTGGGGAGATCTGCTTTCATTGGTCTATGTTTGCACCACCCCCTACACTTCAATACATAATAGACAGACAGACAGACAGACAGACAGACAGACAGACAGACAGACAGACAGACAGACAGACAGACAGACAGACAGACAGACAGACAGACAGACAGACAGACAGACAGACAGACAGACAGACAGACAGACAGACAGACAGACAGACAGACAGACAGACAGACAGACAGACAGACAGACAGACAGACAGACAGACAGACAGACAGACAGACAGACAGACAGACAGACAGACAGACAGACAGACAGACAGACAGACAGACAGACAGACAGACAGACAGACAGACAGACAGACAGACAGACAGACAGACAGACAGACAGACAGACAGACAGACAGACAGACAGACAGACAGACAGACAGACAGACAGACAGACAGACAGACAGACAGACAGACAGACAGACAGACAGACAGACAGACAGACAGACAGACAGACAGACAGACAGACAGACAGACAGACAGACAGACAGACAGACAGACAGACAGACAGACAGACAGACAGACAGACAGACAGACAGACAGACAGACAGACAGACAGACAGACAGACAGACAGACAGACAGACAGACAGACAGACAGACAGACAGACAGACAGACAGACAGACAGACAGACAGACAGACAGACAGACAGACAGACAGACAGACAGACAGACAGACAGACAGACAGACAGACAGACAGACAGACAGACAGACAGACAGACAGACAGACAGACAGACAGACAGACAGACAGACAGACAGACAGACAGACAGACAGACAGACAGACAGACAGACAGACAGACAGACAGACAGACAGACAGACAGACAGACAGACAGACAGACAGACAGACAGACAGACAGACAGACAGACAGACAGACAGACAGACAGACAGACAGACAGACAGACAGACAGACAGACAGACAGACAGACAGACAGACAGACAGACAGACAGACAGACAGACAGACAGACAGACAGACAGACAGACAGACAGACAGACAGACAGACAGACAGACAGACAGACAGACAGACAGACAGACAGACAGACAGACAGACAGACAGACAGACAGACAGACAGACAGACAGACAGACAGACAGACAGACAGACAGACAGACAGACAGACAGACAGACAGACAGACAGACAGACAGACAGACAGACAGACAGACAGACAGACAGACAGACAGACAGACAGACAGACAGACAGACAGACAGACAGACAGACAGACAGACAGACAGACAGACAGACAGACAGACAGACAGACAGACAGACAGACAGACAGACAGACAGACAGACAGACAGACAGACAGACAGACAGACAGACAGACAGACAGACAGACAGACAGACAGACAGACAGACAGACAGACAGACAGACAGACAGACAGACAGACAGACAGACAGACAGACAGACAGACAGACAGACAGACAGACAGACAGACAGACAGACAGACAGACAGACAGACAGACAGACAGACAGACAGACAGACAGACAGACAGACAGACAGACAGACAGACAGACAGACAGACAGACAGACAGACAGACAGACAGACAGACAGACAGACAGACAGACAGACAGACAGACAGACAGACAGACAGACAGACAGACAGACAGACAGACAGACAGACAGACAGACAGACAGACAGACAGACAGACAGACAGACAGACAGACAGACAGACAGACAGACAGACAGACAGACAGACAGACAGACAGACAGACAGACAGACAGACAGACAGACAGACAGACAGACAGACAGACAGACAGACAGACAGACAGACAGACAGACAGACAGACAGACAGACAGACAGACAGACAGACAGACAGACAGACAGACAGACAGACAGACAGACAGACAGACAGACAGACAGACAGACAGACAGACAGACAGACAGACAGACAGACAGACAGACAGACAGACAGACAGACAGACAGACAGACAGACAGACAGACAGACAGACAGACAGACAGATAGATAGATAGATAGATAGATAGATAGATAGATAGATAGATAGATAGATAGATAGATAGACAGACAGATAGACAGATAGATAGATAGATAGATAGATATAGTTACCTCTCTCTGTGGTGGTTTATATTGTCAAGCTGGTTGAGACTGCTGCTACCTGGTGTTGTAGCCTGGGAATCAAACCCACAACCTCCACTCTGCCGCCGGCCGTCCTGCTCTGTTAGTCTGCTCTCAGCCTCTGCGAGCCAGCCCTGAACAAACAGACAGACAGACAGACAGACAGACAGACAGACAACCAGACAGACAGACAGACAGACAGACAGACAGACAGACAGACAGACAGACAGACAGACAGACAGACAGACAGACAGACAGACAGACAGACAGACAGACAGACAGACAGACAGAGGAACAGACATGTGAGTTTCATGAATGTAAGTTCAGCCAGGAAGACTACCAGTGGTTAATTCATTCTGCATTCTTTTCATTTATCCTATCAGAGTCTGCCCCAATTTTCGCCATTTCAGCAAACCAATCAGAAGTCTAGTCTCAGAGGGAGGAGGAACTCTTCAGTTAGACACTATCACCACCACCAGTGTCTAGACTCAATTGGGGGGTATCCTATCCTATTGCTCATGGGGGTATTCATGAAAATCCATAGGCTGAATATGATTTATTATCAGCATTTTAGGTCTATTATTTTACATTTCAAAAGCCCCCTCTAGAAAAATGAAGCACAAAAACATAATTCAGAATGGTATAATGGGATCTGTGAAGAAGGGAGTTGGCCTTTTTTTTTGCGAGGGCGTGGCCAGTGTATCCAGCTAACTGAACTAAACTTCCCACGTACGGGGAACAGGGCCCTGGTCCTGCTGCAGGCGGTCCAGGGTGTGTGTGTGTGTGTGTGTACCTGGTGTCTGTGCAGGTCTTGCTGCAGGCGGTCCAGGGTGTGTGTGTGTGTGTGTGTGTACCTGGTGTCTGTGCAGGTCTTGCTGCAGGCGGTCCAGGGTGTGTGTGTGTGTGTGTGTGTGTGTGTGTACCTGGTGTCTGTGCAGGTCTTGCTGCAGGCGGTCCAGGGTGTGTGTGTGTGTGTGTGTGTGTGTGTACCTGGTGTCTGTGCAGGTCTTGCTGCAGGCGGTCCAGGGTGTGTGTGTGTGTGTGTGTACCTGGTGTCTGTGCAGGTCTTGCTGCAGGCGGTCCAGGGTGTGTGTGTGTGTGTGTGTACCTGGTGTCTGTGCAGGTCTTGCTGCAGGCGGTCCAGGGTGTGTGTGTGTGTGTGTGTGTGTGTGTACCTGGTGTCTGTGCAGGTCTTGCTGCAGGCGGTCCAGGGTGTGTGTGTGTGTGTGTGTACCTGGTGTCTGTGCAGGTCTTGCTGCAGGCGGTCCAGGGTGTGTGTGATTTCGTCCAGACGGGGGTCCAGGCTGCCTGGGTCTCCCATCCCCCGGTTCCTCTCATAAACCTCCCGCATCTTCGCTAGAGCGTCCCTGACATAGAGATACAGTCATATAGAATGAACATTCCAATCCATACATCAACTGAGCTGTGATGAACACCAAACAGGAAATAATCAAACCTGCACAACATGACAAGGGCTGGGCTTAGAACACTAGAAGCACGACTGGACTGAATCAGAATCAGTTTTATTTCAGTCACATATTCTATTCCTTTTACAGCATAGAGAAGGTTCTAAGTGGTTAGGTCAGAGGTCAGGGTTCTAGTTATCTCTGTTATCCCTCTCTCGGTGGTTAGGGTTTTGATTGATTGATTGAAAACTTTATTAACAGATTGCAGAATGGGTACAATACAGTACAGTTTGGACATTTACCGGGGCCAGTTTCGAATTGCAGCCTCCCGTAGGTGCTCTTTGAGAGTGGTTTTGAAGGAGGGTAGGGATTCACATTATTTTACAGCTGTGGGTAGGGCGTTCCACATTATTGTGGCATAATTGCGAAACGTGGTTAGTCCCTTGTTTGAGCCGAATCTGGGATTCGTGGAACTCCCTCTGGTGTTGTGGTTGTGGAATTCACTGACCTTTGGGAAGTATTTCGACATGTACATGGGTATCTTAGTGGTGTAGTAGTGTATCTTGTCAGAGGTCAGAGGTCAGGGTTCTAGTTATCGCTGTTCTCTCTCTCTCTCTCTCTCTCTCTCTCTCTCTCTCTCTCTCTCTCTCTCTCTCTCTCTATGGTTAGGATCAGAGGTCAGGGTTCTAGTTATCTCAGTTCTCTCTCTCTCTCTATCTCTCTCTCTCTCTCTCTATGGTTAGGATCAGAGGTCCAGGTTCTAGTTATCTCTGTTTTCTCTCTCTCTGGGTGGTTAGGGTCAGAGGTCAGGGTTCTAGTTATCTCTGTTCTCTCTGTCCCTCTCTCTCTCTCTCTCTCTCTCTCTCTCTCTCTCTCTCTCTCTCTCTCTCTCTCTGGATGGTTAGGGTCAGAGGTCAAGGTTATATCTCTCTATCTCTCGGGATGGTTAGGGTCAGATGTCAAGGTTACCAAACAGAAGGTAAAGACGACTTTGAACTGTACAGTAACAGTAATCCAGAACTATTTTATTGCACTGTAAAGAAACTGTGATTTTATAGTATGTCTGCACTTTATGTGCTCATTTCATCATTCATGTCTTTTATATTCTACTAAAACTGAATCAAACCATAAACAAGGTGGCCTGTTGGGATGTTAGATCCTAATGTGAGAAACTGTGATTTTATATGTCTGCTCATTTTACCCTTGCTATTATTTTACTTATTTTTACTTTTATCTTTACGCCCCACTATCCGCTGGGCGCATACTATAACCATTATCGTGTTTTGTAACAGATTACAGAAATTCAAGAAGCCTATTGGAACGTGAGGTTCTGATATGATTTGATTAATATATCTGCATTATTTTATCCCACTTTATGCTTTGCTCTTGCTGCTTGTTTTACACTGATTTTATGTCTTATTTCTTACTGATGTAAAGCACTTTGAACTGCAATCCCCTGTATGAAAGGTGCTATACAAATAAAGTTATTATTATTACTCATCTCTGTTCTCTCTCTCTCTCTGGATGGTTAAGGTCAGAGGTCAGGGTTCTAGTTATCTCTGTTCTCTCTCTCTCTGGATGGTTGTCAGAGGTCAGGGTTCTAGTTATCTCTGTTCTCTCTCTCTATCGCTCTCTCTCTGGATGGTTAGGGTCAGAGGTCATGGTTCTAGTTCTCTCTGTTCTCGCTCTCTATCTCTCTCCCTCTCTCTCTCTCTCTCTCTCTCTCTCTCTCTCTGGGTGGTTAGGGTCAGAGGTCAGGGTTCTAGTTACCTCTGGTCTCTCTCTCTCTGGATGTCTCTGCTGATGTCACTGATTCTGTTCTGGAGTTTCTTCCTCCTCTGTTCTGGAGGCAGGTGGCTGCAGTCCTCTGGTCCCGCTCCCTGCACACACACACACACACACACACACACACACACACACACACACACACACACACACACACACGCACACGCACACGCACACGCACACGCACGCACACACATATGCAGAAATAAGATTGCTAGACCTGCTAGCCAACCAAACCACACACACTCACACTCACACAGACACACACACACACACACACACACACACACACACACCCTGGATCACCTGCAGCAAGACCTGTACAGACACCAGGTACACACACATACAACACACATACACATATATATATATATACATACACACACACACACCCTGGACTGCCTGCAGCAAGACCTGTACAGACACCAGGTACACACACACAAATCGAGGTCAGCCCTAATTGTCAGTAGCATTGGGTCCCTGACGACCAACATTTCTACTTATGTTGATCACTGTTTAAAATCATGGGTGACCACTCTTCCCACAGATACTAGGGACTCCATTGATTGTATCAACAAACTTAAATCTATTGACTTACCACAGAATGTCTTCTTGTCGCGTTAGACGTTACCAGCCTTTATACCAACATCCATCCCGGCACCCTCCTGAGCACGTGAGTTACCAGCCTTTATACCAACATCCATCCCGGCACCCTCCTGAGCACGTGAGTTACCAGCCTTTATACCAACATCCATCCCGGCACCCTCCTGAGCACGTGAGCTAATGGACCTGTCTCAAACCCTGCCCTCTTTTCTTGATCCTCCAATCACAGCTGTCGCTTACCTCGGACAAACTTGGTTTGTCCGAGGTAAGCGACAGTTGTGATTGGAGGATCAAGAAAAGAGGGCAGGGTTTGAGACAGGTCCATTGAGAAGCACTGCTGAATGATGCATTGTAATATTATTATTTTTTATCCACTTTTTTCAATTTTTCTCCCATCCCAATTACCCGCTGTGCCAATTCTCCCCTCCCCTGTCTTGAACGTTGCTCGCATATGCCCCCCACTGGCCGGTTGTAGGGAGGATAGAAGCCTTGCATCACGTGTCCCCTCCGCAGCCTGTCACATCTTTTCACCTGCCAGCCCGGACTCTCATTGGCGAGGTGTAACGTGTGGGAGGCTCACACTACCCCCGCCATTTCAAGTTTCAAGTTCAAGTTTCTTTAATAGTTGTCATACAGAAGTACAAAATACTTTTATACAAAATGCTTCTTACTGTTACGCTCCAGAGACTGTGCAAGACAAGATAAGTATGAAATAAAATAACATAGTATAGCATGTAAATTAGAAGTAAAAAAAAAAATGAGGTCACAGTGTTCAGTATAGACATATGTACAATGTTCGATGCAGAATAGACGTAACTGAGTTACCATATAATATACAATACTGTGCAGTGTACTAATACAATACTATATAGTGCAAGGCAGAAATGGGATGAGGTGCAATTTAGGTACAATTTACAGTGGGTGTACGAGTTGTAGTGCAAATCCTTTATCAATAAATATAAAGTGTGTTTGTGTGGTTTAAGTGAGTGTGTGCGTGTGGGTGTGTGTGCTGTGTGCATTTGATGGTTGTTGCATAGTGTTTATTGTTTGTTTAGCAGCCTGATGGCCTGGGGATAGAAGCTTCTTCTGAGTCTTTCTGTGCTCGCCTTAAGACTCCGGTATCGCTTGCCTGACCGCAGCAGTTCAAAGAGGTGGCTCGAGTGTCTCTGCTGTGCAGGCATCCCCCAACCGACCTGTAGGAATCGCTAGCCACAACGTCCAGATTACCACCCATCGACTTCCACCCGCTAACTCTGCCAATTGAGCCAGTATGACGGCCGACCCAAGCCGGAGGCAACGCTGACAGCCGGATCCGAACCCGGTCTCTTGCGTTGGTGACGAGCGCAATGTCCGCTGCACCACCCAGCCGCCTGCATTGTAATATTATGTAATGTCTGCCCATCTACTAATTCTCTACTAATTTAAATGTGATATGGTCCTCATTCTGTACAATGAACTAAATACGTATTCTTCTGAATGTTTGTTATAATAGAATACTATATCATATAAGGTGAGCCCTGGTAGTATAAATGTATATAATTGTATATATTTGTGTATAATTGTATGATTGATGGAAAGGCCCTATATCTACCCCCACCCCCTCACTTGTTTGGTAGCACCTGATGAAGACCTTTCAGGTGAAACGTTGTAATTCAAATCACTATGGGAGATTAAAAAAAAATGTATCCTGCACCTGTGGAATTGTTTTGGATGTACGTACATTTTCCTCTACACACACACACACACACACACACACACACACACACACACACACACACACACACACACACACACACACACACACACACACACACACACACACACATTATATATATATATACAGTACACACAGAACTCACCAGTTTAAGTGATAGCTGTCCATTTTAGATGCAAGAAGAAAGATCATAACATTAATGACATCATTGTTACTTACATTTATCATGACAACATTAATGACATCAACGTTACTCACAATTACCATGACAACAATAATGACACCATGTCCATGGTTACTTAGTTTCCATGACAACATTAACAAACTGACAATGCTGTAGGTTATCTGTACGGATATGTGTATGTGTGCATGTGTGTGTGTGTGTGAGAGAGAGAGCACTTCCTATAACTTCTCAACCATAACAGCACTGATGAACCACCTGTCTACCAACCTTAACCCAGAGACCCAGAGACTGTTACACCCAGAGACCCAGAGACCCATGAGATCCAGAGACCCATGAGATCCAGAGACCCATGAGATCGAGAGACCCAGAGACCCGGAGGACCATGAGATTCAGAAATCCAGAGACTGTTACACCCAGAGACCCAGAGACCCATGAGATCCAGAGACCCATGAGATCCATAGACCCAGAGACCCAGAGATCCAGAGACCCAGAGATCCAGAGACCCAGAGATCCATAGATCCATGAGATCCAGAGACCCATGAGATCCAGAGATCCAGAGAGCCAGAGATCCAGAGACCCATGAGATCCAGAGACCCATGAGATCCAGAGATCCATGTGATCCAGAGATCCAGAGAGCCAGAGATCCAAAGACCCATGAGATCCAGAGACCCATGAGATCCAGAGATCCATGTGATCCAGAGATCCAGAGAGCCAGAGATCCAGAGACCCATGAGATCCAGAGATCCATAGATCCATAGACCCATGAGATCCAGAGACCAATTTATATTTTCATCCATTTACAGTCTTTAAATGTTGCATTTGTGATTTGTTACCCAATTTCAGTGTTTGGAATATGTCGGTCGGGTGATATCCTACTACTCAGCTGAATTGGTTGTTAGATACAGGTGTTCAGGTGCTCTGTTTATTTTATTTTATATTCTACACTATTATAATCAATATTGAACTGTAACACTTTGTCCCTGATAAATTCCTGCAATTAATTATAATTTAACTATTTTGCTGGACATTCCCTCATTTAACCCAACAACAGAAGATTGTTAAAGGTTATTCTGACCTTAAAGTAAATTAACAAACCAAAAGTATACTTGCTTCTAAAACCCTTATCCAGACAAACCCACACAATCAGAACAGATCACGAGAGAAGAGATGGCGTAAACCGGTGTGACTCTGGATTGTATCCAGGATTTTGGGGTGACTGAAGCATGGAAGGTGACAGTGAGGAGCTGGACGAGTCTTCTCGCCTTTAAGTTAAGTTGTACCTTTATTAATCCCCTTGGGGAAATGTTTCCTCTGCATTTGACCCATCCTAACTATTTAGGAGCAGTGGGCAGGCAGCCACGGCACTGGGGACCAACTCCAGTTGTAATGCCAGTACCTTGGTCAAGGACAATGGCAGGAGTATATACCTAGCATGCATGACTTTTGGTGTGGGAGGAAACCGGAGTACCCGGAGGAAACACACACAAACATGGGGAGAACATACTGGGGTTTGAACTTAGGACCTTCTTGCTGTGAGGCAACAGTGCTGATCACTGCTGGGGTTTGAACCCAGGACCTTCTTGCTGCGAGGCAACAGTGCTGATCACTGCTGGGGTTTGAACCCAGGACCTTCTTGCTGTGAGGCAACAGTGCTGATCACTGCTGGGGTTTGAACCCAGGACCTTCTTGCTGCGAGGCAACAGTGCTAACCACTGCTGGGGTTTGAACCCAGGACCTTCTTGCTGCGAGGCAACAGTGCTAACCACTGCTGGGGTTTGAACCCAGAACCTTCTTGCTGTGAGGCAACAGTGCTAACCATTGCTGGGGTTTGAGCCCAGGTTTGGCTTAAACATTCCTGAGGAATTCTATTGAGGAGGAGTATAGAGCCCTGGTGGAGAGCTTTGTGGGGTGGAGCGACAGCAACCACCTCCAACTCAACACCAGTAAAACCAAGGAGCTGGTGGTGGACTTCCAGAGGGGCAAGAAGAGCCCCCCCCCCCCCCCCCCCCCCCCGATTCCCATCACCATCCGAGGGGATGAGGTGGAGGTGGTGGAGTCATATAAGTTCCTTGGGGTACACCTGGACAATAAACTGGACAACACAGAGGCCCTCTACAGGAAGGGACAGAGCAGGCTGTTCTTCCTGAGGAGACTCAGGTCCTTCAATGTTTGCAATACACTGCTGCAGTCATTATACCAGTCTGTAGTGGCCAGAGTCCTCTTCTATGCTGTGGCATGCTGGGGGGGCTACATTAACTCGAGGGACACCAACAAACTGAACAAGCTGGTGAGGAAGGCTAGCTCCGTGGTGGGAGTCGAGCTACCTAGACTTGAGGTGATGGTAGAGAGGGGGATGATAAGGAAGCTGGATGCCATCATGGAGAACCCCTACCACCCCCTCTACGACGAGCTAGTCAAGATGAGAAGCACCTTCAGCCACAGACTCATACCCCCCCCGACACTCAACTAACCGCCTCGGCCAGTCCTTCATACCAGCAGCCATCAGGCTCCACAACAGTGGGCAGGGACTGCTGTCAGACATCCAACTACAACTACTAGGAACCTAAAAAGGACAATAATACTACATTATGCATACTGCACCTTATGTGAATACTTTATTTCAGTTAGTTAGTTAGTTAGTTAATTATTTTGATTTGTTATATTGTTTACACTGCTTGTTTGTACTACCTGCCCCCCCCCCCCATGCTGCTATGATGCCTGAATTTCCCCAATGGGATCAATAAAGGGATATCTTATGTCATCTTATTGGGGCAAGAGCTGTAGACCTGAGGAATGGACCTTTGTAATTGGGAGCTGATCAGTAGACCTGTACAGGAGCGTGTGTATGTGTGTGTGTGTGTGTGTGTGTGTATGTGTGTGTGTGTGTGTGCGTGCGTGCGTGCGTGTGTGTGTGTGTGTGTGTGTGTGTGTGTGTGTGTGTGTGTGTTTGTTTTACTCCTCTCTTGAGGCTTCGGAGGCATTGCTTCCTGGTTTTGGAACCAGAGGTCATAAGGTCATTCAGCCGCTGTGTGATTGGCTCCCGGGTTGGAGGGGGCGGAGACTGGGAGCTGTTGGCCGTGCTCCCTGGGGAAGGGGAGGTTGGAGGGGGAGGAGGAGGCTGGCGAGGAGAGGAGAGGAGTGTCAGCAACTAGAGAGAGATAGATAGAAGGAGAGAGAGAGGAGAGTGACAGGAAAGGAGAAACATAGAGAAAGAGAGATATAGAGGACAGACAGACAGACGGACAGACAGACAGAAAGAAGGAGGGCCAGACACAGAGACAGACAGACAGATGGACAGACAGACAGACAATGGAATTAATGTTATTGTTTTATTTACATGTCAGTAGGGCTGGTCAATACTGTTTTATTATATATATCAGTAGGACTGATCAATACAGTTAATGTTATTGTTTTATTATATATATCAGTAGGACGGATCAATACAGTAGTCCTTACTTTACTTTCATTCTGATTGACTCAAAACGAACATCATAATTTTCAGAGATACTAAATATTCTCTGCCTGTTGTAACACTAACCCTACTGAGCTCTACAAACCATCCACTAACCAGGGTACTCAGTGTACCCAGGATACCACCAAGCCAGTTCTATGTCCCCAGGGTATTATATACTACCAGGCCAGTTCTATGTCCCCACTGGGTATTATATGCTACCAGGCCAGCTCTATGTCCCCACTGGGTATTATATACTACCAGGCCAGTTCTATGTCCCCAGGGTATTATATACTACCAGGCCAGTTCTATGTCCCCACTGGGTATTATATACTACCAGGCCAGTTCTATGTCCCCAGGGTATTATATACTACCAGGCCAGTTCTATGTCCCCACTGGGTATTATATGCTACCAAGCCAGCTCTATGTCCCCAGGGTATTATATGCTACCAAGCCAGTTCTATGTCCCCAGGGTATTATATACTACCAAGCCAGCTCTATGTCCCCGGGGTATTATATACTACCAGGCCAGTTCTATGTCCCCAGGGTATTATATACTACCAAGCCAGCTCTATGTCCCCAGGGTATTATATACTACCAGGCCAGTTCTATGTCCCCAGGGTATTATATACCACCAAGCCAGCTCTATGTCCCCGGGGTATTATATACTACCAAGCCAGCTCTATGTCCCCAGGGTATTATATACCACCAAGCCAGTTCTATGTCCCCAGGGTATTATATACTACCAAGCCAGTTCTATGTCCCCAGGGTATTATATACCACCAAGCCAGTTCTATGTCCCCAGGGTATTATATACTACCAGGCCAGCTCTATGTCCCCGGGGTATTATATACTACCAAGCCAGTTCTATGTCCCCGGGGTATTATATGTGACCATTTTAGGTCTTATTGAACAATCTTCAAATGTATTTAGATTTTTCTTTTACATGATATGAAAGTTATTAACCCAGATGATACCAACACCTTCTCCAGGGTGAGCTGCAGGGGAGGAGGATTTGTGGCTTTGTCATTATGATGTGAGAGACGGTTAACAGTCACTCCGTGGTAATGTGTGTATTGTGTGTGCGCTGCCCTCAGTCAGTGACGGAGACGCCTCTCTTCAATAATCGAACAGTTATGCCTTTATTATATGCGTTATGCGCACTGCAAGCAAGCCTTTATTAAAAACCTGCGAGTGAGTCAAGTACGCGGGGAGTGAGGCGCGGGGCGGAAGTGGAAATGTTTCTAAATAAAATACCCGGAAGACTAATGAAAATAAAATACATTTAATTTTAAGCAACTTTATTCTTTCTTAGTGGCCCGGTACCAAATTATCCACAGCTAGGTACCGGTCCGCAACCCGATGGTTGGGGACCTCTGCTTTAGAGCCCTCTATACTCCATTATGCACAAGCAGTGCAAGTCTGTCTGCCTGCCGAGCGAGCACTGGAGTAGATGCCTTATTCTGTGCACACTGCCAGCCAGCCTTTATGCGACGGAGCGATACACTTAAAATTTTTACGGAGAGAAGATAATCTCCCGATTCAGATACAATTTAACACAAACGATTCCAAAGATATTAATGTTTCTCTGCATATTTTCACACCGCCAACAAAGTACTGGGCCCGTTGTCTCGGAATGGATTTTGGTGCCAGCTGACATTTCTGCGCGTCTCCTCTCCGACACCTGAGACAGAAAGTACTTAGCGACTCCCCTCCAACACAACTGTAGTTTTTTCCACACAGCGAGGAAAATAATACTGTCGGACAATCTAACAATAATTAACACATTTACAAGTTGTATTAAGTATTGCAAATTATGGAGACATATAGAGAACATTTCAAAGCACTCAAAATTGCCAATAATATTTAAGTTTCGACCTATTTCTGAATTGTACAACTCCAAAGTAGAGAACATTTCAGTTATAGTCAGTCAGATACAGTCAGTTAAACTCCGTTATGAGTTTCTCTCATTTACAGTGACAATGAGTTACAGACAGAAACAACATGTCAAGAAAGAACGAGGACTAACAAAGAAATAAACTAAAACAGGTACAATTCAATAGACAGTGGTTAGAGATCAATGTCATAAACTCTGAGAATCTCAATCTTTAAGTCCAAAGCATGCGGGCGAGCGACGTCGCCTGGCGATGTGATCAGCTGTTGCTCTACGACAATCGCTTAGCACCCCACACCACACACAACCGTTCAGGTGGTAGTAAGCTATACGTTCACTACCACCGATTGGCCTGAAGATGTCCTCAGAGATCTACGATAGCCTACTATGACCACTGCTATGAAAGCAGCATTAATAACTCATTGACTGCCAATAACGAGTATATTCGTGCAAACTGTTTGTGAGAGAGGTGGCAATATTGATCGGTGTGTAGCGAACGATTGGAGATCATGATGAAGTAATGGAGTCCGCATTTCTGGTAAATCAGAAAAACACTAAAGCCAAACCGGCGAGGATGTAATGTTACCAGGACATCAGGGGAGACATCCCTTCTCCAACTAACGTTATTTATTTAAATTGTTCCTGTTAATGAATAATTAACATAAGTAGCATGGTAATAATACGTAGGTTATTGATCAATGAATGTATTGATAAATACATTTATATTACAAATGATACACCAGTAGAAGTCATGTTATTTCCCCATTGTCCTTGCTGTGTCGCCTGTCTGCCTAAAAAAAATAGGATTTAGGCGATATTTAGCCAGGCGACAGAAGTTGCTGCGCGATCGTCGCTCGAAAATCTCCTGCTGTGTGGCTTCTCTCATTCATAACAATGGAAGCGATCAAATTCTGTCGGTCGCCTGGCTAAAAAAATCAGTCGCCTGGCAAAAATCGCCTGCCATGTGCATTGGACTTGTATGTTATTCCATGAGCTAGGGGCATCAAAGGAAAAAGCGGATTTGCCAAGTTCCAAGCAAACTTGGAGGACCTTAAAATAAATAGGTTTTTACAATTCCATTCCAACAATGTTGTGATATAAGGAGGTAGCTTACCAATAAGGGCCTTGAAAAGAAACAAGAAACTATGTTTGTTGCGCCTCTCAGCCAGAAAGGACCAACCAAGCTTATCATAAAGGATGCAATGGTAAGCATCATATCTGTCACCAGTAATGAATCTGAGTCAAGAGGTTTCAAAATTGAAGCCGCAGCATGCCTATAAATTACATCACCATTGTCAAAAACTGGTAAGAAACAGTTGTTTAAAATGAAAACAGCTGGATGTAATTTAGTCAAATCAGCATGGCTGCGAGCGGCTGTTTCACCTTTTACATATCTAGCTTTGGCATAGATTGATTGTTTAGGTTGCTAGCATGGCTAACAAATGCAAATAATATATATATTGTAGTCTGCCCCGTTGTTCTGACCAGGATTATGTTCCTTTCTGCCCCGGTGATGCACGCACACTGAGTCTGATGTACAGTATACAGCGAACAGGTCTATAAAATCAAAGAGAGCAAACAAACCAAGTCCAAATTTCAATGTGAACAAACAATCCAATGTCAGAAATCCAAAATCAGGTATAATTAGGGAAGCTAGAAGCCAGCTCGTTTCGGCAGTTGAGACTAGCACACTAGGCCACGTTAGCCAATAAGCTTACCAGCAGCAATTGATTGGAGTAGTCAGTCAGAGTCGGTTACAGACAAGTAACTCTCACTTGTACCTTGTTCTTGCGCATGAAGGGCCAGAGTTTTCCTCGGCTGTTCCGTCGGCTATGTCGCGGCCCCTCTGCACGGTTGTCAAGGTAACTGGACTCAGATACACTGCGCCTCATGGTGGAACTGTAATCTTCAAAGTCAATATCACCCGGGGGTTCGAATCCGGACTTATACAACTCAACCACCTGGCGAGTGTCCTGCAGGGCGAACAAACACAATGTAAAACCTGCAACACTACTCCTTAATGGCTTGTAGTCCAGTCATGATAAACATGGAGGATGTGTTATGAGTGATATTCCTTTCCTACTCCTCCTAGACCTAGACAGTTCCCTTGATTCATTCTCTGAGAGGCTGGCATCTTGGGACCACCATTTTTTTTAAAGTTGTATAAAGACTAATCGATTATAATATTTAATCATGATTAATTACATGACTGTCCATAATTAATTGTGATTAGCATGTGTCAATGATTAGCAACAACAGTTTTTTGTAAGGGTCCCGCCTCCACCAATCACATGCGGCTCCCTTTGTGTGTGTGTGAGAGCAAGAGAGAGAGAGAGAGAGAGAGAGATAGTTCTCCAACTTGTGTGAGTTGCAGTGATCTCCTGGTTGTTCCCCACCTAGGTTATCTAACTATTGCGCTGCTGCAACTAGAAACACTGGCCTGGCCTGCTTCTAAAAAAAAAAAATTGTATTTTATTTTAATTTAAAAAAGATTTTATCATCTGGCGACCCCCCGCGGGGAACCCCTGGTCTAGACGATTACAACGCTACCCTCCACCAGCGCTTCACTATCGCGGCGTCCTCCGTGCCTCGTGGGGCGTTTCTGGTTCCACGGTCGTGGCAAACAGGTGCGCCTGGGCGGCGCCCGGAGGAGAGTTTAACATCGGTTGTTTTTTCTTTACTTGGGGTAAAGGTGTAAAAATGCGGGTGGCAAGTTTTTTCACACAAAGTTAGTTACACAAACGAGTTTATCGTCTGTGGCTGGCATGCAAACTGTAAGGCTTTTACCCTAGCAGGTATATGCGCTTTTCATGTAGCACGCTAAACAACTGGTGTCATGGCGCTGCTCTGTTATTGCATCATTTCCGGGGTGTGGGGTCATATGGGGTGAACTGATAAACCCCTCCCCCCTTTTTACTGATTGGCCAGGGGGTTGGACCTCCTGTACGTCAGTCTCCCTGTCGGGCTGTGGGGTCAGCGCGTAATAGGGAGGGGGAAGGGGGGGGGGGGGGAGTTCCCTGGTCCCACGCCATATTAGGATAAGTGGGTCACGGGATTTCCCCGGCCATGGAATACGTCACTGGGCGCGTTTTCTATTGGCCATGAGACATCCGTGAGTTTTTTCAGGCTCCGTGCTACGGACCACTGTCATTGTCAAAGTTGGGTGATGCAATGCTCTGCTCTCCATTGAAATGTGTATTGGGCCTTTGGTCACTTGGCTCAATAATTACATGTATCTTTTTCAATTGTTACTCACGTGGATTTTCTGTCTTCCCCTCTTGTGTAAAGAGCAAAATGTACAGGGTTTCCCCTCAGACGCGTCGTATGAGACCCATATCTGTGTCTTATTGACCGGCTTCCTGCTGCTCGTCCCAGACAGCATGGAGGGAACGTTGTCTGGTTTTTCTTATTAGAATTCACCATTGATGTGTTTTGGGTCTCGACGTATACATAGCGCTGGCCCTGGGTGCTTTCAATATGAAACCACGTTATGGGCTGGCGTGCCTTGGTTGCCCAATTCATAGAAACTGCATTTTTTTATGCGGGCGGCTGGGAAGGAGATTTTTTTTCTCTACCGAGCGCCAGTGTACTAGGTTAGACTCGACGGCTCACGTACATCTCCGGGGGGAGATGACGGAGTAGATCAATACATTGGCGGAGGGGTCTCACGCCCATGAGGTGGGCCACCAGGAGCAGTGCATTCGCGTGCTGACCATCTTGGTGGCGCCCTCTGTGATGTTTTGGATCGACACGCGTACCTACCCCCCTCTTAGGACTGGGGATGGCGGCGTGACTAGGACACGGGACTGGTTCTGGTCGCACTGGACCAGGTCAGTTAACCCGTTGTCTGCCGGGGCGCAGATCTGCTGTACTGGGAACCCCCGAAGGACTTTGTGCTTTTCCGGGGGGGAAATGCTGGGTCGGCCCGGGCGTCGCAGGGATTGATGTTGTGGATGTGTGTGTCATGTGTATGCCACTACGAGTTGCCCTTAACAGTGACGTGCTTGGTCCATACTGTGTTGTACCTTGCGCTGTGTTAGGGGGCCTGGTCCTTCTCCATTTATTTTCACCCCTCCCTCCCCCTGCTGGGCGGGGATGGGAGGGAGCTGTCGAGGAGGTTTCTGTTAACCCCTCTAGGCATCCCTGTGTAGGTCCCGGTCCGCCAGGCCCAGGTCCGAACTCGTTCTCGTCGACCTGTTGGCCTGGGTTAACCCTTTGAAAACTGAAACACTTGTACTGCTTGTATAGCCTGTGTATACGCGCAGTTATGTTTCTAAGTTTTCTTGGTGGGTTAAGGGAACAACCGCCTCCTGTTAAACTAAACATAGGGGGGTGGTTGGTTCCCCGGTGTGTTGGTAGCAGAGTCGACTCTCGGGTTGAGGCCGGGCTTGACCCCGTCTGCCCGAGAGTGTGCCCCCGCACCTTTCATGACGTCTGCCAATTGTGGCAGCCTCCTCTTTGAACCTCGACCCCGCTGGAGGGGTCGGGTTTGTGGAGGTTATGACATGGTGCAAAGCATACCGAACGCCCCTTCCGCCGGGATACTGTTCTCACAGTAGGCCCTTTAGGCGCCTGTCTAGTCCACAGTGCTCCAGGCACAGGTCGAGTTCTGCTCTTGGGGCCTGTTGCCTGGATTGAGGGATCAACCTCCTTGGGGGTTGTCTCCCCGGCACGCCGACTGGCCCTGCAGTGTTGTGGGGGAGTAGCCTCTTCAGAGCGGCGTGCCGAGGGGGGGGAAGGGCCTGCTCTTGATTTGGGCCCTGTCCGATACGCTGGCGATGTGGGGGGTGGTGTTACCAGTGACCGTCTGGTGGGGTCCCGATGCTATGGCCTCGTTGGCCTCACCAGGCCCCCTTTTTTCGAGGGGTCCTGTCCCTCAGGTTGTCCTAGGGCTGGGACCTCCTCCGCGCTCCGCTGCTGCGGCCTTGCCACGGGGTTGGGTTCTTGACCTTTGACCCTGTGATGTTGGGGGCTGTGACGGAGGTGTTTTGCTTCTCGTCCGTTCCCTGGTGGCATGTGGGATACGCGCCTGAGTGGTCGCGGGTCCTTCTGAATGAAGGTAAGTCCCACGGTCTGCTCACCCTGTGCGTTTGAGGTGCTAAACCCTCTTCGCACAGTCGGATCCAATTCCCTCCCATCCCCCTCTAGGGGGGACCAGGGGGCTCGGGTCCTCCCCGGTTCTGATGGTTGTGGGGGGCCTCAGTGGGTACATCTGTCAAGCTTTTCGCTCTGCTCAGCTCCTGTGTTCCAAATAGAGCAGAACGTAAAGCTATACGATCTATAAGGTAAGGTTATCCTATAACCCTAGTTATATGAGTATAGCGAGCGCTCTGCTCTGACTCACTGAGGACACCATGGTCTTCGCCTTCGGTGGTAAAAGACTTGGGAAGGAGCTGATGGTGTGGCCACGACCCCGCTTATATAGAGGAGCGGATGTGGGTGTGGCCAGGCGGATAGGTGTGTGCATGTGGAGAAAGTTATTCATTATTAGAGTGGATAAAGGGATAGTTCCAAATAGAGCAGAGCGCTCGCTATACTCATATAACTAGGGTTATAGGATAACCTTACGTTAGTTAGGTTATGTTAGTTATGTTATGTTAGGTTAGGTTCGGTTAGTTAGGTTATGTTAGTTAGGTTAGTTAGGTTATGTTAGGTTATGTTAGTTAGGTTAGTAAGGTTATGTTAGTTAGGTTATGTTAGGTTAGGTTAAGTTAGTTAGGTTATGTTAGTTATGTTAGTTAGGTTATGTTAGTTAGGTTATGTTAGGTTAGGTTAGGTTAGGTTATGTTAGTTAGGTTATGTTAGTTAGGTTAGTTAGGTTATGTTAGGTTATGTTAGTTAGGTTATGTTATGTTAGTTAGGTTAGTTAGGTTATGTTAGGTTAGGTTAGGTTATGTTAGTTATGTTAGGTTTGGTTATGTTAGGTTAGGTTAGTTAGGTTAGGTTATGTTAGGTTAGGTTAGGTTACCATCTGTGGCTGGACGCTCTGGGCAGCGTGGCTCATGGCCTCAAAGCAGCGGCTGATGACCGGCAGAACCTTCCTCTCTGCCTCTGAGAATGTCCGCATGGCCACACCCACTCTGTCAATACGCCTCTCCTCCATGTCCTGAAGACGCTGGAGACAGACAGAAAGGCAGACAGACAGGTAGGCAGACAAACAACACATCATAGTCAATGTAGAGTCAGATCATGTTTAATATAAAGAGAAATAACATTGGATCTCATTCCTGAACGCAATTACGAAAAAGTTAAGAAGACAAAGTTCCCGGGACAATTCTGGCATTCCTGAATGGTTTCTTATCTGGGATTTGGGAAGAACAGGATTTAAGAATGTGGAAAAGCAGTCGTAGATATGCCAGATTGGTGTGCGACCATGTTCTTAATTTGTGGAAAATTGCATTCACGTCTGATTGCGTTCACATTGATTCTACAGACATCCTCGGATTTAAATAATAATAATAATAATAATAATAATAATAATAATAATAATAATAATAATAATAATAATAATAATAATAATAATAATAATAATAATAATAATAATAATAATAATAATAATAATAATAATAAGCACAATAATATTTGTATCATTAAGAATTACGTTTCACATTTATGGTCATGATTCTTCGGGGCATCGTGATGTCTTAAAATAAATAAAAGCACTACACAAACATTGCCAATGGCAGCGAATAAATTAATAAATAAGCACTAAACTCAATCACGTGTATGTAGCCATAGTGGAATAGCTCTCAACACATCCCATTCCTTTCATGTAGGCTAAATATTTGCCATTATATATTAATTGTCAATATACCATCTTGGTCTCTATTGTTCTTTTCTTATTATTGGTTTTATTTATTTGTTACCTTGCTTAGTGTGCGCATTGTAAGAGCCAGAGAGAAACATTCCACTGCTCATCTTACTGGTATGTTGCATGTGACAAATAAAACCTTGAACTTGCACGTGGACTTACTCAATCATGTACTGTAAATTGAACCATGTCATCCAATAATCAGTGATCAATCACACTATTTAAAAGTCTGCACCCTAGGCCTATACACACAATATGGCATATCTACTGCTGTTGGAAGATATCGCTGATCGTGCGCTGAGGAGGGAGCGCCAGTACCACGACCATGCGGACCTATTCGCAGAGAGTGATAAGTACCTAGTGGGACAAGACATAATGGAGCTGTGGAATACCCTGGAGCCAGCACAGAGGAGCTGGAGCAGACATTCAAGCCCTGCGTCACCACACGTGCAGGGGGAGCTAGGTGACAGGGTGGGCATCAAGAAAGCATTCCATGCCAATGCTGGTCTGCCCAACACCATCTGCGCAATTGACTGCACGCACATGCACATCAAGGCACCCTCCCCAGATACGTTTCCATATCTCAACAGAAAGCAATACCACTCCATCAACGTTCAAATCATCTGCGATGCCAAGAACCACCTGCTCAATGTGGTCTCCTGCTTCCCAGGAGGTGCATATGACTTCTACATCTTACAGAACAGCTCTGCAAGTGTGCACCTCGAGCAAGGAGAAGCTGGAGACACATTGGTAATTGAAAAGTATCTGTGCATAATTAATCATTCTAGCAACTGTAGGCTTCTATTCTTCTAATGACCTGTTTTAGGGCGCTGGCCCCCTAGTTGATGACCCCACTCACCAACCCTCAGATGGAGCAGGAGGTGGCCTACAAAGAGAGCCACACATGCATTTGTTCCACCGCAGAGCGCAGCACTGTTAAATATTCCATCCGACTGTATTGTTATTTTTATTCTAATTTGTGTATATACTCTGCCACATCGTGCACAATTGTACAGCCCTGGCCTATTTTATTTTATAATTCTATTCTATTCTATTGTACTTCTATTTTAAATTAGTTTATATTCCATTTTATTTTATTCTACTTTAATTGTCTGTCCGTTAATGTTGCACCGAACGACCAAATCTAATTCCTTGTATGTGTAAACTACTTGGCAATAAAGACCTTTCTGATTCTGATTCCGATTCTGATTGGACTGCTGAAAAGACACTGGATGTGTTTGGACGCAGCAGCTGGCACACCGGCGACTGTGATGGCCTCGATGTGCAGGTCCACCTCAGACGACCCTGAGCCTGCTGGTCCACCTCAGACGACCCTGAGCCTGCTGGTCCACCTCAGACGACCCTGAGCCTGCTGGTCCACCTCAGACGACCCTGAGCCTGCTGGTCCACCTCAGACGACCCTGAGCCTGCTGGTCCACCTCAGACGACCCTGAGCCTGCTGGTCCACCTCAGACGACCCTGAGCCTGCTGGTCCACCTCAGACGACCCTGAGCCTGCTGGTCCACCTCAGACGACCCTGAGCCTGCTGGTCCACCTTAGACGACCCTGAGCCTGCTGGTCCACCTCAGATGACCCTGAGCCTGCTGGTCCACCTCAGATGACCCTGAGCCTGCTGGTCCACCTTAGACGACCCTGAGCCTGCTGGTCCACCTCAGATGACCCTGAGCCTGCTGGTCCACCTCAGACGACCCTGAGCCTGCTGGTCCACCTCAGATGACCCTGAGCCTGCTGGTCCACCTCAGATGACCCTGAGCCTGCTGGTCCACCTTAGACGACCCTGAGCCTGCTGGTCCACCTCAGATGACCCTGAGCCTGCTGGTCCACCTCAGATGACCCTGAGCCTGCTGGTCCACCTCAGATGACCCTGAGCCTGCTGGTCCACCTTAGATGACCCTGAGCCTGCTGGTCCACCTCAGATGACCCTGAGCCTGCTGGTCCACCTCAGATGACCCTCAGACGACCGGTGCACCACCGGTATTTGCTTTCCACTCATGATTTTCTGTATGATAGCATGTACAATAATGCTGTATATACCGCATATATATTTATTCTTAGGTTAGGTTAGGTTAGGTTAGGTTAGGTTAGGTTAGGTTAGGTTAGGTTAGGTTAGGTTACACTGTAAGAAAAAAATCTGCAAGAAAACGGTAAATGTCTGGCATCAACGGTTGCCAAATACTCACTGTCAAATTACAGTCAAATCAAATACATTTACAGATTACAACCTTTATTTAATGGTTAATATTTTGATAAAAGGTAATTTACTGTATTTTTATGGCATTTACACTTAAAGTAGAAAAACCAAAGTAATTTGTAAAATAATGAATGAATGAATTACCTGTGAAAAAACATTTATTTTTTACAGTGTAGGTTAGGTTAGGTTACGGTAGGGTTATGGTTAGGGTTAGTAGTACAGGCACCAGTGTGTGGTTAGGGCTAGGGTTGGGTTAGGGTAGGGTAGGGTAGGGTAGGGTAGGGTTAGGGTTACTAGTACAGGCACCAGTGTGTGGTTAGGGCTACGGTTAGGTTAAGTTAAGTTAGGTTAGGTTATGGTAGGGTAGGGTTAGGGATAGTAGTACCTGAAATATAACAGGCACCAGTGTGTGATAATGTTGCTGCTGGTCTTGGTTGAATTGCTGCAGAGACGACAGATAATCTTTCTTAGACTCCTCCGCTGCCTGGAGCTTCTGCTGGGCTGTCTGACGAGCCTGAGGGGGGGGGGGGGGAGAGAGAGAGAGAGAGAGAGAGAGAGAGAGAGAGAGAGAGAGAGAGAGAGAGAGAGAGAGAGAGAGAGAGAGAGAGAGAGAGAGAGAGAGAGAGAGAGAGAGAGAGAGAGAGAGAGAGACAACCAACCAAATGTTAGTACACCTTAATGAGGCGATAGTTTAAAATCCAATATATTTTCCCATAGACAAGGCATTTGGATTCAGATATTGTCAAGTTTATCATGGCATCATACTCTGGGGAAGTTGGAAAGTGGTTTTCCTGAAAGGACGCACTCCACACTGCCCCCTAGTGTCCACTCATTAACAATTATAGAGACTGTCATTACGCGCGCAAC
The DNA here is from genome assembly GCF_963971535.1 of Notolepis coatsorum. Lineage (NCBI taxonomy): Eukaryota > Metazoa > Chordata > Actinopteri > Aulopiformes > Paralepididae > Notolepis > Notolepis coatsorum. The sequence continues at coordinate 3,943,495 of NC_140166.1, read as the reverse complement.
GCGAGTCTGACTATTGACGCGAGTCTGACTATTGCGGAGCACACACTGCAATGCACTGTAGGCTACTTTGCTTCCTAGATTAGGTACTAAATAAAGTTCGATTGCGTTCACACCAACAGCAAACCGCACCATACTCCACTTTGAAACGGACCGAGTCCCAACTTTTCAAGAGGACCATGGTTCGGTTGTTGGTCCTCACAATAGTTTGGTTTGTGTTCACACCTCTCCAAACAAAACGGACTATTGATCTAAAGGGACCATGGTTCACTTCAAATGGACCAAACAGGGTAGGTGTGAACGCGACCTTAGTGTTAGCTGTCTCGTATGTCTGTTACTACTGTACAAAACTGTTATGTTAGCATTGCTAGCAAGTCTAACCAGTTAATCTTGGTTCACCGGCAGCTTGGTCTGAATGCGTTCTGAACAGCTCCGACTTGATATGTATTAAGAGCGTCTTACGCCAAGTTAGCAGCTGCCAAATTGTCATGAGGATAGTACCTCACTTCAGGCCATGGTATATGGTTAATATATCACAACTAGCTCTGCTTTGCATCAGCCCGAATAACACCCCTTGGCTGTGATATATTAGCCCAAGTGGGATGGGCCAAATATTTGGCATAGAAATCAAAATAAACTAACTATACTAACTAATAAATGTATCAATTACACATAGATTAAACATATAACACTTCAAATAAACTACTATTAATGAACTATTTAACACATTTAACATATACAGGTAATGTATACATTTATTCAACAGATAACACATTTTGATTAATTTGATAATCAGTTCTGCAGATTATTGCAGTTGAATTTCCACATTGATTTCACATTGTATGAATGATTTTTCAGTAGACCTATAGCATAACATCCGACACGCGCACACACACACACACACACACACACACACACACACACACACACACACACACACACACACACACACACACACACACACACACACACACACACACACACACACACACACAAACCAAGAAATTCTATAATATAGATTCAATCAAATAGTTATGAGGTATTACCTTTAATGAACATCGCTGAGAAAGAGAGACAGTCAGCCAGAGAGAGAGAGAGCGAGAGGAAGAGAGAGAGACAGAGAGAGAGGGAGAGAGAGACAGGATGCCATTAGTTAAAGACTGGAACCTCCATTTTAAATTGGACACTTTCAAACCCAAGGCTCCTTCAGGTTGTTATTGACACAAGGAACCTCTCAGGTCTGTGTCAGTCTGGTAGATTGTGCCACAGTCTGGTCTCTCTGGACTCATGAGCACAAGATCACCGGTTTGAGCCCCGGTCAAGGCGGAAAGTGGTGTTGTTGTCCAGCAGGGGGCACTAGGGACAGCGTACAGCTGCAAGTGGCGTCCTTCGGATGAGACGCTAAACCGAGGTCCTGACTGAATTTGGTTGTTAAAGAACCCAGGACGCCTATCGTAAAGAGTAGGGGTTTCCCTGACGTTCCTGGCCAAATTCCCAATCAAGTCTCTGACATCAAGGCCACCCTTCCCCTTAATTGGCTGATATCAATCCCTGTCTCCTCAGCCGTTGTGTAGTGTGATGTGTGCCGGGTGCCAGTGTATGGCAGCCATTGAGCCTGCGTAGCCCAAGGTTGGGTGCTACCAGTGGTGGTGAAGGAGGCAATTTCTCTAACCCTACGTTGTAAAGCGCTTTGAGCCTGGACTACTGTAACTCCCTCCTCACTGGCATCACCTCCCGCTCCCTCCATAAACTGCAAATGGTCCAAAACTCAGCCGCCCGCCTCCTCACTAACACCCGGTCCCGCGAACACATCACTCCTGTCCTCCACTCTCTCCACTGGCTCCCGATCAAACACAGCATAAACTTTAAAACACTACTCCTCACCTTCAAAGCCCTCCACAGCCTGGCCCCCCCCTACCTGACTGATCTCCTTCTTCCCTACCGCCCCACCCGTTCCCTCCGGTCCTCCTCCACTGCCTCCCTCACTGTCCCGTCGTGTCCCGACATCCAAACTCAAAAATGTTGGTGATCGGGCCTTCTCTCGCACTGCACCCCGACTCTGGAACTCCCTCCCCCAGTCCATCAGAGACTCTCCCTCACTCTCCACCTTCAAAGCTCGCCTCAAAACCCACCTGTTCTCCCTTGCCTTCAACCCCCCCCACCCACAACCCCCCCCCCCTCCAACCTGATTGATGTCTGTCTCCTGTCGCTCTGTTTTGTGCTATCTCATGCTGTCTTCCCTGTTCCCCCCATGGTCTCATGTTCCTTTTGTTTTTGTTTCTTTGTTGTTTCTTTGTTTTGTTTCTTTGTTTTTACTTTGCTCCCGACTACTGTCAGCGACTTCGGGTCATTGAGAAGCGCTATATAAATTAAATTAATTATTATTATTAGTATATAAACTTTTTATGAATTATTATTATTATTGAACGACAAAGCAACTTTACCCTTAGGAGTCAACGGGGGCTTATTGCACCCGTGGGCGGAGAACAAAAGGATTTAAATCTCTCACAAATGCTCAGGAAGTCCCGTTTTTCAGAAATCTGTAAAAATAGAACAAAGACAATTTCGAGTGCATATAGTGTAATCTATATGTATCCTTACTTGCTAAACGTAATACGACTTGTAAATATGTTTAATTCTTGCTAAACTGTATAGTTCTAAATTATCCCTGTATTCCCCGAAACTACAACGCGTCACGTACATGCACGCGCGCACACACAAACAGCGCATAGGTGTTAATCACTGAGTGATCTAATATGCATATTCTTCAGTGCGAGAGGGGGGGGGGGGTTGTGTTTCTCACTGTCTGTCGTTGATAATATAATCTGAAGAGGTCCTGCATTATTATTATTATCATTCTCGAGAATACACGCGGACCCGACGGAACGTTAACTTATGAATAAAAAGTAGTCTAACATGCTTTTCATCCTCGCCCGTGTATATACCCACGTCGCGCTAAAACATCAACTACTGTATGAGTAGAGACAGAGTGCTTGTGTGTACGAGTTATGAGTTATCTCGCAGTTTTCTAGAGTAGAAAGGTGCGCCCAGTAGAGCACACACACACACACACACAGAAGGAATTTCTTGTACAGCGAG